>NC_066313.1:107383583-107686879 GCF_022539315.1 Serinus canaria
CAAAGGTAAAAAAAGTACCAAAGCAAACCCAAATGAAGTCCCAGGAGTGCAGAGTAAGGAAGATGGAATGAAGAAATAGAGCTTTGCCTTTCCCTTCAGCAGCCAGGAGCTGTTCAGTCCTCCTGAGGGGGAAGATGCAAAGCACTGATACTCACCCACACACGGCACAGACAGTGACATCTAATAGTCCTAGATGTTACCATCCTACATTTCCAGGGAAGCCTAGCTCCTTTACTGGTTTGCCCCTTGATCAAATAAGTTATTCAGAGGTGGAGATGGTGGGTGCCCTATCAGCCTGCAGCACAAGACTGGCTCTTGTAGGACTGCAACATCAGAGATGAAAAGCTTCTTTGCAAACCTGTCAGCCCCACTTGTCCAGCCCTTGCTGGAAACACAGGCTCCAGCTTGGAACAGCTTTTCAAAGAGAATGGAGGACACAAGAGGATACAGCAATGATAACCTGTACAGACCTGAAAAGAGATGTGTAACATATACATATTGTAACAAACATTTTTGTGGTGGCAACTTGGATTCAAATCCTAATTTGATTTGGCAAAGGAAAAAAAAAATCTACTTTGCTCAGGCAAAGTAGTATTTTCTAAGTCATTTTCACTACTCATAAAGCTATAAACTAAGGCAGTATTTTCAGTAAGACCTGCAACTGTAAATTGTCACTACATCACAGGCAATGTTAAAAGTGAGAGAGATTAAGAAATCTACAGTAACTGGTTCTGTCACAGTAGATAAAACTATATTTTAAAAATTTAATTTTATTTAGTCTTCTAAAGGACATCAAGAAGCTTGGGGTTTAGACTGCTGACTGTACTAGGAGCTTTCAGTGGAACTTAGAATATATCTGTAAAGCAATTTTTTAGTTATTTAAAGTATTAAAATTAAGTTCTTATTTAACTGCCTTAAAAAATGCTAAGACACTGAACCAACAAAACATTTTTAGCACCAGACTCTTTTGCAATTGGGCTTTTCCTTCTACAGCAACTTCAAAAAACAGAAAAAAACCCTGACCACTGAATACTGTAGGCAAAAGAAATACATAGAACAAACACCCTCCCCCAGCAAAGAAACAGACCATAAATCTTACTCATATAAAGTGATCTTAAAAAAACCCAACATCCTATGAAAATCTGTGTGATAGATTTTAAGTAAACCAACCATAGATCACAGTGATTTTACTTACATTGCCAATTTACTCACTGTCACTGTGTGTATTTGTTGGCTGGATTCATATTAGGGAATCAAATACATACAATATATTCAGTGTGAGTAGCCTGTCCCTGGTAAATGTCATTAAAAAAAATCATTAAAACAAATGGCTTGTAGCTGGAAAATGCCATGCCAGAAAATGCTCAGTAACACACAGAGCTGGTTGACACAGGTCTCCCTCCCAAAGTTACTGCTTACACATGGAGTAGTTTTAAAACACAGAACCAGAAAAAAATTCAATGCAGTGTATTACAGATAAAATTTAATGAATATAAAACGTTTTCATTCAAGGTTTTATTAAGTGATTTTTTTTACCTAAAACGTAACTGTACAGACAATAATTTATTAATTGTACCTGACTTCTTTCACTCTATTAAAACCAAGTAATATACTGGAAGAACACTGATGGTAGGGATGGTAGAACTCAAACATCAGATAAAATGCAGAAAGTCTTGAAGAAACAAGTTCATAGATCTCCTCAGGATTTTCTGGTCTTAGACTTATTTCAATTTTCATGCATCTCTCAACTGAGCAGCAAAAAAGCTTCAGTATTCTAGTGTGTATATTAGCCAAGATATACTTTTACAAGATAGTTTTCAAACACAAGTATTTCCATCTGCCTTCATTCAAGTAGACCTAATTGTTTCTCTTAACATCTGCCTTTGCTCAAAGATTTTCTTTACTCAGAAAGATTACAAATCTATTCTTTTTTTGAAGCAACTCTTACCCTGGGAAACAGCCATTGCTTGGCACTGTGTACAACTGGACTAAACACCCTCCTACATAATGACACACTATGGAGATCTCTCAGCTTCTACATATTTCATGTATTACTCATAAGTATTTGCTGATGCAGATATTAGAATGAAAATTTCCATGGAGATCAGTGTGCAGTTTCTACAACTGCAGTACAATTGTGGCACTCTGTCACTGGTCTTCAGCTTCACCATTTTTTCCATGCCTAATTTTTCAGCTGGAAGAGCAGTTGGATCATGGGAGGATAATGCTACATGTGTTCATTTTATTTTGAATATACAGACATATATACACTACAGATAAAAAAATATGCTCCACATTTTAAACTCTGTAATTCTCACTCCCAACCAATTATTTAGGGGGTCCATTAAGATTTGATAACAAATCTTTACTTTTGCAAATTTCCATTGCCTATAGCTCAAAACCATGTTCACCTCCAATCCCTTTAAAACACCAGTAAGTGCAGAAAAGCTCCAAGAGGAATGTTTGTAGCTGACTGATGGGAAAATTGCCCAAGATTGTGACATAGCTACCTAACTTAGTAGAAAACTCTGGACACTACAAAAGAATAACAATCTGTGCATCAGAAACCATAAATTTTACTTTTATAAAATAAATAAATAAAATACTTTAGGCAAGATTTGCAAATGATTGAAACTGTCCCAACCAAAACCCAACACAACCAAAAGATAGAGGTTTACCCAAGTCCTACTGCTATGGCAGCATACAGGTTTGTCATTCTAACAGTGCTATTGCACAAGGATCATTATCATACCACAGTGACATATATTTTTAGATTCACAAAACAACAAACCCCAGCATTTAAGAGTCAAAAAAGGTTCTCTCTGGATCAATGAATTAACAGAAACTGCAGCTCAGCTGCAATGAATTTTGAATTTTGTTGATTGCACAAACCAGAACAGAATACACGCTAGCACATCCAAACAGAAAATATTTGAAAATACAGCTGATGCTTATTATCTTCCTCCCCTGTGTTTGTAACCAGCCTGAATTCCAGCAAGCACAGCTAGAGCCTATTTCTGGACTATTGGCAAGAATCAGGATTCGTTAAATGAGTACAGAGTGTGTACAGAGACAGAAGTGTTTTGAAAAGCATTTTAATTTTTCAGAACAGGAGTTGGACATACCTCATGAATTCTGCAGAAATTAAGAATAACAATGTTTACGAATGAAGTCTTGAAAACGTTTATAAAATACATATTTTTAAGTGTACTTACAGATTTTTAAAAATAAATTTAATTAAGACTTTGATTTGCAAAGAGGGTGAAGAAACACACCTTTGTCATTTGGCTTATTGTATTGGTAAAAGCTCCAAGCATTGTTTACTGTTCTAGGATAGCTGGAGCAGCAATATCCTTCCTTATCCCTCCAACCTAAATTTCTTTTTCAAATACATTTGCTTTACTCAAATTCTGTCTCAAACACTGAAGGATGCTGTAATTAAACCAGGGTTTTTGAAAAGAAAAACATTAGGCTGTGTGATAAAACCTCATCTGCACACCAGGGAAGAGCCCAAATACTGCCCTGCTCAGCTGCTGCCAGGTGCCCACAGGAGAGCCACCAACCCATCAAAGTTATCCAGTGGGATCCCAGAATGGCTGAAGGGACCTTGTGGAGCTGATGTGGTCCAAGCCCTCTGCTCAAGCAGGGCCACCAAGAGCCCATGGCCCAGGACTGTGTCCAGGCAGCTTCTGACCATCTCCAACAATCCACAACCCTCCTGGACAACCTGTGCCAGTGCTTGGTCACTCTCAGTTTCAAAAGCATTTTCTGGTGCTGAGGCTGAAGCTCCTGTGCTTGTTTGTGCCACTGCCCCAGGTCCTGTCCCTGGGCACCCCTGAGAAGAGCCTGGCTTTGTACCCATCAGCAAATCCCTCCTGAACCTTTCCTTCTCCAGGCTTAAACAGCCCTCCCAGCTATTCCTCACAGAAGAGATGTTCTAGTCCCTTCACCTTAGTGCCAGCCCTTTGCTGGGCTCTCTCTGGTACCTCCATGTTTCTGTTCTGGGGATTCTGAACTGGAGCCAGCAGGGCAGTGTGGCCTCAGGAGTGCTGAGGAGGGGCAGGACACCTCCCTCCCTCCTCCTGCTGCCAATACTCTGCCCAAGGCAGCCCAGGACACCACTGGCTCCTCTTTAGCACAGGGGTAAAGCTCATGGCTGGCTCCTGCTCACCCTGGTGCCCACCAGGGCCAGCACAGGAGCACATCTGCTCTCCTCCAGTCCTTGGGCACCTCTCCCTCTCTTTGCTCACTCAGATTATCCTGAATGTCCTCTCTGTGGTACCTCTAAGCTCTGTAAGCACTTCTGGGTGCACATCTGTGTAAATACATTTAACAATTCATTATCCTCAGGTGCTTCAGGCCTGTTTCAGACTGGCACAACACTGAGTTCTCAGACATCTCTTTTGCTGCATACTTCACATATTTAAATACCAAATGCAAATACAGAAGTTATCATACTCTTAAACTGTCCTATGCATCCAACTAAATACTCAGTAAAGGGACAGACAAGGCTGAAATAGCATGAGATTTTAAAGCATTTTTTGAGTAACAGTGAAGTGTGCCTGTGATATTTTATTTCTGGGCAGAGCAGGGATTAGGTTCTTTAGAATCCTGCTCAGCTACAGTCTCTCCCACTATGGTTTGGGAGATATGATTTGCAAAGCAGAATCACATTCAGAGTGCCTGACTGAGGATGCACCTGTAGGGGACTGGGATGAGCATTTCAATGACAGGCTTACCACTGGCAAAACCCCCCCAGAACAAACCTAGGACAGCTATCTCAGAGACTTTTGTAAGCTATTCAGTACACCCACAGGCATCATTCCTGTTTGGAATAAGTGGTATTAACTGCAGCATACCTTTTCACTTCTATGATTCATGCTGGATCACAAGCCCTATCTGAAAATGTTTCTGCCAAATCTACTAAGAATTTAAAGCATTTTAAAGTTTAATTTTCAGTGAAACCTGGATTCCAAATGGTTGTGAGCTGCTGGGAACAGATGGGATTCAAATAACAGATTTCAAGGACCAACCAGTTTTTGCCCAGGTGAGGTGATGTATAAACATAAGTCTTCACTGAATTTTTCTTGAATTAGCAAATACCCTGTAACACTTGAAATGACCAAAATGAGCATAAAATATGTTTATTTCCCTGAAAAATGGTTCAATATTATACACTATCAGAAGAGATTGACTAGTTATTTCAGTAAAGATTTTAATCAAATGGTCCCTAACCCCTATATTACATGTACAAAGAGGAATTAACTTTTAAGTCAAAAACCTTATTTCACTGAGTTAAATAACATGAAGTTTAAATGAAGTTTTCATCATAATATTTCTTGGCATTAATCTTATTTTCTTGTTTACAATTGTGAATATATTTTCTTATGTCACATATATGGAAGTGTGATATAGAATCATAGGATAGGTCAGGCTGGAAAGGACCTTTAAGACCATGTAGTTCCAAACCCCCTGCCATGGGTAGGGACACCCACTAGAACAGGTTGCTCAAAGCCCCATCAAACTTGGCCTTAAACACTTCTAGGGATGAGGTATCCAAAATTTCCCTGGGTAACTTGTTCTAGTACCTCTCATATAAACTGAGAATAAAGAGTACAGAGATGTTACTATTGGAGCACTTTTTAATCAATTATGATTACTTAAAAACCCCAAACTAGGCCAACTGAATACTCAGTTATGTAACAAAAATAACAGTTTAATTATCTATTATCTGCTGCATAAATTCTATTTAGTGTTAATTACATAATCATTTCCATTATTATGTGTTCTAAGAATTCCAAGATACACCAATTTTTTAATTAGCACCCTAATAAGTTATTCTTAGAATGAATATTTATTAAAATGGCAGTTAAACACACTTGATGTAATTGCATTTTGAAACCTGTAACGTGTACCATTTTTATTTATAAAGCTGGGAAATGTTGCCTGCACTTGCTGCTCAGCTGCACGACACCTTTCTCAAAAGCAGCTTCATGATAATGTTAGGCAAACATCTGGCAGCAAGTCCACAGTGGTTTCAGCCACTGGGCACAGCAGTCATTTTTCACACTGTTGGCATCACAGTGAAACCAAGAGCAGAAGAACAAAGCTGTCAGAGCCAGCAAGCAGCCAAGTAGCAAAGATTAAAAGAGAGGGAGGCAGAGGTGCACTCCTGCAGAGCCATTGTGTGTTCAGTGCTGCACTAAACCCAGAAAATCAGATACATGTTAAAGGCAAGGGACTGAAGTCACACAGCAAACAAAGCTGTCCTTTATGCCTTCTAATCAGTTTAGAAGGAATAAAGAACCAATTTCTTGAGACACGTAAAAACTTAATTATTTTCCTTCTACTTATGCAACAGTGCATAAAAAAATTTGGTAAATATGCTTTTATGCTTTAAAGTGGGTGTAATAAATTCCTATGCTTTCCCTGCTGGAAAGAGAAATGGAAAAGAGAAATGTTTTATGAACACTGGTGTCAATATGCTTGCATCAGTATTTCCAGAAATTTTATGTTCTTGAAGTAAAGTAATACCATGTAGTTGATCTCTGTAACTCTTTGCTTATGATGTGGGTAATAGGCCCTATTTCCCTACAGAATGTCATATTTGTTTCCTGGGATGAATCAAATTTGCATGTGTGACTCCAAACAAGGTCAGAACAATGATGATTTGGTCAGTGACAGTTAGTTGTCCCACTCCTGGAAGCCTGTATCTGGGCACATGCCAGGAAATCCTAAAAAAAAAGAGAAGATCCCTAACACAAAACGCTGTATTTTACACTAAAAAAAAAAAAAAAAAAGGTTGAAATGTGGCCCCAAGACTGAATTCTGTATTTACAACCAGAAAAACATGGGCAACATTTCTGCAGTGAACTGACTTCCAGTAACAAGGATAAAATGAGCCCTTAGAAAAAAACCCTTGTTAAGTGTTCATGCATTCCTGTGATCCTTTATATGGATCTGTTCTATGGTAAACATGCTGCCACACTAACAGAAGTGTCTGCTGGGGGAAAAGCCTGCTTCCATCTCTTTTGTTACATTTCTGCACAGAAGTATTTAATTCTAATGACACTTTGTCTATGAAAGTCACAGCAGAGCTATTAAATTTAGATATTTATGAAATTTGTACTCCTCATAGAAAGAACTGCATTTATAACCAAACCAGCTGACAGCTTCTCCAGAAAAACAAAGAAACCTCAAATCCTTCATTAAGTTAAAAGAAGCAAACCTCTCAGAAAGGCTCAGATAACATTCCCAGTACTAAAACAGGACCAGTTCCTCGTCCTGGTCCTACCCATTTGTGGAAGAAGGAGAGCTGAGAGAGGAACAATGCATTCCCCAGAAAGGCAGAGTCTTGAGATTACAAACATCAAAAGTGACTTCAAGTATCAATCTTCAAGTCCTCCTGAGAGGCATAAATTATTACAGGTCCCTTCCATCATGACCCAGACATACTTAAAACAAAAATTTCCTAAAAAGCATTATTTTTTATATTTTATTTTATATTACCACAGGTACATGATTAATTCAAATTCTTCCTACCTCTTTACCCCAACGTGCTTTATTGTTTGTACAGTCCCCACAGAAACTATAGTGGTATTTTAAGTACCAACAACAAACTCCATGACAGCCAGACTAGTTTTAAATCAGCAAGATTTTAGAGAGTTTCTTTTCAAAATTTCACATTTGTGCATTTGCTTATGAACAGGTGTCACTAATACCATGTGATTTTTGGGGTCTATAAAAAGATGCCTCAAACTTTTCACCACTGAGACACACAAATGAAACCTATAATGGTGCCTTCCTCCTGTTTTCATCAGATCACAGAAAAGCTGGTGGGAAATGACCTCTGATGGACATTGGGTCCAAACCCCACTCAGTGTGAGATTACTGCACACACTGGGTCAGGATTGCTGTGATTTCATTGAGTAAACTCTTGAAAACCATGTCCAACCTGAACCTGAGCCTTCCGGGCAACAACTCCTGGCATGTCCCTGTGTTCCAGCAGCTTCCACTCAAGGACAGCTTGGCTCTGACATTTTTGTAGTAGAAGACCACATTATAACACCCTCTCAGCCTCCTCTTCACCAGACCAAACAAACCCAGTTTCTTCAACCTCTCTTTGCCCATCATGTCCTGCAGGGTCCTGATTATCTTGTCCTTTGCAGGGACCTTTCCAACTCAAATTATGAAGCCCCAAACTGGGCACAATAGTTCAGGCGTGGGCCCAATAATGTCACACAGAATGAAGGCACCTGCCCTTGATCTGTGAAATATAGTACAAAACAGAACTGACAACCACCAGAAATTCCAGATTACTTGGTATTTCCAAATCAAAGGCAATGACTCACTTGTTCTTTCTTCAAATCCAGTCTATATAAGGTACACTATCATGAAATATGATGACATACAGATTTGTAGTATTTTTTACTCAAAAGAGATGAGCTCGATGCTGACAGTACATTTTTTTCTGAAACCCTTGAAAACACGCAGGGAGGGAAGTGCAGAATCTTACAGATACTTTTGTGAAAAATAACTTATGATTCACTACAGCCTTCCAGTACCAAAAGCTAAAGATACTGTCATGCAATTCCACTATGAACTAAATAAAGCCTTTTGAAAACACTGCCCCCACAAAATGATTCTAAAAAATGAAAGTCTAAATAGATTAAATAAATAAGAAAACCGAAAAGGGTAAGCTGTTTAATGAAATAAGCAGAACAAGAGTAAGGTCTCAGCTTTAAGAAAATCTCTCACAATCTGAATGTTAGTCAGGGATAAGATCTGTGGGCCCCTTTGTGGGGAAAAAACCTCCAGAAGACAAGTAAAACACAATAAAACCTTCCCAGTTCTCATTTCGATTCCCCATTAACTAATTTTGGAATTCTTCTCCTGAAGTGAATTGTGCATAGCAAGGCCAGTTTAGCTTCTATTATCTTGCCCCTCTCTGTGCTAGAAGCAGTCCAAGAACTGTATTTAAGCCACAGCTTTCTTGCTTACAATTTTGCTCTTTGTCACAGACAGAAGTATTTTGCAGACTGTTTTCACAGCCTGCTTCCAGAAGAACCAGTTTAAGTTCTGAAGGAAACCTCAATCTGTCCTTATCAGCTTATTCATTTGCTTCCCAGTGGCCTGAATGTATACAAACCTGTATATCAACCACACACATCACCCTAATAAATAAGGTGTAGACTATTAGAAGGCTGGAGAAGAACTGGTAACCATTTTCTTTGTGAGGACATTTCTATAGAAATGAACTACAGGTAAGAGAATCTAATAGATGTTGAATTAAATTCTGAAAAACAACTTCAATGCACTATAAGCACAAAACACGGCCCTTTAAATTGCTTTAAAAACACTCAACATGTTACAAGAAAGCAATCTGGATTTAGAAAAGGCAGATAAATAATGTGTATTGGCTTCTAAGTAGTAAGGACTGATCACCATTCTGTTCCTGAGAAATGGTGGATGCACTTCAGAGATATTTGGTGTTAAGAGCAGGTAACTAAAAATCAGACATGCAAGCTGAGAAAAAAGACAAGAGAAAATGCATGGGATGTGAAGAGAGCAGCAGAGGAAATGGACAGTCAAACTAGGATGTGAGTTGTAACAAATTCAGAAATAAGGAACATGCTTCTCAGTTTTCTATATCAAAAGTTCTGAGTGTAGCAACTAAGAGCTGTACTTGAAAATAAGTTCATGTACACTGATATTTTTTTTTTTAGACCTCAATGAGTCTGCTGCTACTGGCTTCTGAGAGCATCAAGTACTCATCCACATGGATTCTCTCAACTGAACAGTAAAAAAGAGACTCATGTCTAAAAATATTCAACCTTCACATTTTCTTATTTTTGATTTTTTAAATCTCTGTGATGTGAGTGAACTGTAGTTGAATCTGCCAACATGTAAAATATCCAACATTAATCCAGCAGATCACGTGGCCACTTGAGCAGTGACAAGGTGTCAATATACTTCATTAATATGGCTGAATTACAACACTGCAGAGATTGATGATACACAATATGCAAGACCATGAATACTAATACATAAATCCAATAGAATTTAGCCTAGATTAGATTTGCTAGCTGTCAGGCATCATTACATTGCATTAATTTTCCTTGCTATTATCAAACCACTCCAGAGATGCAATGAGACACAAAAATCACTTGAGATGTCTGTGTCTACACATGCTATGAGTATTGAGCAGCCTTATGGAAAGAACACCAACCTGATAAAAGTTTGTCTTATGAGCTACAGGTTTCTCCATCATATGCCACAAATGCCCACAATAACACCAACTGGTAACACATCAGCCTAGAGAAGTTTTTGTTACCATGGTAAGGAGATACCATTATCGTAAGATACCAGTATGCATTTTTCTAAATGAATTGTTTAGAAAACAGTCCCTTTAAAATCTATTCAGTGCCCTGCTGTCTCACAGGTTAAAGAAATCAAAACTAGTTTTAAAAGTTGTATCAAAACTAGTTTTAAATTATCTCCTTTTTAGCACAGTAATGCCAAATTTTCTCCCTATGTAGAATTGCAGCTATATTGGCCCACAGATTACACACTGCTACAAACACCACAGGATCATCTAGGCTGGAAGGACCCTCTGGAGGTGACCTAGTCCAAGCGCTTGCTCCAAGCAGGTCAAAATAGACCTAGCAGCTTGGGGCCTTGTGCAGTCCACTTCTGAGCATCTCTGAGGATGTTCTCAACGAGCTCCCTGTGCAATCAAGTGCAGATTTTCCTTTTCTTTGTCTCTAATTGGCATTTCTTCATGTTGCAATTTGCCTACATGGCCTTTTGTCATTTCACTGTGTGCCCAAATCAAGAGTTTGGCTCCATCTGCTCTATATGCTTTTATGAAGTAATTGAAGACAGCACCAAATCTCATCTCAGCTTCTCTTATTAAGGCTTGACCAGCTCAGTCCATCTCTGCTGGACTGCTGCCAGCACATCATTGCTTTTCTTGCACTGGAGAAACCAAGACTGACCACAGGCCTCCAGGTGTGGCCCCACAAGGGATGAACAGAGGGAACAATCCCTTGCTTTGCCTTGTTGGCTGCACCTCTGCAGTGCTCTGCTCTGCAGTTGGCTGCCTTTGCCACAGACTATACTGCTGACAAACACAAATGAAGTTCTTACCCATAAACACATCGTCCTACAGGGGTATTTATATAAAAGCACTCAAGAACAAAGACTTTTTAGATTTAATCTGGAAATGTGGAGGCACATTGGGACCTTTAGGTCTAAGCACTCTAGATATATGAGAATTAATGGAAGGAATTGTCATCAGCTCCCTCACATACAGAATGTCTTGTTCTCCCACTCCTGTGCCTCAAAGAAAGACTGGAGGTGGAGAGTTGTGCAAAAATAACCTTCAAGAGCAAGCTGAACTGCAGAGGTCAAAACTTCAAGGTAAAGAGTATCTCCAAGGGTTAATCTTATCACTTCATTACAGCTCACACTTTAACACAGTTTACAAACACAGCTTCCTCACAGGTATATTTACTTTATACCAATACCACCATGGTGACTGCCTACCAACGTGCTTAAGGAATGCCACATCAGAAATAAACAAACAA
Organism: Serinus canaria; assembly: GCF_022539315.1. NCBI lineage: Eukaryota > Metazoa > Chordata > Aves > Passeriformes > Fringillidae > Serinus > Serinus canaria. The sequence continues at coordinate 107,395,172 of NC_066313.1, forward strand.
ACTAGAACAAAAATCTTTTAAAACCCCTAGAACCTAGACAGAGGTGCAAAAAAACCACCCAACTAAAAAACAAGCCAATGAAAAACAGGAAAAACAAAGAGTACAGAAGATGGAAAGAGTCTGTGAAAAATTCACATTCTTATGTTGAGGTAAGAACTTGTTCCACACTCACTTACACGTTTATGTGTCTCTGTGTCTTAATATTAGTAATCTAAGGCATAACAATTCAAAACCTTTAAAAAGAACCAATCCCAAAACAACAAAAACAAAGAAACCCAAACAACAATCCAAAACCACAAAACAAAACTAAGCACCACTAAATCCAGAAAATGATCGTGCCTCAATGATGTGCTACCTTGAATTAAAATTACAAAATTACAATAATACAACAAAAGTGGAATTGGAAAAACCCCAGAGCTTTTAATACACTTCCAAGCCTATTCTTTAGACCCAGGCAGAAATTGCAAGCCATCCACATTTATCCTTTTTTCAGGTAATCTATTTTTACTGTTGGCTTTTCTTTTCCTCCTGGTGAGTCCTTTCTCTTTTGCCTATGACTTTTCCCTGTCAGAAATTCTTCAAGACCTCAAAAGGTTGAATTTTACTGTCATGGAGCCAGGAAGGTAATATTCCATCAAAGGCAGAATGTGTCCTATCATCTGCAGTTCAAATGAGGCTTAGAAAAATAATAATTTAGACACAATTTATTTAAAAGGTATGAAATAATTTTAATAAACCTTCAGTAGCTTAGAATGCAATGGTTTTGGTATAACTTGCCAAAACCATGATGGAGCTAATCAGAAGCTGAATATTGTGGAAAATGTGACTTATATTTTGTTATAGGGCTAGAAAAAAGAAACAGCAATGGCATTATTAAATGAAAATATCTGGTCAAATCTGAAGCAAGACTTGTGATTTACCTTGTAAATGAAGCTACTCATTAAGGCTCAAGATACTGTTTGTTATAAACACCAACAAAAGTCATTGATCCCTTTTTTGCTGAAGCAGGGTTTACAAGGATTTCGATGGCATCAGTAGAACCCCCCAAAAACAGTACTGTACAAAAGAATATGATCTCCAGAAAAAATATACAGGACATGCAGAATTCAGCAAGTGTCACTCAGTTGACAATGCTCTTCTCCATGTAGGGTAAAAGAAGAACTTTATGCACACACAGGTTGTGTATTCAACATAGATTTTTTTACTCTAAAGCAGGAAATGTGAGAGAGTTACAGCCTTGGGTTTATACTGTAGCAGTTCTGCATCATTGCCTGTAATCCTGACTACATAAAAATATATTTTTATATAATTTTGCACTTTAATAGAAAGTCTTCTCCCATTTATAGCAAATTACTTGCTAAATCTGGACTAGTACAACCAAAACTCATGTGTTCTTGCTTTACTTCCTGTGTATGCTTTTTTGACTCAGAAGTACCTTTTTCTTTAAAAAATTCACATTCTTAAGACAAAAAAATCCAAACAAAAATAGAAATGGCTTAGACCTAACTATCTTTCTAGTATTTATGATCACCACTGAATATATGTAGAAACTACTAAAGATTAGAAATGCAAGCACTAAGCTAATTTTAAGACATACAACCTTGCTTTAAAACTTCTAGAAAATATAAACCAGAAAGTATCATTAAGAGAGCAAACATAGGAAAGGCTGACAAATCAAAAAAACCTGTCTGCTGGGAGTTTGCTTAGTTATTAATTCTTACCTTCTGTGCTTAATCCAGGACTTGAAGTGAATTTTGCTACATCGACGATCTTGACAGCGAACTGCTGCCCCGTCTCCCTGTTGATGCATCGCCGCACGACGCTGAAGGGACCCCTGCAACACAGAGACCAGCAATGAAAAACCATCCTCCTCCTCCTCACTGGGCCACAATTCCCTTGCTGCTCAACAAGGCTTTGATTTGTGCATTCAGCTGTAGTATTTACACAAAATATAGATCTTGTCCTTGCCCCCCATTAAATGTAAAATTCACAGTCCCGACCACTGACTGGTGCAAAGAACATCTCTGAGTTCTGTATTTTCCTATATTAAACACATTTCTCCTGCCCTGCCCCTTTAGAAAGGCTATACTCTTAGAAACCTTATGTAATACCCAAATGACATCATCATTATTAAATTTTAAGTGGACCTTATTTAGATGCAAAATCCAAACAGTGGGGGGAAAAAGAGGTGAGAAACCCATTTCTTCTGTCAGTCCTAGTCTGAAAGGATAATGGACAACGACAAGAGTAACAGAATTGTGAGCTGTTTCAGTTCATCTGTTTGACACAAATGAGGTTTATTTCAAGTTTGGCATCACTAGATACAAACAACCTCCATTACAATACTTTGAAATTCCAAAAAAGCTCATGATTTTCTCTCATCTATGACACTTAGAGTATTCCAGAAGCTACAAATTAAAAGATTAAAATTAGTCCAGACAAATGTAATTATTGCCACTCAAATAAACAGAGTCGTTATTTTTTTAAATTGAAGTTACATTTGCCAAAACATCAGTTAGAACAATGGCAACCTTTTAAAAACCAGCACTAATATTTATTTTTGGAAGCATCTTTTAGTAGGTGATTTAAGTTCTCGGTGCCTTGATTTCTAATATGGAATCTTCTGTCCAATGTTAATGACAACCAATACAATCAGATAAACAGGGTATGTCAAGCTTTCAAACATGAAATATTAGTATATTATGAAAACAGAATGGATTGTTTCAAGAGTACACTAGCTGTGGCAAATCAATCCTTTTTTCCTGCTCCTTATTTAATGACAAACATGCGAGTTCTAAAATCCATTCTGAAGTCTTCTCAAAAAGATGTGAGGGAAAAATTGAGGCTGGAAAGAGCCTTTGTTCAGAGTTTGTTTATTGAGTGAACATTCACCTGCTGAGTGAAATAAATGCTTTAATATAGCTTGAAAGAAAAATTCTTCCATTCAAACAATGAACTGGAAGTTAGCTGACATGTTCCTGAGCAATGAGATTGCAAAGCAACACCATTCTCAAAATAAAAGGTACCCTGAGGAGGCAGAAATGTCCCTCTGGGGGCACTTACAAACCTTAATAACTGGCTTTTGGTATTCCTTTACACACCAGATGATCTGAAGTGTGTAATCCATCACACTAGCAAACCTGAACTCACATAACTAAACTCCAGGTTTTGTACTCTTTGAACATACAACACACTTGCAAAGATTTCTTGAAATAGGATTATTTCTGACAGAGAACATGAATACCAAAAGTAGTCAATGAATCCCAGTCTAAATATTCACATTTAAGAAAGATATTTATTAGCACAACTATGGACATGTGATGCACTCAGAACAGGTTAGTCAAGAAAAATGCATGTTTGTTTTCTTTCTTCTTTCCTTGCTCCAAACACACAATGAAATCCTCCATACTGATGGCTATTTTCTCTTCTGAATCCACACACCACTATTATTCAGTATTTGGTCTTTTACCAAAAATGACCACAGATATTTTTAAAAAGACTATCAATTAAACCTCTCATACAGAGAAATCCACTTTCATCATTAAATGAAAAAGGTTCAACTGACTTCATTTGGCATTGGAAGGATACAGCTATTGATTAAGAATCCTCCCTCCACGTTTCAAAAAGTGATCTATGAAAAAGTTCCACTCTATACAGATCAGTGTCACCTTCTTATTCCAAGTTCCTTCTTCAAAATTGCTTTAAGATAGTATCAATACATTTAGATTATGCTAATCTAAAAATACTTCAAAACCTGAACCACAGCTTTGGAATAATGCTGGCAACACCTCCTTTCACTCCTAATTGTCATAAATCACTAGAAACTAAACATTTTTAATTCAAATGATGCTTTTTTTTTTCATTGCCATTGTTCTCCCCCCCCCCCCCCCCAAAGCCTTTCTGGACACATAAAATAATACTTTTAACATATTCTAATACAGAAGAGTAGATCATTAGAGTGCAGACATCTCACAAGACCATATCCTTATTTGCAGGCAGATCCTCAAATTCTGTAAATTCACCCAAACTCTACATATATCAGTAATTTTCACTGTTGCCTGAGCTACTTTTTTATCTCCTGGTTTTGCCAAGCCTGAGCAGGAGAGCTTGCCCAGCCACCACAGTGTGTGTCTGTGCTTTGAGCAGGCAAAGAGAGTTGGAGGATTCATAAATCAAAAAGAAGCCTATAAACTGCAGCTCTGAGAGGATCGGATCTTGTGTAACCCGCCTTTATCTTGTACCACCATGCCCTGATTTCTCCTTCCATTATCTATTAACATTTTAAAATCCTGACTTGAACTATTTCCTTCCTGCATATTAAATCTGGGACAAAAAAAAAAAAAAAATTAGAGCATTTTATTCAGTTCTGTAACAGAAAAGGTACAGAAACACCCCTACAGTCTCAAAATTTATGGCCATATTGAAACTTCACTATGATTATGACAGAAGCTTCTCTACTTGGATTGGAGAATGTCAAAGACTCTTAAGTAAATGAACTTGTGAAGCAAAGAATACAAGAATTGGGGTTGGAACCAAATGATCTTTAAAGTCCCTTCCAAACCAATCCATTTTATGATTCTATGAATTCAGTGACACTCACAATTAACTCATTCCATTGAAACAATACAACCAATTTCATACAGAAATAAAAATACTTTTAAACACAACCTGAAGAAAGACTTAGCTAATTACAAACCTCAGACTTCCAACTTTTTGAAAACACTCTCTCTGGTACTCAAGCTACATATAGCCTCAAAAGAGTGTTAAGACACTACATCAGATGAATGCATCCCATGGCAATAACATCACAACAAAAACTTGTATAGTCCAATTTCAGGTAATTTTAAATCCCTCATGAGACATGCCCTGATCAATTAAGCAGACACCATCACTTCCATGTGCCAAGTAACACAAAGGAACTTATAAATAAATCATGGCTGCAGTTAGTCCTCTCCAGCTGCAATGGCACACAGCAAGTTTACAAATTAAGTTCTAACAGCCCACGGTGATGCTGTATAACCTGAGTCAGGAAACAAGAATCCCTGTTTCCCAACACAAGAGCTTCAAGCCTTATTTAGAAGCTGAGTAACAAAAGTCCTTCAGCCCACCCTGAGTCTCAGCACTGAAACCACCCAGTGAGGAAAGGAACCACAACAATTCATCTCTCAGCTGAGATGAGGAGCTGCTCAACAGTTGTGCCTGCAGATGGGGAATGTGTATCACATCCTTGCTAAATGACAATTTCTAAAGCTCATTTTGCCAACCCTGAAGGCTCAAATTTTACAGATCTAAAGTACAGAGGTGACACAGACTGGGGAAGGAACAACTGTAACCCCAGACACAGATCATCAAAGCTGTCAGAGACAGATAAGACTGCTTATTTATTGAGAGTAACTGAGTTAAGTTGTGTAAGACTTCATTTCCAAAGTCATACAAACTGTAATCCCGTAATGTGCTTTATATTTCATTTCTCTCTGTACTACATTTAACAGACATAACCCAAGCTTACAAAATCTTTCCCTGCAGTCAGCTGGCACACCAGAGACTACAGCAGCTCGAAGATGAGGATCCTTAAAACATGCAAGCAAGCAGTAAGGACAGATGACTTCTTCACTGATATTTTATCAAGGCTGGCAGCAGCACACTCCAACACCTGGAACACTTGGAGTCCCACCTACTGTGTATGCCAAAATCCAAAATTTATGAACTTAAACCGAAGCTGGGATGCATGATGGGTTTTTCTGTCTTATGCGGATGGAAATCCAAGTTACATGACTGAGGAGGAGCTATAGGCCAGAAAATGTGGACTGAAATGCTAAAGAGGCTGTCTCATGTCTTTTCATTAGTCCAAACTTTCAAATTAGCAAAGCAGGCCTGATGTAACCTTAATCCTACTGAAACTATTTTCTGATGGTAACTTTACTGTCTAGCACAGAGCAGTTCATTTTCTATCAGCTAGACACAAACTTGAAGAAAATCAATTATTAATTACACTCTCCTTCAGGAGTACATCACCTGAATAAGAATAAAACCCTCAAACTTTGATAACATCAAAGCCTTTTTTATCATCTCCTTCCCTTTAAATTATTTTACTTTGTGTGTCATTGGAACTTCAAGGACAATGATCATAAACCAATATATTGCAAACTATCTTTTTATACAACAGTCTTGTCAGTTTATCTGTCTGTTCTGCCTCCTGTCTCCTTTCCCTCAATCCCTGGTGGTCTGCAAGGAGAATTGGTTGTGGTTGGAATATACCACAGCCTGCTGCCTTCCCATGTTCCCTCCATGAAATGAGCCCACCTGTGGGAATGGAATTCCTGTAAAGACACTTCCTGAACCCTTTTGCTTCGGAGCCTCAAAATTTGAGATTTTAGATCATATCAGACCATCATGAACTTGCTCAACATCTCTTCCAAGTGAGTCCAAATTTTTTGGGGAACTTAATATAAAACAAGGTGGTTTGGCTCTCTAATTATTTTTCATTAAGTTAAAAAAAAAAAAGTAAGAAATACAAATTGAAGATTTTGACAGGGAAAAAAACCCAAATAATGAGCAATATCTCCTCCTTTAAAAATGATCTTCCATTTAGAAGTAAAAGGCCCAGGACTCCTTTTCCTTATTTAACAAGATTTAATAGTTAAGAACTTGAAACATGCAACACAGATCTTAAACTGACCTTAATTCAACATTTTAGATCAAGTGTTTAGATTAAGATCAGTGTTTTCTAAAAAGGGTTTTGTCAATTTGTTGCAATAAGATACCATAGCAGAATACACATTAAAAAAAGACATTTATACCCAGATTTTTTTTATTATTTAAAGGCTGTACATTTGGTTACCTAAGCAGCAAACACTGCTTTGTACTAACGTGGTTAATACCTTCAAAACAATTGTATTCAAATTGATGACAATTACTGGGAAGAAAACCATTTGCTACTACATTTAAAGAGACAGATCTTTTTCCCACTTTACTCATCCACAAAATTTATAACATATATTTGTTCTTTAACATTCCCTTTGCCTTTTATTGAATCTCTTTCGAAAATTAAGTCTTCCCAAAATTAATTAAACATCCAATTAGTCACTGTATCAGCTCACTTACACATGGCACTGCAGCTTAAAATAGAGATTGAACCTTTCTGTGAAATAGCACTTCAGATTAGAGGGCATCCACATTTAGAAAGCCATCACTGGCAATGCTGGGTTGACACTTTTTGTTTTATTCTCAAAGGAAAATTTAAAATAATGCATTATGATGAGTATGGCACAGAAGAACATTTGGGTTGAAGATCTGATACTTTGGAAAATTAGATATCCCAGTACAAGCCATGAAACTGAGTTCCCAGACAGCAATATTTCTATCACATTCTATCTATTTCTACTTTTCAACAGCTCATATCTTTGAAACCAAGTCTATGTTTAAACTCAGCTTTAGGGTGAAACCTACAAAGAACAAAGAACAAGACAGCAGTTCACTGGATCTCACCCCAATATGAATACATATTCATACTTTCTAATATTATTCCAAGAGGAAAAAAAAAGAATATATAGCACCAAATCTTAATCATTGCTTTTCATCCACAAGAAAACCAGAGAAGGACCAGCACTCCAGTGCTTGTGAAAGGGATATACTCCCCAAGAAAACCTTAGGGTATGCTTGGAATTCATGCAGCAAACTGAAAAAATATTTACCTTCAATTTTAGAGATTTTCTGAAGTAGTTCAGAAGTGTGTTTCCACAGTTTTGTCAGTAAAAAAGCAAAAGACAGGCAGAAAGAGATTTCTTCTGCTGTCCTGTCTTTCATATCTCCAAGGAAAAAGGGGGATAAGCTATCCTTAAAAGATCAGCCATCTCTACTAATAAAATGTTAAGTTTGTGATCTGAGCTTTCTTCTTATCAAGCAAAAAAATCACAACCATTTTATCAGTCACTCTATATATCTGCTAAATCTCTTAGGCATCCCTTAGGCACACATCATAAACAGATGCTGGTATGTAAAAATATCTTTAATGTATCTATAGTTTGTAAACAACTCTTCTTTTACACTGGGTGGGATATTGAGGGGATGGAAAAGGAAGAACACTGAGATAAGATGCTCCCTAAATTTGCTATTCTATTATCATGAAATAAATATTTCAGCACCAGGCACCTGCAACATTCTTCATACGCAAAGGAAGTACTTTTATGTTCACATATACTTCATTTTCTGAATTCCACAATTCCCTGTTAACATTGACCTTACCCTTGTCAATTCTCCTATTTTATTCATAGAGTCACAAAAGGGTTTAAGCTGGAGGGTACTTCTGAAGGGATGTGCTTAATAAATTTTATCAGAACATGTAGTTGTTGCTATCAAAAATGATACTTCCATGTTTTTTGTTTTTTTTTTTAAGAAAACAAACTATCTCCCTCTTCAAAAACAAGCATTTGCAAATAACTATTTACCTCAACACATAGACAAGCAAAATCTGTTTTCAATAAACATTCTAGTAAAAGGTTTCATGGTCTTTAAAGAATTGCAGCTGTAGCAGGTACAAAAATAGGAAATGCACTTTGTGAAGGCCTTTTGGAGAAAGGTCCAACAGGAGCTGCTGGGTGGCTTCCCAGGGGCCACATGGCACACCCAGGAGGTCACAGCACAGCATCTCAAGGTCGTGGCTGGCTGGCACTGAAGTGTGGGGACTGCTCCAAACAGAAGCAACAGCTGCTGACACAAGGCAGCCCTTCAAGAGCCTGTCCTCAGACCCTCCCTCCCTATTCTTCAACTCATTAAAGGTCATTTCCTAGCAAAGGGTCAAGACCTCAAATTCAAGTAGCCACTAAGTAGAACTTCTTAAGGAGTTCAGGCTCTTGGCTCCACAGATTCCTTTTTCAGCTCATTTCTTCCTTGAGAGTATGTTCCCAGTCATTCAGTGCTAATTTGCTTTTGCTGCAAGATTACACACTAGACACTCTTCACTTTCCTAGAACACACATAGGTCCAAATCTATGATTCCAGAATTAATCTTCAAAGAAGTGATTGATTCCCATTACCAGACAGATGAAAGAAGGAACAAAAATGATTTTGGGGCATGTATGTACTAAGCATACACAGGTAAATGATGAGACATTTCCCAGAGGTAGAATTATCAGGATCTTAGAAAATGGAACTTACCAAAAAGGTTTTTTTAACTCTTGGTACGAAAGAAGAATCAAAATTGGTTCATTAAGCTGAAACGAAACATTCTGCTCCCTCAGCAATAAAGAACTCAAGAAACTGATGACAAACATAACTCTCTCTCTGGTTCACCTTGAGGTAGATGAGAATCTAAAGCTCACACAGGAAGTGATTTTGGGCCAGTGAAGACTGGTAATCAAAGCACAGATTCTAGTACTTGAACAGGAAAGGGGAGAAATAAGGAGAGCTTTGTCCACTGATATATTTCCACTGTGAGTGTTGGAATAAATGCATAGAATCAAAATCCTCAAAATTCAATTTGACACTCAAACATCCTATAACACTTCACAGAAAAACACAAGATGCCAGCAGCTGAATCCAAAGCATCAGCCTAAGAGTCTTCAGAAAAACTGATGCTGTTGTATCAGACCCCTTTAATACATGACCACGTGTTTTGCCTGTTTCTCTTCCTTGAGAAGAAAAAGAAGATCAGGAGAAAGTGAATAAAAACAGAGAGAAAAAAAAAAAGTAAAACTACTTTAGGTATTAAATTATTCAACAGTGAGGAGAAAAGCAGCAAGAATGAACAAATGTGTCAGAAATAGCATGTCAATTACAGGAACAAAAGGGAGTATATTAAAAATAACAGCTTTGCCTTCAAAAGAAGAGATGTTGAAGAGCACCTTCAGACTCAGCTCATCAGATGGAGAAGATGATCACTATTTTTCTCTTTTTCCATTCAGAGAACTTTGTTATCCCATTCATGTGTAGCACAGCCTTGTTCCATCCCAGGCTGTGGCCTCACCAGTATTTCTTCAGCAGAGCAGTGGCCAAACCAGCAGTCCCTCTGGCTGCTGCATCATCCCAGAGCAGCCTGGGCATGGTTAAACTCAACCAAATCAAAGAAGAAACTAAAACTACTCAAAAAACCCCAGAAAAACCAATTCTCCCTTTTTTTACTGTGTTGTTGTTCAGTCAGGGCAGATGCTTGGTTTGGCTTAAAGCACAGCTATGTAAAGAGCTGTGTCCAGATAGACCCAGGAAGGAACAGCTGGGACAGGAGGTCAAACAAAGACCTAAAAAAGCTGCACTGCTGCTGCAGAAGCTGAGCCTTGTCTCAGCCCACAATGATCTTTCAGAGGGTCCCACAGCCCCCTGTGGTACCTGCACCACTCCTGGACACCTGCACTCGTGCAGTGAAGCAAAGGAACTGATCTGACAGCCTTGGGTAAATCCACACACAGCTGCCTCCACTGTGTTATCAACTACAACTGGCTTTGATTGCATGCACACACACAGCAAGATGAATAATAAAACCAGGAATATGTCAGCTACCACTGTTGTCAAAAACTCCTTCATGAAATTACACCTTCAGATGAATAAAGATGCATTAACCACTCACTACATCAGCTCTCCCCCTGCATTCTGGTTATATTTTAGACTTCTCCTTTATGACTTTTAATGTCCACTTTAAATCTATCAGTTCTGCTAACAAAACTGAGCTTACATACTATTTCCTCTACTCTCTCTCCCAGATCAATGCAAGCCTAACTAAACACTGTTTTTAATGACAGGATCTCTCATTTCAGAATCTCTTCCTAGCGCCTGCTCCACTTCTAATTTTTCTTAACAAAAGTAACCAGAACTGTGAGTAGAACTCCAGATGAGGTCTTAGCAAGAGTCTGCACAATGCTAACAATATTTTCTTCTCTGCTGGAAATAATGTGCCTGGCACACAGCCCTGTGCTTGCCTTGCTGACACACAGATCACTGAGCCACCTACTACAGCTGCCTTCTTCTGCTGAGTTGCTGACACTCAACCAGCCCCAGCCCACCCCACAGGCTGTTACTACTTTTTCCATTCTCAAGTGGGGAGTCCTCTCATAGAAGTTCATAATTTCCACTACTGAAGTCCTTTCTGGATGGTGTCCAGGTCCTCCTCTGCATTGTCCTCAAATGTTGCCTTGCAAGAAGGATACTTAAACTGTAATAGCACAGTTCAATTTGGCACTTTTTAATTTTAAAATAACCTGACAGACATCTAATCCAAAACTGGCCAATGACAAACCTTCATTTTTACACTATTTATTTCTCTGAATGCCCTGTGGTAATTTCTTCTTTAATCCAATACAGACTACTTAGATTTATCATATTGCTATCCTTCTGCTTGTTTTAAAAAATGCCAACAACTCAAAGTACAAGAGGGAAGTCAGAGAGAAGCACTGGAAGATCTGATTCATTCATAGAAGTGTTTTTCTCATTGCTTGAAATACACCAGCACTAATTCAGCTGCCCAACACTACTGCCTAACAAAACCAGTTGCTTCCTACAGGTTCACTACAAAGGACAAAGGTACATCTAAATTGCAGAGGCCACTACAGAAGTAGAGAAGAAACTCCACATTTTTAATGGAAATAACCTCTTTTAAATATTGATATTATGTCTGTGGTAACATGACAGTTCCTCAAAATTGAAAATGTATCACCTTTATATTGTATTATATGCAAAAAACCAGCACTTCTTTAAAGGCCTCTCTGTTCCCTGTATTTGACTAACAACAACATTCCCATCTAATTTGCCAGCACTACACAGTAAAGTTTAAGACTTGAAAAAACAGCTGGTCAAACAAAATAATGTTTTCATAACACACATATGAGCTAAACAGAATCCACTCTGACAGTCAGTTCAATCAAAATTGCTTTCTTTGTAGCTCAGAATTAATTCTTATTGAAAAAAAAAGCCAACAAAAGCAAACCAAAACCAGCAACTCAGTTCAGTCTGGCTGTCACTAACAATCCCAGGCTCAGGGATATTTCTAGGTGCATACCAATTCACAAGAGCAATAAAGAGAAGTTACTGAGACCAGTAAGAGAAATCAAGTTTCTAAGTGAGGAAGTTCTCCATTGCAGCACTGATCAGTAAAGCCAAATTATCTGAAACATCTTGATCCAGACAGATTTTCCTGTACTTCTTACAGGAGTGTGGCCTCTGAAATACCAAACATATTCATGTGCTAGGAAAAAGAAAAGTATCCTGAAAAGAAAGTCTGGCTTGTGTGTCTCAAAACTAATAAATTTAATAAGTTGTCATCAAAATTGTGTATGAAGTGATGGAAAACATAAATACTTGAGGTTTTCTTTAAAAAATATTGGAAGACTTCCAGTATTTCAGAAACAGAATTTGCTACTCAAATCATCAGCCTTTAGAGTAATTCATAACATTTTAAATTATGGAAGGATTATGGGATTTATTAAGAACATTCAGCTGAGTATTGGGAAAAAACTTTCTGGTTATGATATTTATAGAAGGTTGCTGAATTCTCTTTCCAGGGGAGAAATTAATAAATTCTGATCTCTTAAGGTCTGAACTTTTCAACAGTGTACTGAAATGAAAAACCTGTAACAGATGAGGAAAATTTACTTTCTCTATCTGGATCTGTTGGATTTCTGAACAGCAGTTTCTTGTATTTTTATATATTTAATGCATATAAACTTCTGTTTGAAGTCATGGTCTTCTTTCTGGTTTGGAGTGGGGTTTTTTTTTTAATTTTTAAGTACAGATTATAAATTTCTTTTAAGAATAGATTATATTTCAAGAGTCTAGGAATCTCTATGAGAAAAATATTAGTCTATATACCACCTGTATTCAGTTCAGCCTTTTCCTGCATTGAAATAAACTAATTTTTACTAGTTTATTTAGAGTTAGACTCAATGATTCCCATGGGTCCCTTCCAAATCAGAATATTCTGTGATTCTGGGAAATTTCATCTTTCTTGCTAACTTCAAAAATAAAATTAAAACTATTATATGATTCTACAATTCTTGGGAAAAGCTAATGCAGCTACTAGAAAAAGCTTTGAAACTGAAAAGAACTATTTACCTAACTAAATATCTGGATGGTAACAAAACCTTCCCTAAGCATCTAAACATAAAATATCAGCTTCCTGTAAAACAAGTGTTCTTGAATTTTAAATTCACCTCTTCTCTCCAGGTGCCAAAGCAAACTGTAAGGTCTGTCCTTAGCAAAGTCTTGCCATCATGAAGACTCAGCCACAGAGAATCTCTCATAATAACTGCAGGACAATTATTCCTGTGTGAACTATAACCACCTACATGACAATTATTAGTACACATGCAGCACAATGCATTACATGATCATTTCACAACTCCTTTATTAAAAAACCCACAATGTTTTCTAATGGCTAAACATTTAGCAGAACTGTTAACTGAAACAATTTAGTTTAAGTAAAGTAAAGCCTTTATTTAAAAGCCACATAAAACATTTCTCTTTTTTTTTCCATTACAAAAAGGGAAAGCTGCCTGGATGAATTTCCCAGTGAGCTCTGAGCACAGCTGTACTGAAGTTTGTGCCAGAACCACTGTGAGGAAAGCACAGGGTGCCAGGAGAGGACAAGGGTTTTACTACTGCTTTTCAAAAAAGACCAAACAACAAATTACTCCTGGAAATACAAAAAGCAAGAATCAGAGCATTGACTCCATCAGTGCATGACCAAATAAAGTGCTCATGCTGAAACATCCCACACTCCTGCAAGTGATTATCTGACCTTTGGGCACTGACAAAAATAGGAAGCTGAATCCATGGTCCAGGTCAGGAACAGCATCAGCATTTCACCAGCAGGTTCCAGCTGCCCTTTATTTATGTTCAAGGACTGAACAGTGAAATGAGGCAGCCAAGCAACACCTTGGGTCTGTGAGCAGATCTCAGTTTGTTTCCTTATGCTCTCACACCAAAAAGCAGAAAGTGGAAGTATTCTTTCAGTCATGTCACTTCAAATTCAACCCAAACCAAAAGTGATTTCACCTGAAGTGATAAATGCTGTGGTTTCTCATTTGGGCCACAGAATCAAATTCCTTCCTTAAATTACTGTCTCAAAGCACCAAGCCACCTGTGCACTGATGTTCTTAAAATAAAACAAAATTAAAAATATCCAGTGACACTGGTAGAAGTCCTAAAGAAGAATTAGGTGACTGATCAGCAAGAAACTTGCTGCTGCCTATTTGAGACATTCCCAAGCGTTGCTCATTTGGCTGCCACAAGCAGTTGGTGCTGCTGTCACTGGAAAGGAGCCCAGCAGCAAAAATGCAGCTTCCAGCTCTGTTCCAGGCCATACACACATGAGAAATAAGCACATCTCCACACCAACTTCCCTGGCTAAAGAATTCAACTGCTCCTCTGGTTTGAATGATGGCATATTCTTAAGGCTATGAAGAATCCCAAATAATCAAAAAATAGGGTTACAAATGTGAACAAACCAGGATTAAAAAGTACCAATTGCTTTTGGACTAATAGTATATACCTACACAATGGAGCCCTACCATAGCAGCCTGCTGTTTTATACTAGAAGTTGCATTGAAAATTCAAGCCTAACCGTATTTTTAGATGAATTGAAGGCTACAGAAAACAGAACCAGAAGTTAACTGCTAAGAAAGGCAACATTTAGGAAAAAGTGAATGAGGAGAAATGCGCTGGCAGTTGAAGACGGGGGAGAAGGAAATAGGACGAAGAAATCAAATTATCATACTATATTTTCTTTATTGTGCTTCTCTAGTCAAAACAATTTGAAAAGGGAAAAAAAGAGAAAGACAAGTGCTACAGACTGCAGAGAATACACAGCATTGCTCAAGCACAGAACACAACTCCCTGTTGGCACGCTTTTCAAATAACTACACAATACTGCTTATAAAGATGTAAAAATATAAATACCCAACACCCAGTACTTTGTGTGATACATGTGAAAGTGAAAACCAAAATCCAACCACAACCAACCTCCAAAACTTTCAAGAAAGCTTATGATGGTTGTTAGTCCCTTCAAACACCCATCCAGCACTGCTTGAGTCAGTAACTGGGCAACTGCTTGTGCAGGCGAAGTCAGCAAGGGTTTATTTGGTTTTTAGGAGACAATGAGATCAACTTTGACAGCTAAGGCTTGTTAGAAAGGGACAGGTTCCACAAAACCAGGGCAAAGCATTTGTGCCAACAGGATAATCACCCTGGAAAAGGAGCGCTTTACACTTTTGTGCTGTTATGGGCTGGGGAGAGTTAATTTTCTTCATAGTAGCTAATATGGGGCTATGTTTTGGGAGTGAGAGGGAAATAAGGACCAAAGCATAATGTCTCATCACCCTCACTGCAAAGAATGTCCCAAGCCATGTCCAATTTTAACCTACTCTATTTCAGTTTAAAACTGTTGCACACACTATTGTCACCATAGGCCTGTAAAAAGTCTCTCTCCATTTTATAATCCCCTCTGAAGTACTGAAAGGCCACAATAAGGTCTCCCTGGTGCCTTTTCTTCTCCAGGATGAACAACCTCAAGTCTCTTGGCAGCAGAAGTGACCCAGCCCTCTGGGTATCCTCGTGTCCCCTTGTCCACCAGCCCCACATCCTTCCCAGGCTGGGGACCCAGAGCTGGAAGCAGCACTGCAGGTGAGCTCTCCCCTGACCAACTCCTCCAACAAGTTATGGCTTCACTGGAACCTCAGCAATGCCCTGAAGGCTGAAACTTTATTGGTTCATAGCACTAAAGTAAATTTCTAATTTTAACACATGGCAACATATTTAAAGCAGCAGTTGCTGCCCACCATGAGAAATTCCTACACTAAATTCCCTGGTAAAACTGCTCTAATATTCAAACCTCATTCAAAACAACAGCAATTTCAAGGAGATTGAAAGATTTAGCCTTTCCAAGCCAGATTTAGCTTTTCTAAGAGTTGAATGAATACATTTTTTTGTAATGTATATTGGCATAGATATATGTGATGCATATATTCACACCCCAAACCTCCCCCCATATATGCACACATAATTAAAATGTGGTATAGCAAAGCAATTCAAATATATGAATTGCTGCGTTCCTGTCATATCTCTTACAATCATGTTAAAATCTGCTTTTCTTCACTGAAAATTAAGTGCATCTGAGCCTGTGTTACTGGGCCATCATTAAGTAGCTCAGATCATTCTTCTCTATGTTAATTTTACTGAAGTTCCTATTCTTCAAAGACCAAGCATGCAAGATACCAGACCAACTTATTCTCTTCTGAACAAAAAAAAAACCAACAAACAAAAAAGGCTGATACAACCATAATATGTTTTCAGTTTCATTTACTCTTACATAAAATGCACATCCGAGGTATCAATTTCCCCTGCCTTAGATATTTTAATTATTATAGCACACCAGCACAAAAACATCTCACATAATGGGTCAACAATGCAAAAAAACCCAGTAATTTAAGTGATATTAAATGTGATACTGTTTGGAAGCCTTTATCAACAATGCAGTGCTGATCAGACAACAAATTGAGCCTTCCTGTAAAAAGAATTGAGCAAAATTCATCAGTCACAGACTTTAGCTGACTAAAAGACAGAGAAGTGCTCATGTCTGTGAAGCACATCAAGATTTAACTTCTCAGAACAGCAAAAACCCAGTTCAGCAGAACTCACTTTGACACCACTTGTCAGCTTCTAAAAGCTCTTTCATTGGCATTCTGTGTTCTCTACTCTTTTCAACCATTAGCTAAAATCTGCACATTAGTGCAAACAGAAAAACAAGGACAGACTTTTATTGTTTCTTCAGGAAAGTTAAAGAAGTCAAATCCCAATAAAAGTGTAAACTCAGGGCATTGCTGAACTCTACCACACTTCCTGACAATTACTGATGTGTAATTTGCAGAAATCACTATCTTTAGCACTGGAAAGCTCCACTACTGCAAACTGCAAGCTAAAGAGCAACACAAGGAGCCCATGCCAGTTTTGTGAAGTTTATATTCATGATTTATTATGAAGAGTTTCTTTAGTCCAGCACAGAGTTGGAGTTTTGGTTAAAATGCACAGTTATGTCCCATCTTTTCTCTCTGCCTATCATCTTTCCCATCTATTGACAAAGGTTTAGCTTCAGATCACAATCTAACAACAGACAGTCCTACACAAATATTTTAATCAATATTTTTATGTTGTGCATCAGATCTTTATCTGGGAACAACAGGCCCTGAATTTAAGTTAAAAGAAAATTCCTCTACAGACAGCACTAGTGAAACAGAAGGACACATTAGAATGCAACTATTTGCAAACAGATGAGTTACTGGCATAATTTAACAACAACAACAACAAATTATCTGAGTACCCAAATTCTCATTTCCAAAGCTCTTTAAAAAAAGTTAAAGGCTTTGAAAATTGGTCATGTTTCCACATTGATAAACACAGATATTCACAAGAGCTCACTGCAGGTATGCAATGATATCTGGTATTCGTGTCCCCTCTCCCTGGCTAAACCCCTGGTATCAGCTACAGAAGGAAATTACAGGGGACATCTCTCCTTCACCTCTCAGCTCTTCAGAAGCTGTGAGTGAAATGCAGAGCCACAGGACCTTACCATCTACCAAAATGACACTGGAGAGCTCCTTCCCTACTTTTTAAAAATTTCCCTAAAAAAATGCAAAGATCTTAAAAGCCACATCACAGCCTGCCTAAATTAAAGTTTCCAACTGCTCTACTGAGAGCAAATAAGGCCAGTTTGGGAGAAGAAAAAAGCAGTTTATGAAGTTTTTCATCTGGAATTCACACAATCCTGTGATACCAACAGAGAAAAAAGGTACCTCTGTGCTTTCGTGTATGCTAGCGAAGAAATACAGATATCACAAATTTACCAACAGAGAAAATACAAATGGATGAGGCTCCTTTTCTCAGAGCATTTTAGTCTTCTGCTGTTTGTAAAAAGTTATGCTGAAAGTTATGAAAACAACTAGAGCTGTCAACACAGCAACAGTGAGAACTTGCTCAGACTTCCTTCTTATTAGAACTTTGTAGTAAGCTCTTAAAATTCTTCTTCTCTCCATGGTCATGAAGCTTAGCACGGACACTTCTTTGGTTGCCTCCCTTGCAGCACTCCAAATGAGCACATTTTCTTGACATCTTTAAAGATAAGCTACTTCAGTAGCTGACTAAGGATGCCTCACTAATGAAGGCACTTCCTATAAGCAACAGCTACAGTTTCAGTATATGTTTTTTCTGTTGTATTTGTAACACAATTAAAAAGTTATCCTTAAAAGATAAACAATAAAAAACTAAATTAGTCACAGGTAATCAACTGCAGTTCCTGGAAATGCATTGTTTTCCATTTTAAGTTGCCTCTGCCTTGCACAGAGCATCTTTCTCTGCACCTTCAGATCAACACAGGCCACACCAAACTGCCTGAATGTTACAGCTGTGGCTGAATGACAAAGGTAAATGCCCAAAACAAAGCTAAAGGCACAAAAACCTTCCCACTGCATCTGAACAGAAGTCTTTCAAGGCTGGCTGCCTTCCTAGCAGCCTTCCTTCCCAGGAACACCCAGACAGCAGGTTGTGCATTGGGCAGACTGTAGGAGCAGCTGTCCTTAATGCATTAAATAACAAACAGAGCACAAATTTACTAAAAAAAGAGAGTATAAACATTTTCATACATGCCTTAGAGTAATTTAAATGCAATTTAGGCACTGTTTTGGGTCAAAACCAAATACCACCAATAAAAAACTTATTACTGAACATGAATTTCCAGCACAAGCAGAGAGCTTTCCACTCTTATGTACCTACTTTACACGCAAGCAGATTATTTTGGCCAGACTTCAATGACTTTTCTGTGCTCTGCTGCACCTCTGGACATTTTACAAGAGCAGAAAAGTTGGGGAAATGCCAAAAGTGACTCCAGCTGCCACCTGGACTATGGCTAGGTGGGTGCTTTAAGAAGAACTATTATACAGGTAATCAGGAAATGAGGAAATCCTGTCCTTCCACTTCTGCCAGGTCCCTCCTGTCGTCCTGGGCAAAGGTGTGGCACAGGGGTGAGACAGGCAAGAAAGGGACCCAGTGAAAAACAACCCATCACAAAGAACTGGGCTTTTATGGGTGGGTTTTCAGGTCTCTTCTGGCCCTTGGAAGGAATTACCTCCTTCAGAAACAGATGTTACTGCCATCAGCTTGGAACAAGGAAAGCAGAGTGTAACTTGAGCGCCTGCCAGTGTTAAAGGACAAAAGATTGTTAGCAGAATCAGACAGGTCTCAAAAATATTTGAAAAATTTGATTTACAAAACAGGTTTGGCTTCTCTTTTGTACTGATACTCTTTTATTTTACACTAATTCAAATTACACTAAAATTATTCCAGCCAGAAGATTAATTATAAAAAAAAGCTAATATATCACTCACATGAAAGCAGAATTCACATCCCATAACTTTTCTACTAAAAGCTAATTCACTTATGCCTGAAGTTTAGATTCAAAGAGTTAACCTATCATTCAAAACCACATCTAAATTAGGTGAGAATCACAGGATACAAAATGCTGAAACAAAACCTTTTTGCTCTTCCTAGCCATTAAAAATCCTGAAATTTCAATGATTTCGTATACAAAGAGATAACCATTAAAAGCAGCTCTCCAAAACACTTATTTCACTATCAATTAGATAACCTACATTGCACTTCTGTAATTATGCAAGTTCAGAAGTTATTTTAGGCATAACACCTACCTGAAAAAATCTCCCAAGTCACAAGCCAAATAGAAAATAATTTTAAGTGAGCACTATTTGGCAGATTTTCCAATATGTACATATAAACAAGTTCCTAAATTATGTGCACAAACCCCTTCTTTTAGAAGAGAACCAACTATTTAAAGCAATCCAGTGCTATTTCCCACACACTTTAGACCATCTGCATTTTCCACATTAGCTTCCATATTTGTTTTTTAACTGTTAAGTGCATTTGTCAGGTGGGAAGTGATGTCTGGATGTCATTTGGTCCAAGCTCCTGCTCCAGCAGGGCCTCCTAGAGCCAGGACCACGTCCAGGTGACTTTTAAGTATCTCCAACAATCAAGACTCTCTCTCCCTTGGCAGGATGTGCCAGGGCTTGGGAGCCCTCACAGGTAAAAAGTGTTTCTGGTGCTCAAGTTTGTGCCACTGCCTCTGGCTCTGTCCTCTTTGAACCCCTTCTTCAGATATTTGTACATCAGTGAGATCCTTCCTGAGCCTCTCCTCTCCAGGCTCAACAGGCCCAGCTCTCCAGTAATGTCACAATATTTACACAATAGAATGCACAGTGCATTAAACCACAATGCTCTGTTCTGCTAACAGGACACATTAAACTGTCTCTTCACATCTGTGTTGACGTCACTCCATCAGGTTTGTGTGAGTCTTGACACACACCACAACCAACATCTGGGCTGTCACAAACCAAAAAACACATTAGGGCTGGATGGTCAAGAGACTTAATTCAAAAGAGCATTTGTGAACTGAGAAAAAAAGAAAAAACAGCAATGGAGACCCACCCATACTGCAGGTCTATTGATTTTAAACAATATTTCTCTGTTAAAAAGAAATCTAAAACTCACATTGGTAATAGAGAGAAATACATCACATACTTCACAACAACCTAAACTGCAAACAGAAAGGGATTAACACTGTTAAATCTTTTTTGCACATTTGTTCTTGGGGAAAGATAGGCTCATTTTTGAGTACTAGATGGGTAAATTTTGGAGTGTTTAAAGATGCTTTGAGAAACGCCACAAGTGTCATATGGTTTACACAGTTCTGGTAAAGTCCCATGTTAATACCTATCCTCCTCTCAAACACCATTAAGAATTAAACTCTGATACATACTGATGTGACTTGGAAACATGAAGTCATACCACTCTTAGGCAGACACCTGGAGAAAACAGTAACTAAAAAGAAAAAATATCAGACAAATGAAAAATCTTAACACATATTAAAAATCTAATTGTTTCCCTTTGAAGAATTAATATTAAGAAGTGACTGAAGAGTTCAATTTGCTCTTTCTCAAATTTACATTGTGTAATTAATCTCATAATTTTCCTTTTTTTCTTTTCTGAATTTACAAAGTGAATGCTAAATTAACTTCAACATTACAGTACTTTGGCAGCAATCTTCTAAAAACACTCTCTGAGGAGATACACCATGTAACCTATGGGCAGAAATAGTTACACTCCTTTTCACATTTCCAGTAGTATTTGAACTTATTTCCAGGCTTTTTTTAAGATCACAGTTATATGCCCTAAATCATAAAATACAGTTGGAGCATCTGGAGGGCAAGATGCATGCAAGCTGTATGAAATCTAGCCACATTTACTGCATGAGCATTAAAATACAGATATATTGAGAAAATTACTTTCACTGGCTCATATTCTCAGTACTATTTAATAATGGCACTATGTTGGTAACTGTTGAGGGTTTGATGCCTCAGGTTTTAGCTCTTATGTTTTTCATATTCTGTACTGTCTTAGCATATACTTCTGAGCTTCATATTAGGGGTAGTAAGCTCCCTTCACAGAGTAGGGAGACAAAACAATTCCTTCTCTAGCTGGAGAACCAAAGGACAGCTGATCCAGATCTCAGGCCCAAGAGCACAATGTGGACTGAAGAGAGAAAAACAAGAAGGATGGGACTTGATAACCTAAAGCTTTAACTGGACAATTAGCTCCATTATGCAAATGGACCAAAACTTATTTATAAGCGTGAGACCCTGTGACCCGTTGTCCATCTTGTGACCATTTTGGTTCATCTTGGGTGCAGCCCTGGCTGGGCTCTTGTACTGCCCAAGGTGGATCCATTGAGGCTTTTTAATAAATCCCTACTTTATTCTTTAACTCTGTCTAGCCTCTGTTCTAGGTCAGCCTTCACAGGGCATCAGGTAAACCCAGCAAGGAGCAAACACAGGCACTCACACACTCCCCAGCTACAGTGGGATGGGGAAGAAAAAAAAGAAAAGTTGTGGGTTGAGATAAAGACATTTGAACAGGACAGAAGTAAAAGGGGAAATCAGTATTAATAACAATATTATAATAATTATTTATTATTATTACAAGCCAAACAAGTGATGCACAATGCAATTGCTCCCCAGCTGCTGGCTGATGTCCAGCAGCCTGAGCAGCAGCCTCTTGCCATCTTCCTCCCTTTCGTTTATACACTGAGCACCCTACATGGTCTAGGAGATCCTTTGGGTCAGCTGTCCTGGCTGTGTCCCCTCCCAGCCCCTGTGCCAGCTCCCAGCCACTGTCCCCGCTCCCAGCCCCAGCCTCTCCCTGCTGGGATGGGCTGAGGACCAAAAAGGCCTTGACTCCCTGGAAATGCTGCTCAGCAACAATACCAACATCCCAAATCCCAAACACTGCACTGTACCAGGCACTGGGAGGAAAATTATCCCAGCTGAAAGCAGGACAGTGACCAAGGCAGAAAGAAGTTTTCCAAAAATGACTCTCTAGAAAGTGGAATTTGTTTAGCTGTACACTACAGAAGTGTGTAGAAGTTTTGGTCCCAGGCACTGCTGCACAAGTTACAGACTTGATGTGCTTTTTTTCCCACTCAGTTAACATCAGGATGTAAGAATCAGGTAACAAGAGATGTTTCAACTAGAAGGCAACTTTGTATGTGCCACAAATCCAACAAAATCAGCACACAATTCATTCTGTTCTTCAGTTTGAAGAGTCAGACTCAAAAGCAAAGAGCAAGCTGCTGTAACCAGGGCTTGGAACAAAAGGTATTGCACTGAATGCTTGATCAGCTTTGAACTGCAGAGCTATGTACAGATAATGCTAGAAACAGAATAATGTTAGATGTTAGAGATTTAAAACACAGACCTGTTTTGCTAGTAAAATCAATAAGCCAAGTTTGCTAGATATAACATTTCTCAATTTATTAGTACTGCCAGGGAACAGTTTTTATTTAAAACAATGCAGGCCACTGAAGGGATTTTTTATAATGAAAAAGTCAACCCTTAGTCACACAACCTTGAGATAGATGATATTTACTTCTACATATTTAAATGAGATAATACAGAATTCTATTTGAGCAAGATGTAACTCAATTTACCCAAAATGTGAACTGCAGGTGTAAAGCAAGCCATAGTCCAGAAATAGTGAAATCTCTTAAATGTCTGTATACCTGACTTGCAGTCCTACTGCTTATCTGAACGACAGACTTAGTGTTACCAATACTAAAGAAATAAAGCAAATACTTTTACCAATACTGTAATATGTCCAAGCCATAACAACTATGGAAGAACAGTGTTTGTAGGAAGAAGTAATGCAAGTTTTACTCAGGTTGAAAAATCATATAGACAATACTTCCTCTAATGAGTCCTGACAGAAGAGTTTAATGTAACTCTAATCCCATAACAACATGCATTTTATTGATTGCATTCCAATTCTCTTTGAATATTTTATCATGAACAAGCAGTAATTCTAACAATTCCCAAAACACATACAAACTCCAAGGCCAAAATCCTTGTTATAACTAATAAAAATGCCAGGAAACCAGTAGTTTTGTCTCAGGAACAAGATTAAGTAGCTCTCACTCACGAAATTTCACAGACAGGAATGATTACATTAAACAACACAAAGAAGGGCACTCTCTCCTCTGGTCCAGTTTGAACCATCTGTCAGTGCTAGAAAAGCTACACACACAAAAGGAGTTTAGAGAACAGGAGTCTGCATATCTAACACAGAAAATCAGATGCTACCCTCAACAGTCACAACAAAATAAAAGCCCCTTGCAGTGCCATGTATTTTAATTTGAGACACATGGAGAACATAGAACTGAGCTCTGCACATATTCCTTATGGCCACCTAATTCCCCATATGTTATTTCATTACTTGAATCACTGCAGAGCTTCTGTAAACACATAATGTGGCTCCTCAACAAGAAATGCAGGAAGGGTTGGATGCTGTGTATGTTTGTGGGGTTTTGTTCTGTTGTGGGGGTTTTTTGGTTTGGTTTTCTTGTGTTTTTGTTTTGTTGTGTTTGAAAATTCATTTTGTTTGGTCACAGTTTGTGCACAGAACAAACTTTTTTGCTTTTAGAAAAAAAAACCTGTAGTATTACTTTGAGATGTATTTTAGCTATTGAAGATGATGTAGAGATCAGTTTATTTTACTAAACAGCAGTAGTACAGAAATTCTTACCGCATGCAATACAGTTACCTGGAAATTATACAGGAATACCACAGGCACTTCAATGATTATTATTAGCTCTTTGGTACATATTCCCATCTAGTTTTATTCAGTATCACAAATTATTCTTCAGTTTTGAACAGAAAGATTAACAGATACATAAGGAATATAAGAAAAGCAGCTACAGGAGAAGTTATAAAGAAGAAAAACTCAGAGTTAAGGAAGTTGTTAAGAGTTGTCATTGTGTCTAACTTACACCATTGTGCCTGCAATCAAACACAGTAGCACTGTTGGTTTATATTAAAGAATCACTGCTCACTGGTGGCTGATTTGGAAAATATTTCATTTCTGTTTGCACTTAATTGAAAACGGTCTCAGCATTCATAGGTAGCATCTGCTCAGGCCACAACCTTGGGTCTAGAGAACCTTAAACAAAAGAAGTCAAAGCACTAAAATTCCTGTCCAAGGACTATGCTCTAAGGCATTACCCAACACAGGACAGACCCATTTAAACAGTGCCCATACCAGTAAGTTGCACTATTTCCAAAACAACAGAATCTGATTAATTATAACTCTCATTTGCCTCTGCTAGTGATGCTCCTTGTCAAGAATCTCTCAGAAACAGAGGTACAAAGAGCTCCCAAGACCATGCAAAAATGCAATGACAAATGGTCATTTTTCTCCATGATGTTATAAGATGAACCTTCTGACAAATTTATGCATATTTTTCTAAGAGACAGATTAGGTACCCTATAAATTATGTTTATATGCATACACAGTACACATGACAAACACAGCTCTAGAATACTGTGCTTGGAGGTATCAATGTGGATCTGAAAAAACTTTACCTTTTTTATTTCTCACTTATCTTACACTAGAAAAAAATTAAGAGTTCTACATAAAATGCCCAAATAATACATTCTCCAATTACTAGTGAAATTATTTTCTTTATTTCCCGTGTACTTGCCAAAGCAGAACTTGTCAGAATTGGCAGGGGGAATGTGCTCCTGAAATTAATTGTCTTTATGTACTGATATTAAAAGCATTTGCCAGAATAATGTTACAAAACAGTTTTTTTACAGATAACAATATTTTCTATATCATGGCCAGCACTAAAGCTATAACCATGTACTTAAACCCCAAACAAATTATGTTTGGAGGAAATGCAAGCACACATTAATAATACTCACTGCAAAAAGGAGCACAGATTAAAAAAACCCAACTTCTCCCAAATTTTAATTTGCTGCCATACTATTTTTCAGCTCATAAACATAATGAGATATTATTAGTTAGTCTCAGTAGTTTTGTTTTAAAATTAATTTCTCTGTGACTGGATTGCAAATCAGAACCTTGCCCTAATCTCCTAAGCAGTCAAGACTTCCAAGCACGTGACTACTACAACTAATTCCACTATTAAGCAAAAACAGCTTACAGACAGCACAGAACTGACAGGTTTCAATACTACTAGCACCTAAGCACAAATCTTGGCCCTGTCAATGAAGAAACTGCTTTGCCCCTCATGAAATTCCTCCCTGTGTGTGTCACTGTACAGAAACCAAGAGATGCTGCTTTGCATAAAACAGTTACAGTGCACAGTACATAATCACAAACATATTTTTTATGGATAAAGCATAATAGACAACAACTCTGATGCACTTCTGCCACTTTGTATAATGTGTGTTCAACCACTTTCTGAAATTAATCCAAATAGTCCTTCTTTGAAGACCTAATTACTCATTAAATGCCTACAAGGTCATTTAAATTAGAGAAATAGCATTATGCTTTCCTGAAAAGGATTTTTAAATTCTTTCTCTTGGCAAGAAAATTATTTCTATCTGACAACCCCCCTATCACCTTAAAATTTGTGTAAAAAATAAAATTATATATATAAACTGCTTAGGTGATTCTTGTATAGCAAATTTTGAGGACATTTGATCCAATTACCACACAAGTTCAAGTATAATTTAACTATGGAAAAGATATTTTACATTTACTCTTCTGGAGCGGCAAGTTTGAAACAGGTGATCCTCTGTACTCTTTTGCATATCAATTTATACTTATATCTTTTTTTAATCACTGAGGAAATTATAAATTATATCAATTGTGATGGGTGAAGCATGGTATACTCAGAGAAGAGATGAACACTCCCTGGATATTTGACAATGAATTTATCCAACTAATTACAGAGGCATGCTGCTAACTCCTGAAGATTTCAAGAGCTAAAATCACCAGATGGATTCATCCCCCCTCCCTCTTTTCCCATAACTAAAAATTTTTACTTCTTGTCTTATTTACTTTCACCACTGAAAATAGGTCCATTTAAAACATGAGCTTACTCACCAGGTGGGTCCCAGACACACAGGTCAGGCTGTAAAGCACTCACAAGCCTGTTAAGGGGCCTGCTGCCAAGGACTGGCTTTAGATCTATTTATAGCATAAACATGGTGAAGGCCAGATAAGTCTCATTAGCCTATTTAACAGTTATTTGAAGATTTGTTTATTTAAGATGTAATAGCTTAAAAATAACTGCATAAGCTTCAGTTTCTTCAAAACATTTTAAAGCTTAAGCAACACCCTGTTAAGGTTGTTAGCAACACTACCCTTGAAAGCTTTTCACACCTTCAATAACTGCAGAATACTGCTGCATTAAAGGACCTCCTGAACTCCAACAAACACAGCAAACAAGCCTTTCCTTACATCACCTCCAAGTAAAAGCCTATATGTGCATACTAAATCAGCAAGACAAATTCAAGAACTAATACCTTTTTGTAACTGGATTTAAATAAGCTAATTATGGGTTTTGGCACTAGGTCTCAGTAACAGGAGAGAGGCTTAAAATCACAGACCCACGTGGCTAAAACAGAGAAGAGTAAACATTACTGCTGCACAGATGCCACTGGAGGTGGAAAGATGCAACTCAGAAAAAGAAGAATGTGATGATCAGATTTTCAAAAAGAAAGAAAAATAATCTGAAGTCATTTTATGCAATGGAGAGAAAAATAAGGTAGTTGAAGTGTGTGCCAGAAAGGCAAACAAAGCCCTAAGAATCATTCATGGACGCATTAGTGTAAATCAGTCGTAAGAAACAACTTCCTCTTAGGAAACACAAATTCCTGAGTCACAATTAAGACTGAAAATAAAATAAAAAAAAAAAAAAGAAAAGAAAAAAGAACAAGCAGAACAAACAATGAACTGCAAGCAGCTGGCCACATTTCATTACAGGAAATAAAACAATTAATGATGACCTTTTTTTACACCTGACTTTCAATGTGAGGTGTATCCCTGTATAATATCCCCCTGGTTTAACATTTAACATTTCAGTTTAAATTTCACTATCATTTGAATGGGAGGAAAGAGAAAATCAACTCCATAATTATATAATGGTTTTAAGTTAAGCTCATCTTTTTCCACTCCTGTGCAGAGGACTATTTGCTTCTAGTTTAGCAGTGGTGCTCCAGGGACCTAGTCAAATACCTACGTTACCTAGCAGAGATTTACAAGCACCTTGTACCCAGGTGTTTCACCTGCTGTTGTTATCTCCCTTCCTGAGAGAAGGCCACATGGAAAACCAAGAGGAACATGCACGTCTGATCATGTTTCTGTGATGGATGCAGTGAAACACAAGCTTTGAAAAGCATTCCATTTTTTGCTTCTCTTTACAATGCAGAAATAGAGAAGGCTGAGAAGCCATTAAAACTTTGAAAATAATTAGGTTTACTAGCACATAACTCCATGCAAACCTTGTCCATTCTCACAGCTCCTACAAGAAATGTTAACTGAAATGTGGTGTTCAAAAGGAGGAAAACATCAGGATCTTTGTTAGCTGCAGCTTTATTGTCTGGTACCCTTTTAAAGAATGATTTATTCCAGTTGTTACCAGCGTTACAGAGTTAAACACAATAGCACCACACTGTGGGAGAAAGCATTGCCATATACACATAGTGAATGAGGTAGCAATTAAGAACTGAGACATCATAAGAAATGTTTCCAAATGTTTTGGAAGGTGTGTATGGCCCTCAGGTTTAGAAGGATATGAGGTCTGAAGTGCTGTCTAATACCTTTTAGTACTAAATGAAAGCTCCAACTTAAGAGACAAACTTGAAGGTATATTACAGCCAGATTTTCAACACACTTCTGATCTCAGCAAATCTGAGCACGTAAAATTGTGCATCCCATTCCATTGATTTTATAAACTGCAAGATACTGAATAAAGTACAGAGGCCACTCTACCTCAGAAACATCAAAAGCAGCTGCCACATGCAAACCTTGGCTGCATCCAATTAAAAACTCAATGCTTCAGCCTCCTGCTGAGAAACTTGTCCCAGACCTTATAAAAACCAGGAGTGATGATTCTCTAAATCACGTACAAAGAATAAGAGAATGGTTGAGGCTGGAGGGAAACTCTGGAGGTCATCTGGTCCACCCCTCTTCATCAAGCAGGGCCACACACAGTGAGCTGCCAAGAACCATCTACTTTGAGCCATCTCCAGGGATGGAGACTCAACAACCCCTCTGAGCAGTCTGGGACAATGCTCAGTCATCCTCAGAGTAAAAACCCCAATGTTTCCTCACCTTCAGTCAGTCTCATGTTTTAGCTTGTGCCCATTGCTCCTCTAACCTCCCTCAGCCTCCTGGTGACACTCCTCCTAAGGCAACCCAGGATGTCACAAGGTCCCTTTTTTATCACAAGGGCTCATGGCTAGTTGGTGTTCACCTTGTTGGCCACCAGCACAGACTGTCCTGCAGACACCCCCTGCAGCCCTTCTGGTTCCTGGGGCTGTTCCTCCCCACATGCAGCACTTCCCACACTTATCCTGGTGGGATTGCATGAGGCTGCTGCCAGCCCATTGCCTCAGCCTGCCAGGGACTCCCTGGGTGGCACCACAACCCTCAGGGGTACCAGCCACTCATCCCAGTTTGGTGCCATCAGCAAAGCTGCTGAGGAGCAGACTGTGCCATCACCCAGACCATTCAGGAGCACTGCACCCAGTACTGACCCTCGGGGTACAATGATGGTTTCTGGCCTCCAGCTGGACTCTGTGCCACCAATAAACACCCTGTTCAATCCTCCTCACTGTGTGCTCCACCAGCCCCTATTCCTTTATTTCCTCAAGAATCTTAAGGGATACATTTTCAAATGCCCTTCTGAAGTCCAGAGAGACAATATCCTTGCTTTCTCTCTATCTACCATGATTTCTTTTTCCATAGGGGAAAAAAAAAAAAAGATGAGCCAGCTGTGAGTAGGGACCAAAGATCCTTGAAAACAATTGAGAAATCAACCATCCAATTAAATTTCAAACATTCATTCCATGAGGGTAAGCTGAGGAAAATGAACTTGTGTAGCCTAGAGAAGAGGAAGTGAAAAGGACTAGCTGGCACTAGTCTTTCAGCAACTAAGAGGTTATCAGGAATACACAGCCAAGCTCTTTGCTTTGGTCCAACAGCACACACATAGTGATCATGCATGGCATAACTCATTCATTTCCGAAATTTCATTCACTTATCTGAGTCCTCAAGCTTTTTTTGTTTGTTTTGCCCAAGCAACAATGCAACACAAATCTTATTTATCCACTCTACTGCCTCTGGAATGATGGGTCACTATACAGGAGAGAAAACTGCAATAGCAAAAAAGGTTTAAAAGGATATTCTTTTTTATTCCCACCCATAAATCTTCAGACATTGAAAGCGGCCAGCAGCAAGAGAGTTTGCACTGCATTTTTTACTATACAATACATGAAGCATCTCCAGCCTTATTAGTCTGAGGCAGAGGTGACAATGCCCTGCTTCTTTCCAGCAGCATAAAAGACAGAAAAAATCTGCAGGGAGGAGGGACAGAGCACCATTTTCTATTGTTGACTGAATATAAATAACTGCCTGATTGACACAAAACCCCATCTTCTGACTACATCCATACACTGGAATCTTCTTTTTCAGTGACAGATAAGAGCATCACACAATTCTATAGAGACATGGAAAGCTGAATGGCATCACAGTATCTCGCACATTTCTAAGAAGGAAATGTAAAATTACAATGCCTGATTTCTGGTAAGCCACTATACAAAAATACTATATGAGCAAGTGCTATTTTTTATTATGTCTATACAGAAGGTTCTTTTACAGAAAAGCAGTGCTTCAGAAGGTAATTTTCAGATTAATGTTTGTAAAATAAGTATTTCTACATAGCAACATCCTTCCAAGAACATTTAATCAGCTCTTTTTCTTTGTAAGATGCCAAAAGCAGCTGAAGGTGAATTGTGTCTGCTGCTGACCTTGTACAATCCCACCCTTACTCAGGAACACTGTGAGGAGAGGATACAGGAAATCAGGATACAAATCAGCCCTGTGCTGGTTCCTGTGCCACTCATTCAAGTCTAGACACTAGATTTAAAAAGCCAGTCTGGTTACAGTGTTCACACTGCACATCACAGGAAATGAAGAAAGTGTCACACTTGCTAATTTTACAAGTCACACTTACTAACTAGCCCTGGATAATTTTTCAGTTTGCAATGCCAGCAGGATTATTTTTTTTAAACCAGTGACTTACATGCGTCATATGGAAATGTTAGTGAAAAACAAAATCCTAAGAATTTCAAAAAGTGGAGAAACTCTTTCAGAAGAAAGACAGAAGAAGTACCAACACATAGATGAAATCCACAAGACTCAGAATTTTGATGTTAATAGAGAACACATTGATCATTCAACTTCAGGAGACTAAAAAAACCCAAACTGTCACACAAATCCCCACCCCAAAATGCCAAAAAAACCCCACACAACTTAAGCAAACTAAACAAACAAAGGAAAGGTCTGCTCTGACAGCCAGATTTTAAGTCTGTCAAGAGGTACAAAATTCTTCTGTATTTTCTACACTGTCTAAAAATAAGTCTGTCAACTGAGCATGAGTTGAAAAATTTTGTCCAGTGAATGTCTTCAAGGTCGGTTGTGCCAATAATGAATTTAAAGTTTTGAGTTTTAAGTTTTCACATCATGTTAGCAAGTTTGTAATAATAAAAAAAGGCCCACATGACTTTTGCTAAATTGAAAATTTCTATGTATGACAGCTGCAGTACAGTGAATGCAAACAGGATCAGATAATCCAAGCTGGCAGAGCTGTCAAACAGAGCTGTAACCAAGTGCTGCTTTCTCTACTGGAGATGAACACGATTCCATCCCTCACCTTGGGATCCCTGCAATTGTTCCTTAACCTGCTCTAGTCTGAGCAAGCTAAGCTAACATCACAAAATTTTTGAAACATTTAAATTAACCTAGATTATTTAAAATGAAGGGAGCTGTACCACAACCACTGGAGACAAGGGAAGAGCAAGAATGAAGATTGAGCAGGAGTAATCTAATCAGTGAAAATATAAAGATTAAGAGAGAAAATATAACTTGAGATGACTGATAACAATCAACTATTACCACACACAATTATCCCATGATTCAGCTCAGTACAGTTTTCTGAAATCAGCATTTTTGCTCATATCTTATTTTAACATACTAAGACCCTCTACTCATTTTGCTCTTCTGGCTAAATGGCACACAAATAAAGAAATAAATCACTGAAATTAAATAATATTCAACTTAAAAGCCACTGAATGCTGAAGGCTTGATGGCAATAACCTTGTCAAACTTTCCATCCCTACTCATGAATCAGTCTTTGCACCTTTCTGCATACTCTGCTTTGTTAAAATGGTGTCTCTCATGTTTGATTATCACCTCACTAATCCTAATCCTGCCTTTCATGATTGTCACTTCCATTCCTCTTCCCCCTTCTCCAGCACCAGCTGTGTCTTTTCCACAATCCTTAGCTCATCTGGGATTTTTTCCCTCTTTACAAATATTCTGTTATTAACCAGCAAATCAATTTCTACTTGCTGCTGCTTTTCCCTCCCCCAACTCACTTTGTCTATCCTTGCAGGCTGGCAATCACAAGATCTCCTCTGGTTGTTTGCTCAATTTCACTTTTCAAATTCTGTTCCTTTTTCCTTCCTATGAACCTACTTTACTCATCTTTTTTCCTCTCTCTTCCTCCCACAGTCACCCTCAATAGGAATCTTTCTCTCAGCAACTTCTGTTCCCCTTCTTTCTCATCCTGCAGCATCAGCAGAAGCAGGCTGGACCATGCTCCAATTAAAAAACAAGCTTCCAAAAATCCACTTGGCCAGGATTTCAATGATTCCTACTCCCTCCCCTTCATGAGTAACAGAAAAACAAAAGAGAAAAGGCAAAGCACTGAGAAGTTATAATTTTTTTTTAAACTAGGTTTAAGTTTTTAAACAAAATATGTAGATTTTTCTCAGATTGTTACAGAAGCCCTAAACCTTAAAGTCCTCACTTACCAAACACACATAAACAATGAACCAGTCACTTCTTTAAAAGCTGCTGCAGGAAATTTTAGAATTATTATTTTCCCAATGTATTGTCTATACCAATGACTGCTTTTTCATACCTTTTCTATAAAACATCACAACACAGTAATTCTTAGTGAGAACACAAAAGGGTTTTTACACCTTTATGCTCTAAAACATTGTTGCTTCTGCTTTTCCACAGTTTTCATTTCTTTGTGTTTATCCTCCTTACAGAAGTTTCATATGTTGGATCTAAAATGCAACTATAATCAATTTCACAGAATTCTAGATCAGTTTTCTTTAAATATTGGCATCTATTATCCTTCTTCCTTTTCCTACCATTTTTTTTTGGCTTTGTTAAAGCTCTCTTTATGACCCTCAATGACATTCTTCAATTTTTCCCTTTACTACTTTTGTTATGATATACCTTACATCTTTTTATACAAGCTAAAACAGTTATTATTGCACAAAAGACAGTTCACCTGGAAAAATTAATAAACCAAACTGACTCTTCAAAGCAAAAATAAAAAAATCTCAAACCACAAAACACCAACCCAAAACCCAGCATTCATGAGAGGAGCTGTACACAAAAAGCCAGAAGGAGCACATCACACTTTAATGGACTGAAGTGCTCTTCCTTACAGCAGCATGGAACAAGATGAATAAACAGAATTAGAAGCTCCAACCTGTAAACTGCAGTTTCCTTCACAGGCAGGAATACAACCTAAATTCCCCACTACCTGTAGAATTGTGTATTTTTGGGTACAGAATCACCCAGCTAGAACAGCAGGACTGTAGAGCTCCACATCTGACTGACTGCTCCAGAATGTAACCATCAGTTCTTTTCAACACAATGTAAAATTAAGGTACATAGAAAGCTTTAAAAAAGTACATAAAGACACCAGAACACTTACAAAGTGAACCATAGCCTACAGCCAAAGCTCTGCCGGGCTTCTCCAACTAGAATTTGGGCAAAAGCTTTGGTCTAAACACAGCCCTGAATCAATTCCATTTAATACACAGATGTGGATTCTCTGACAAAAGCAGTGGCTGGAACTCACCAGTGACTTTAGCAGGCACATTGTAGAAATATAAAGCTGCTTTTTTTTTTTTTAAATGTAGAACTTCATCCCTTGAAACTGCCTATTTACTGCTATCAGGATAAAAAGCCCAATGACTAACTCAATGCCATTAAACTAAAGATAAGTATCCCTTCAGCTTGTCACAATAAAAAAGCTCAAACTTTTAATTTGCTTTTATGTGTAATAACCCATAAGAGATGTGAATATGTTCCATAAACATCTGCACTGGGGATATTTGGAAAAACATAATCATTTTATTCATCTTAAAGCAGCAATGGCAAAAGACTAAGTAAGATAAAACTTGGCAGCTCAGTATGAGTGTTAAGTCCAAAAAATGACATCTTTAGCCTGGACAGAGCAGCATGAAAATATTCCAGCAGGTAGTTTTCTCTGAGTATATATTACCTTTTCTGATGTAAGGTACCTGACAGTGCTCAGTCATTGTCGAGACCTGAAGACAAGTCAAGGGGGGGAAGTCCCAGAAATGGAATTAAAACAAATTTTCACATAAAAATATAACATCCAGCTACCTCTATAACAATAACACTAATAACAATAATAACAACAACAGTTGAAGGCAAAAGAAAAGAGGCTTGCAGATGCTACAGTAAATGCATTTACCTGCCTCAAATTTGGGTGCAGACAAGGCTGCAATGAGAAACTGGTAAAAGACAACTGCAATACACACTGTGACTGGTGGTGAAAGACTGCTATAGACATGGCAGGAGATAATAAATCTGCCACAGCCTTCGGTGCAGATGCAGCTTCAGTACAGCAGCAACAAGTAGAAAAAAGTTTCAAGGCTGTTCCAAATGAACCTTCCCAGCTGGAGTAAGGCTGAATACTGAAAGGAAGGATTTACAGCCAAGCAGTTTGTATAAAACTCAGTTTTTCCCTCCCAATATACTGAAAATTATTCTATGCGTGTGCTTTAAAAACAAGCAAATGAACAAACCCGGTTTTGCCCCCACAGACACTTATCAGCTTATTATAAAACTCTCTTGGGTAAGCTTAGGCCATATTTCAGAACTGAATGTACTAATTAAAATAAGGACTTGAAGCAGCTCAGCAAGGTTTTCTTTCAGTTTGTTCAAGCATTCATTTCAATTCTATGCTACCTTGCAAAAAACCAAGTCTGATTTACTCCTAACCTAAAGACCCAGTGACAGAACCAGGAGGAATGATGGTCACAGTTATCTGCTTTTTCTCTCCACATTCAAGTGAGAAGCAGCTGAGTAGGTCAAGAGCTGCCACCTTAACTACCCCTACTAATGGAGATCCCATTCCTGACTCTCAATGCAAACACATACTACAGACTGAATAATCAAAGCCCCCTTCCCCATTTTTAAGTTCAAGTTCAACTGAAAAGACTAAAGCAATAGTGCACACATCTTGAGATTCAGATCTTGCTTCTTCCCTTCCCTCTGGGTGCAGAAAACAATCCATGAAAAGAGTGCTATAAGGTATCTAGAAATCAATTTAGATAGTTCACAGATGTCACAGTTCAATTGTATGTCCAGGGTAGCAGCACTTGGGTCGAACCTCACTTACAAAATTGATTATTTCCAACTGTTTGCTCATTTCATCTCTTAAGGAAAAAGGACTCCATTCATATGGCTAGAAAATTCCATCTTTACAGTCTTCACCTTTCTGCAGGTGTCTGCCTAAATAAAGCTTTAAAACAACTGCATTATTGTCAAGGGTTTAGTCCAAATGTGACTTCAAATACAAGCTGGAGGAATACTATGCCAAACTAAAAGCTCTTAAAAAAATATGTATATTCAAAACTGTTAATGACCCCCTGATCCTCCTCCACGTGTTGTTTTTTTTTTTTTTTT
This sequence comes from Serinus canaria, assembly GCF_022539315.1. Lineage (NCBI taxonomy): Eukaryota > Metazoa > Chordata > Aves > Passeriformes > Fringillidae > Serinus > Serinus canaria. The sequence continues at coordinate 107,430,545 of NC_066313.1, forward strand.
CCTTTGGATCATTCAAGAAAGGTGCTAGTCTGGTTCTCAACAAATAAATTTCTACATGAGACACTCAAGGAATAGATAATTGTGTTAACTATGTGATACCCCTCTGTGACAAACTAGATTCCAAGTACCACTAAGGCAGCATCACTGAAAGGTCACTTCTCCCACTAATGTTTTCCAGCACATTACAACCACATGTAATCAATCCACTGAGAAGCAGAAAATATTTGTCTGGGAGATTTAAATAAAAAAAAAAAAAAAACAAACAAAAAAAAAAAACCAAGGATAATCTGTGCTCTCTTTCCAAAGATACAGACATGTACTCTTCTTTCTGATAAACTGGTTTCCTGGTTTAACTGTTTTCATGGCTTCCATTGCTCCCCAATTCCTAGTCAGGTGAAGATAAAAATTTTTAGAGTGATAGCAGTGTAGTTGGAAACCTGGCCAAAGTCCCTGAAGAAAATGACCGAGTGGGAAACCTATGAAAGGGGTGGGGGGGAAAGACACTTGTTAATCCTGTTTTTTTCACCAGTCTAGTTTAGCCACCCAAAAGAGCAAGAACATGAACAAAAATGAGAAAAAGGGAGGGGGGGGACACATCTCAAGGAACATTGCTTGATAAGATTTTTTCAGGTTTTTTAAGAACTTCATTGTATACATTTTACTACATAAAAAGCTTTGAAAATGAACACTTGCACAGAAACTCCTTTCCGGACAAGACAAAGATAAACTTGAGCTGTGATATTGTGAATATTTTTACTACTTGCTGTTAACTTCCTCACAAGGAGATAATTCCCATTTTACAGAACTGCCTATAGAAAGCTGTAGGATTTTCACTCACTGCATAAACATTACCAACTGTTTACATAAACTATCATGGACTACAATTTAAATAAACTGTTTTATGAGAACTATCTGACTATAGTTAGAATCTCTACTACTAGACACATTTTCTCAAGAACTTAAATCAAGAAACCATTTTAACTGGTAAAAGAGCATATGCTAATCAATTTTAATTAGCAACTCACCTTCAACATAATACTGAGAAGCTGAACACTTTTTTCAGTCCACTCTGAATAGCACCAAACATTCATAAACACACTGAGAATTTTGGACACTGGATCATTCCAAACCATATTTATCTTGTTGATTACTAGCTCACTAACACTGAACAACAGCCCTTCCTAACCTACCTGATAAAAAGGAGGAGTACCATAAAACATGCTCTGCTGAGAAAGAGGACTAGGGAGGACTGTGAAAACATCTGGAACTACGTGGGGTACAAAACAACAACCACAAAAATAGAGGATGCTTTCACATCAGATCCAGCTGTCCTCTTTCTCACTCCTACTGCAGGCAGTAAGTGTGCCAGGATCAACAATGTGCTCCTGAGTCTGCCTATAACTCAGCTCCCGTCCATTAAAGCAGACAAAAAAATAGGGGTTTTGCAGGGTCTTAACTAGAAACAAGTGAAATTACTTAACCAGCACTCAGTCAAATGTGATTTTGGACTTAGCACACCTCTGAGCACTTGAACTGCTGGAAGGAATGCTGATTAAAGACTTTTGCACATCATTAAAGAACAGCATATTTTCTGAAGCTTTATAAACAATACATTTCCAAAGAGCATTTAAGCTGATAGGATAGAAGGTAATTTTAATGTCTGCTAGAAGTGAAGGAGAATGGGCAAAAAAAATGAAGCATTTCACCAGCCCATTTACAGGTGGATAAATTTAAAAAAACCACAAACTGACGTACAGTGTTGATATCAGCTCTGACATACTAACAGGGCAGGATCACACAACTCTTCCAATGAGTTTACTGGTGCAACATTTTCCACAAAACATGAACTCCTGCACAAGACATGCTTCAGACTTTGGAGATACCACTTTCTCCTTTCTCTTGGAGATTTGTATTTCTGGAAGTCCTTTAACTTGTGCAGTTGGTAGGTATGTTTTCCTGAGATTTCAGGAGTTATCCTGTAAGACAGCATCAGCCTAAAGAAAGCAGCAAGGAAAAAAAAAAAAAAAAAGCAGCATTTTTTAATGAAAAATCACAGAGATTAGAGAAAGTAGAAATGTGAAAAATACCAAAAGCACTTTCTCTGATTAGAGTATACAGGAAAGAGTGGAGCAGGTTCATACTTTTTAGGCATAAACCACTTGTTTTGTAAGTGCTGTTGCTGAAAAACCCTTATTTTCCCAGAAACTGACTGGGTAGAGAAGAATGGTTGCTAAGACATGTAGGCCAAGATCTTATTTCCCACTGGTGAGAAGAGATCAGATAAACTTCCTTCTTGCACACATGCTCACAGGAACACAATTCCACTGCAGAGAACCACCTCTCTTCCCTGAATTCTAGGCAGAAGCAGTGAAGCCACACAACTTTACTTTTTCCATGCTGCAGAGGAAAAGTCAACCTGTGAAAAGAAAAGCACTTTCCTCTACAGCTTTTACAGCTATTACAGGGGAAAAACCCAACCCAACCAACCAAAAAAAGTTACATTAAATACCTGAACTGTCATCAGAACTTTGAGACAGTAACAGAACAGGTTACCCTGTACCACTCCCTCTACAGAAAACAAACACAGGTCTCAACTCTACAGTCTCAGCTGGTTGGAGATTCAAAGATAAAACTGTAAAATGATGACACTTTTTCAAAGGCTCTCGTAACTCTGAGAATCCTTTTGTTAGCTCAGGTTTCAGACACTGAAACTGCAGTTTGATTTTGCAGCAAGCCAGTTTCCATGGGAGCAAAATTCTGACTGACAGCCATCCTACAGCCTGCTAGGAGCCCATTGAGTCTGAAGAAAACTAAAGATCTCAGTCTAAGCCAGAATATACCATGTGAAACTTCGTATACAAGTTGTTAGGAAAAGTTGTTATTGATAGGAAAAGAAATATAAGGAAAAGCAGGGGAAAAAAAATCCAGAATGAAGCTTTGGCAGAGCAACCGAGGAGTGTCACATTACAAAAGAAATGCTAAAAAAGAATGAAAACTGGCAAAGAAACATTTAAAAACCATTCAGGTATATTGACACTCAAAATGGAAGTAAAATGCTGGTACTGAAGAGACCAGCAAAACCCAAAACTGTTCTATATTCAATAACCAACCAACAAAATATACTGTCTTTATCCCAGTAAATACAGTAACAGGAGCCTTACAAAATTTACCAGAAAAAATGAGAGCAAAATAATGCAGGAAGTTGGTTTATTAACTAAAGCTGTATCTGAAGGTGAAACAAAGAAGAATACTAGATATTAAGAAAACAAGATATTTCCCCTTAGAAAAACACCCTAATGTATTCTCAGGGGAAAAAAACCACAGGGGACAGCTATTTTCCTCACTAATATAAGCTTTATAGAACAAATTCTTCTAACAGCAGTCATGAAATCCAGCCAAAATCTGTCTTTTTAAGAATACAGATGAAAATGCAGAACCAAATAGCAGCTCAAGATAAATTTCATCAAGAAACTAGAGATGGCAGCAAAGTCTCAAGCTAGCATCTGAGTGTAAGAGGAAAAGTTAAATGAAAAGGAAAGTTCTGAGTAATTCTTACAGCTTTGTCCAAATGGTAAACATTTCAAGTTGCTTTTTCTTTTTTTTTCTTTTCCAAACAGTGACAAAAAAAGGGGAAACCTATCAGTAAGAACTGCTACAAGGCACTGCAAGGCTCTATTTTTAAATGCAAAAACATCACAGATCATTTTTAGCACATATGAGAAAAAGAATTTGAAAGCAGCTTTCAGCAAAATATATGTTTAAATTCTAACATGCATCAATATTCTCACAAGTCACCGCTGATTTCTGAATGTTCCAGCCATATATCTGAAACCACATTTCTGGAAGGTATTATTCTTACACTCTTCCTTGTCTTTGCAACTTTTAACAAATACTGAAAAGCTGGATATAGCCTGGGTTTTGAGAAGAGAAAAGTTTTCTGGAACACTTTAAATTTTTAAAAACTACATTAGCAAGATGAGAAACTAAGTCCCATTATGAAATACAACTGACATTCAGGGAAAGAATCACAGAACTTTCACAGAGTGACTTCACCTTTCTGCTTAACTGTATCCCTGAGAATAATTTCAGATTAAACTGAGTTTGCTGTTTAACACAACACCTTAAGGATCCTGGGTATTGAAAAGCACCATCTCAAGAGACATTGTAGCTCACCAGCATGGAGAATACCCAAACCAGCAGTTCTGCTGTGGATTTTGTCTCACTGCTACCTGGGACATGTTCTCAGAACTTGTCCATGCCACTGCACCATCAGTGCTTGGAGCAATCCTCCCAAAATCAGGACACCCAAATTAAAATCCTTCCCTAGCACACAGTGCCTGTGAAAGCACTCATCAGGCTAGAGGATACAAGAATCCCAGCTGATGCTTTATGGAATCATTTAAAAATCACCAGACCCACTAAGAAGGGAAACAAAGCATCCATGATGATAATCTTCACAAAGCAAAAAACTGATTCCCAGTCCCTGTTCTGAGCAAATTTTAAGTATTTCAAGCACACAACACTAAACAACTCCACAGTCAGCAATCTATTTAGAAACACCTCTTATCAACACAGCAAACAGACAACTCAAACTTTTGAAAACTTCAAACTAAGAATCCAAGTAAGAAGATTCATCTGCAAGAGCTGAGGAAGTATCCCCAAAGTGTCTCTCAATGGCAGCTATGAAGTTTTGAATACTTTACAATTACAAGTGCCTGCAGCTGATAAAAAAAATTGACACACTTGAGATCTAAGATTAGGGAAAGAACTTTGGATATTTTAAGCACCCTGTTTACTTGATGCTTTTAAAGATAATTGAACCTTAAGGGCTGAACATCCGAGAAACTCGGCCAACAGATAACTGCTTTTTCCAGAAAGGAAAAAGTAAGAAAAATAATCTTAATCTAATAGCTCTAACTGAGCAATACAGTTCTGTCTGACCTTCAGTTTTGAAAGCCCCATTTGATCCTGTTACATCTGTAATTCTGAAGGTCTGAAATTAAGATACTTGCAGAAACACACTAAGAAAAAGGTTACTTCTAGTTTGGGGGGCTGTAGAAAGGAAAGCAGTGTTTTCTGTAAATGGAAGTTGGTACTTTTTAATCTAAACTTGATCCAGATGCACTAACACAGAACTTTTCCTCAAAAGACCGGAAACATAAACCCAAACAAAAAACCCCAAAAAACAAATTAACAGAAAGGCAGACATTTTAACTGCAACAAGTTCTTGATCAATACATTATACATTGAAGTTTAGAGCAAAACAAAATCTGAAAATAGGTTGCTCAGGAAAACTTTGGTTTTGAATTTCTTCAACATTCCTAAATATGCTATCGGAGCTTTTGCACACAGTCACACCAGAACCAGAACCAAAAAGTAACAGATTTGGTTTCTATAAAGATTAGAATTACCCACAAACATCAAAGCACTCTTGCTGTTCAGAGTACACTCAACTGTGAACATTTTAAGTTCTGGAGGACCCAACAAGACACATGCACATTTGAAGAACATCTAACCATATCAGAAGGTAGTATGCTTCAAAGAATTAATTCAAATATTCAACAAATAAAAACCCCAGACTCAGTTGCCTTCCTAATTTTAATTGGCTGTGTCACCAATTAAAACCTGAATGAAGTGAGGTCCTGATGTAAAGTTAGTGCTTGGTTTTAATTACAGGGAATAGGATTATGTGTATAGGAGGAAGGAAAAAACAAATTAAGATCATAAAAACAACTCTTTTTGTGTGTCTGTGTTAATAATTGCATGTTAATTTGGAACGTTTCCTTTCCCCTCAAAAAAAGTAATCTGTTTCCCTTTTTTCTTGCACTTTCCTTACCATTGCCTAGATTATTGCAGAAAAGGGTTTGGAAGCTAACTTCCTGATTATACAAAAAAAGCCAAACATACTTTTAAAAAAAGCCTAACAAAGCATTTTATGATATGGTCATAGTAATTCACTGTTGCCAAAGGTGAGAAGAGGGGAGAGGTGCCTGCACACTTCATCTCTCTCCATCCCTGAGCTTTCAACCTCGAGCAAGCCCTGACTGCACTGTAGGTCTGGTTAAGCCAGTGAAAACAGCAGGAAAACCACCCAGCAAGTGAGCATTTCTGTCGTGCACCTGGCTCACACAGACCAGGTGAATGTGGAGTTGGCACAGGGGAAGGGTGGATCACTCAGGGCACATAAAGAGAGCAAGATCTCTGAGAGCAACGCCTCCTTCTTCCAGCAGCAGCAAACTTAATTCAGCTCCTGTCACCAAGATGCCCTCACACCCTCCTCACACAGGGCACAAAGAGGAGAAAGGGTACCACTGCCATGTTCACACAACCTCCAGCACAGCTACAACTTGTCACAGCTCTCTTTCATGAACTCTGATATATTTGCTGAGGCTGCAGGATCACAAAGTGCAGCATTTCACCTCAATTTCCCCCCCTGGTTCCTGCTCTGCATGCAGCCAGACCAGTGCTGAGCAGACAGGTCTCTTCTCTAAACCCATCCAAACACAACCTATTTGCTGCTGCATTTAAGTTCAACCCTGACCTCCACAAAGCTCTTTTCTAGGAAAAATTACTAGTTTGGATCACTATTGATGTAGAAAAGATCATATCACTTATTATATAATTCCCTAAATTGTTTGTCATCTTCACAGGCTACCTCACTCCCACCTCCTCTATCATTTTCTCCTAACCAGAAGGAGGGGGGTGGAGGAGTGGTTTGAAGAAGGGAGATAAGATTACCTCACTTGCTTCTTCACTATCCCTTCCATTTACAGGTGTATTGATCCCTCTAATTGAGTGTAAATGAGTGCTTTCCCACGGTTCAGAGCTGTTCCCCTCTACTCAGTATCAGGAGCAACATCTGGAGCCAAAATAAAAAGGAGAAAGTGGACAGCTGACAACTCCATTTGGATTATCAGGATTTCCCTGGAGCAGTGTGGAAGCAAAGCAGTTACACACTCCTTTGGCTGCCTTCTCTGAGCTGGAACATCAAGGACATAGCCAAAGGTTTCATTCATAGACCCTATCCCCAAAATGAAAGTGGGAGAAAAAAGGAGGTAGAGGAACATGCCTAAGTTCTGAGATGGTCAGGACAAACTGAACTTTCTTTTAGGAGAAGTTATTTAGATATTTCCGGGTTTTTTTTTTTTTTTTTTGCTTTTGGTGGTGTTATGTCTACTTCACAGACCCACATAACAGGATACCTAGAAAAAGATTTCATGAAGTTCTGAATATCCTAAAGACTGTACCTGAGAAGCCTCAACCTCTCTACAGTTCTGACTTCCTTCCTTACTCCTAGTGATCTTTGGATCAAAAATTCAACTTGCAAAAGTCAACTGCCTTCCAAACTCTGGTAACTGAATTTATATCAAGTCACAAGTTACCCTAGAATTACTTGTTCCTAGGAAAGGCACACTTTGAAATTCTAAGGGTTTCTTAATCTCGGCTGCAGCAGAACTGACACTTTGATAAGACAAAACTAGTTTTGCAACTTGCCTTAAAGTACTTCCAAACAACTGAACAGAACACATTTTGAACCACTGTAAATGCCTGTACAACCCCAGCTTTTACTTCTAAAAAATTTGTTCAGAGGAAAGTTTTGTACAACTTTCTTAGTTCACAATTAGTTCATAAATTTCTAGAAAATTTACTCAATATTAAATGCTAGGAATAACTGCTTATGTTGACATAATCCAGAAAAGAAAATGGAGAAGTTAGTAAAAAATGAAATCAGAGTAGATGCACCCAGTGACCTCCCACTGGGTAGCCAAAGAAACAGGTAAAGGAGCCAAGTAAAATCTATTCAACCAAATGCTACTTAGAATCCCTGGTGGAAGGCAAATATTCAGAACTTCTTAAACAGACAATGAACTTTGAAAGTTTGCAAGAACTATGCATCAACAATTAATGTTTTCAGTAGTTAAAACATGTTTCCAGCACCTGACTTCTGCAAAAGTTAAGTCAATACAGAAATGTGCAAAATATTGATAACACAAGAATTCTGACAAATCCTAAGCCTGGAAGGAAAGCACAGCCCCACTGCAACAAAAGAACATATGGACTAACTTGCTGGCTACCCCTTCTTATCCTATTCTTAAAAAAAAAGTGATGTAAGTAAAAGGTCAAGGCACTTGTGAACCAAGGTACATTCAATTCTATCCTGTGAGAATACATTAGACAATAGTCTTCAGTCCTTTTAGTCTTAAATTTATCCTGTAAAAGGTTTTAGTAATATGTCTGGAAAGAAATACAAACTGAAAGATCTACAAACTGAAGTGAAAAAATAAACCCTGATTACAATGTAAAGGTCTTTTATGGTCAAGCTCCAAAAATTATTCGAACCTTATTTCACTGTTTTCACTTCCAAAAAAGATACACAAAGGTAACTGAAATGCCACAGTTTTGCTGTGCACTGCTGTTTCCAACAAGGGCAGCATTCCTTGCACCAAGAGACACCTCCCAAGGAACACTGCAACCCATTCTGAATGCAGCACAAAGTTTATGAAGACAAGGTACTAACTTGGCACACAAAGCACAGTTCAGTTTACAGCCATGCTGAACTCAAGGCACTCTCTTCCCATGCTTTAGATGCGTTACCAATGTATCCTCTTACACACTTCTCTGATGCAGGCAAAGAAAAATAAAAGTTTCTTGGGTTCTTTTGGTGGGAATAGCTGATACACTATCTCAAGAAGTAAGTGTAATTTTTTTAACAGGTAGGGATGATAGTTCTGGCCAGGCTGATAGTCATGCTGCATATTAAAAAAAAAGTACTCCCTTCATTCATGAGAGTTATTTTTATCAACTCCACAATTCAGCACGAAATACCTACTTATAACAACCACTCATTTCTGGAGTCATCCTTCTTTAGATGACACATTTAATATGACTACAAGTTCCTGAGAAGTGATCTTTGGAAACATCATACTGAGGTTAATAATGCTTGATTACCTTTCATAGTAGTGACATCTGTATAAAAGATTATTAAAAAGCACAGTGTATCAGAGAGAGGGCTAAGTAGGTGAGTGGCTGTTGACATAAAATGTGTCTCTCTTCTTTCCCTAATATTTCTTTATCCTAGAGCATTTTATTTTAAGTACTATGTTTGAATTGAAATTCAGGAGATTGAATCAAGAATCACTTAGGTCCTGAAGCCTGGCCCCCATTTTTCTGAAGCTTCATACTGTTTTAATAAAAAGATCAAACTCCTAACTTAGCAAATCTTCAAGTCAAGGTCACTTTTTTCATCCCACAACTTCTCACAGACATCTGATCCAGAATTTCAGTAGTGAATTGGTCTAAAATCTTCAAACTTTTAGGCTGAAATTACACAGGACTAGTCTGCTCAGATTTGCTTATTTTTGAGGCTTCCTTCTCTTGGGTGTTTAAACACAAACATATTTGCAAAGCCCCTGCACAATCTTTCTCAGCTTATATCTTCCCAGATCAAGTTCCTCCAAACTCCCCTCTTAAGCAGTCCTCAACTTTCCAATCACTACAGCTGTCTTGCTCACATCCTAAGAATCACAAAATCATTTATGTTGGAAAAACACCCCCAAGATACTGACTCCAACCTCTGACCAATTACCAGCCTGTCAACTCAACCATGGATGGCACTGAGTGCCACATCCAGTCATCTCAGGAACAGCTCCAGGGATGGTGACTCCTCCACCCCCCTGAGCAGCTCATTCCAATGCTTAGCAACCCCTTCCATAAAGGAATTCTTCCTCAAGAAGGAGCTACACAAGAGTGCTGCTGGTTATCAATATTAGAAAAAGCCATACAAATAGAGTAGTGGTTGAAATGTACTCTGCAACCAGGTTTGTTCATTCTATTCTGTATTCAGCTGCCTCTCTTAAGTAGGCAGAGCCTCTTAAGTATAAATGGGTCACTGCTACAGCTAAAATCCATAGCAGAATAACTTACCTAAGGATATACTCTGGCAATTATACACTATAAATAATCAACTACTATTTTCCTGAAGAAATGCACATTACGACCTTATGCTTAAATCAAATATTTGTAATAATCTGTTACTCTTACATACTGTAACAGTGACAACAGTCAAGAATGTTTTATTAGGAGAGAGTTTCAAACAGCACTAAAAAACTCAAAAGCTAAACTAGACAAATCCCGAATCCCTTTGCCATATCCCAAAGAAGTTCCCTTCCCCCCCTTTACAAACAGTGAGTACCTACTACAGTTGTTTCAGATTTCCATTTGATTTGTCATTAATTACACCCATCAGTTATTTGCATTGGTTTTACAGGAAATGCAAAATCTCAACAGTGTACTAGAGTAAAAGTATGTTTGAGAGTCTACAGCATTCTAATTCCTGTGAGTGAAAATGGAGGCAATATTGAAAAACAATACCACTGAAACCATCAAAATATCTCTACATAATTTTGTTACCACAGTAATTACAATTATTAAAAGTTTTCAGTATTTCTTGGGCAAGGAATCCACAAGCTGTGTCACCCTTTTCCTTGAACACTCCCAGACTGAGGCATAAATCCAAAGCACCTCCAACTCCAGGTAAGAGCTTAGGATGAAATTGTAACCACCACCCCTTGTCTGACTTCAGTGGGCTAGAAGCCTTCAATTTTTAATGGAAAAAAACCCACCAACCAACCCATGTCCCAGGATTTGCATCCTCAACTCACATCTGTGGTGTTCCAGCTGTGTTGGCAGTCTGGAAGGAGAAGGGAGCAATGACTGCTGGCTCTCGCCCTTTAACTACTCTTTACTAGATGGAAGAACCCAAGCAGAGAGATTCACCCCATCACAGAGCAAGAAGGGATGAAAACAAACTAAAATCCTCACCCGTGCAGTGCACAAGAAGATTAGCCTTAACCAAGTTTGCAGAGAATGTCCTGGAAGCTCTGACAGCATTAGCACCAAACATCGTGGTATCCTTGGGCACTGGAAATGCCAACAACTGCACTACCACACACACAGTGATGGCACATACAGCCCACAATCAGAAAAAATGTACAGTTTAAGTGGCTATAAATATCACAGAATGAATCAGGCTGGAAGGGACCACCACAGGTCACCTGGTCCCACCTCCCTGCTCAAGCAGGGTCATCCCGCAACACATGGCACAGGATTGTGTCCAGATGGTTCTGGAATAGATCCAGTGAGGGAAGACTTCAACTCTTCTCTGGACAATCAGTTCCAGTGCTTGGTCACTGCACAGGAAAGAAATTCTTCCTCATGCTCAGGTGGAACTTCCTGGCCATCAGTTCCTGTCCCATTGTTGGGCCCCACTGAGCAGAGCCTGGTCCATGCCCTGACCCTCCCTGCAGACACTGACAGACGGGGATCAGGGCTCTCTCTGCCCTCTCTTCTCCAGGCTGGACAGGCCCAGCTCCCTCAGCCTGTCCTCAGTGAGATGCTCCAGTCCCTCCACCACCTTTATCACCCTCCACTGGACCCACTCCAGTGTCTCTCCTGTCCTGAGGGGCCCAGAGCTGGACACAGCTCTCCAGGTGATGCTCACAGGGCTGAGCAGAGGGGCAGGATCCCCTCCCTCCAGCTGCCAGCCACGCTCTTCCTAATGCACCCCAGGATTAATGACTTCAATTGTGACCAAAGCCCTTTTAAACACAAATAAATGACTATCATCTTTATCCCATTGTATTTACAACTTAAACATTTGGAAAAATTTTAAGTAAGTCCTACTGTTAGAAAGGTCAGATGATCTTTATGGTTCTCCTCTAATGCTAACATAAACTGATATGGATCTTAAGAGGTACAAAAACATAAAACCAGATAATTTAAAATAAAGTCCTTGCAGAACAAGGCTCTATCATAAAAACCTCACCTCACTCTTCTAGATTCAACACCTACTGAAGACAGGCATTCTCTCTCTGGCATAAAGAAAACTCCTGCTATGTGTATGTGGAGCTTCTATGATAGAACAGTCTGCACCTTGGATGAGTAGCCAAGAAGTTTCAATTTTACACCTACTATGTTTTATAAACTACTCTAAGCACTTTGAATGAAAATTCTAATAAAAAATAAACAAGTACACTTAGCACTACTATCTGTGAGCTGTCAATCAAACACATGATCTGATCCACATAGGAACAACCTTAAAGATTTTAAGGCTGTGTACTTCCCAACCAATACACAGGGAGAATCTCTTCAAAGTCACCTGGAAACAAGTTAGAAAAAAAATGGCACACTTGTATTTTTCATCACTATCACTTATCCTGAGATATGTTAACACATTTTTGAAGGCTAATAAAGAAATCCCCAATTTATTTTTTTCTGAAGAATGTTTGTGTCAGCCAAATTGAAGAGATGGTAACCTCAAACACAAGAAGTCTGGTTAAGTAAAAATACATTACTAATGTTAGTGTCATAAATGCCACTTTAAAAAGTTCAATGAGAAATTTGAATTGTTATTCCAATTTCTATTTTCATATAGCTTTCAGCAATGGAAAGGTATACTGGAAATATATGCAAAATAAGATTTCCCCTAACATTTTTTCCTAATGAAAACATGAACTAGAATTTCTTGCTATCCCTCCTGGCCTTTCTTTCCACCCACACCCCTTAAAAATGAAAAATGCATGCTTGCAGAACTTAAACACACTAAATGTCACATAATAAACAGTTTATCATTGTCATTCCCATCAATTCATTCATATATACTATTACCCTGTAATTGTTCCTCACCAAAAGCTATTATTGTTGCATTTACTCAAAGTCAGTCTTATCAGTTTATTGTATTTAGAACTGTTTAAAGCTTATCCTAAAGATCAGAATATGCCTCAACAAATTGGACTGTCAACTGTCAGCCAAGAAAGTTTCTCCTGATTTCTCTGGTAAATTGTATGAGAACTTTGACTAAACACTCAGACATTTTACAGGCCTTTCGCACACCTTTTATGAAAATACCTTTTACTACCCTAAGTGACAGTGGTAACTACCTATTTAGGAAAGATTAATTACACATTTTAGTATTTCATGTGTCCAAAATGCAAATCGGAGCCAGATGTGCTAGCTGAAAGAACTAAATCACTGTATCAATCAATAACAAATCCCAGGGACATGCAGACATTTAGTGTATGTTTCACTGAAAGATGTTTGGTCAGATGCATATGTAGCAATTCAAAGCAGATTTACAGCAGCTTTCCTGAAGTTTCTTATGGACAGGCAAGGTACACCTAGAATTCGTAGGCTAAATAAAGATGCTGCATCTCTGCTCCCTTGGAATTTACCTCTGTAGCACTGCAAAGAAACAGATACACCACTCAAATTGCACATGAAAGTTGTATATTTATATTTTAAATGTTTGGGCATTTTTAGAGGATGGACTTGACATCTGTGCGGAAAAACCTGAGTAATCACAACCAGCTATCAGCCCTTCACACCACCACTGCTGCTATTTTCAGTGATACACCCTGTTTTTGCTACAGTGTTCTTGGCATCACCCTGCTGCTGTGATTCAATATTTATCTGTTAGATCTAGTTACATCACAACACTCTCTACACTACCTAAATCCCGTGTGGAACTTCTGCAGCTAACACCTAATCCACCGGTTTAGAGCTTCGAAATTCTCCAGCCACAGAACAAAGTCAGCGGAGATGTGCAAACATCTGGCCCCCTGTGAATCGATCATCCGCCCTCTGAAAGGGTGTGCGGTCATGCATAAGCACTGCACCTTCCTGCTAATGGCAATCGGGCAGGAATAAATCCGAGTGTGAACTGCAGTGGTTAGCATAAAACCACTCGTGAAAAGAGGGTGCCAAAATTGTATTCAAAACACCTTTAACAACAAGAGTTCTGCTCCTACAGAAGCTCCTCAACAGCATCAAGTTAAAGCAATCATATACCATTTATGATGGCAAACAAGGCCCTTGGAGCTTAATATTTTTAAAAGTTGCGTTAGGAGCAAGGCGGTAGCGTCTTGTGAAACGACACAACTGAGTGCTGAAACTTCTGCTGACAACAAAGCCACCTGCTATGTCCAAGACCAGCATTTCAGTATAATCTCGAGAAAAGATTAATTCTGGAATATTTTTAGCCCTGGCTTTGAAAGCAGACAGCACTCCATATACACTGAAAAGCATCAGGGTGGAGAGCGGGCAAGAGAATACATGCAGGAAACATTCTTTGTTTATAACCAAAACACGCTCAATTATTCTCATAAAATCCATTGTCATGAAGAAGAAAACTCCAGGCACACTGAACAGTGTCACTACTAAGGCTTGCAGAGCAATCTCAGCTTTGGAATCAGACACACAGAAAATTAGGCAGTCTCAGTATCACTGTATCTTTCCTGTCCTTTCTGCAACACGGACATAACTACAGAAAATACACGAAAGACGATGAAGAAATAAAGAACAGATTTCAAAACTGAGCAGTCACAGAAATATGGGGGCAGGGGAGAATAGAGTTCATGTTTAATTCTTTATCACCATCTGATTTGGGGGAGTCTCTGCATATTCTTGGTGACTCGAATTGTCATTTTCATCCAACAGCGGTAACCCGAAACAGCAGCTGGGGAACGCCAGCCGCTGCCTCAACTCCCAGGTTTCGTACAAGCCTCGAGCATCGGTTTAACAGCAGTTGCATAATAAGACTCAAAAGGCCAAGCACTCCTCCTGCCTTGTACATCTCCATTTCCACACGAGCCAGAGTGATGGATTTGGACGAGAACCGAGCATTACCCGAGTGCCACTACCAAGCCGGTTATTATGCAGCAAAGAAGAGGAAAACCCAACACCTGGCGCACAAATATTCAGACACCCAGCGAATAGGTGGATCTACGGAGAGCTATCTTCCCTCTCCCTTCCCCAAGAGGCAATCCTTGATGGGTGTGCCAGGAATGGGATATCGGGGGGGAGGAGAAGAAAAGGGGTGGGAAGTGGTTGCCGCTTGCTGCAGCCAGGCTGAGCGATGGCGAGGTGGTTAATCATGGTGGCTGAGGAAACATGGGGTCACTTCTCCCCCTTCCGCCTCCCGTGTGACGAGGACGGTGGGCACCGGCCACGGGGGGGACACGGACCCCGCACGGACACGCCGGCGGCGACTCAGGTGGGTCCCGGGCGGAGCATCCCCGTGCCCGGTGCGGGCGGGGGGCGCGGGGCAGCGCTCCCCCCGCCCAGCCCGCCCTGCCCGCTCCCCGCCGCACTCACTTGCCGATCACCTCGCAGAGCTCGTACACGTCCTCGAACAGCACGTCGTCGTCGGCCATGGTCCGGGCGGGGGGGCTCAGCCCGAGAGGCGGCGGCCCCGGGGACGCCCGGCTCCCCCGCCGCTCAGCGCCCACCGCCACCACGGTAAATCCCGGCCGCTCCCAGCGCCGCCCGCCCGCCCGGGGCTCCCGCGGCCGCGCCGGGACTCCCCGCTCCTGCCGCTCCTCCTCCGCCTCCTGCCGCGGCCGCCGCCGCTCCCCGCGCGTGTCGCACCCCCCGCGCCCCCGCCTCCCACCCCCCTCCCGCCCCCTCCCTCCCGCGCTCAGCCGCGGCTCCCGGCGGGCGGCTCCGGCTCAGCGGGGCGGCGCGGGAGCCATGGAGGGGATCGGGGCGGGCGGCAGCGCCGGGTCACTCCCTCGCCGGGCGGGAGCGGGGCGCGCGTTCCCGGGCGGGCGGGAGCGCCGGGAGGGAGGATAATAGTGGGAGGGGGAAGGGCGGGGGGAGCCCAGGCGCGGGCGCTGATTCCGCTCCCGGGCGCGAGGAGGAGGCGGCGGCGGAGAGGCGGCGGTCGCGACAGGCGGTCGCGATAGGCGCTCGCAGTACCGAAGGGCGGGCGGGTGCGCGCGCGCGTGCTCCCGGTGCCGCCGCCGTCACGCAAACCCGTCACGGGGGCGGGCGCCGCCGGGGGCGCGCGCGCACGCGCGCGGGAGGCCACGCCCCCAACCGCCGGCTCGAGGGGTCCGGGGAGGCGCGAGGCGAGATCGGGGGGTGTGCGCGCGCGGGAGCGGTGGGGGCTCGCGCAGGCGCGGGGCGAGGTGACGTCATGGCGCGGGGAGGGGGTGTGACGTCATGGCGCGGGGAGGGGGTCGGGGCGCGGGTGCCGCGCGCTCTTATCGCTCCGGCGGCCCTTATCGCCATTGTCGCCGTTATCGCCCCCATCGCACCCGCGGCAGGCACGGGGGTCCCGCCGCGTCCCCGCGTGCGCGCGAACCGGGCTGTGGCAATAAAGAACCTCTGCGCGAACCGGGCTCGTACAGCTTTGTGTAGTGCTTTATTTTTCACTCTCTGCATTCCAGCGGGATGTGGGTGCTTTCTGCTGCACGATCTGAACCGCCTTTGTTGCTGGGAAAGCCGCTCTTTATCCCTGAGAGTAGCGAATTCACCTTTGGGCGTGCGGCTTCAGCCGCCGCTCCAGCTGTGCGCGTCACCGCTGGCTGGCGTTCCTAACACAGCCCCTAAAAACAACGTGCGAGACACCGGGTGAACCTTAAAACACCCGAGTGCCTTCCCCATCCATCGTTACACGGTTTTTAACGTGTTGCACGTGTGTGCTTTTCCAAGTTTTTTTGAAAACTTGGCTGGTTTGTGGAAGAAAGCAAAGCTCTCTTGAAGGAATTAGTCAGGAACTCTTGCAGTTTACAAAAAGTGTTTCTGTCAAGGTGCATTAGCACACATGAAACTTCCTAAAACTCCTTAACAGAGGTAAATTATGGAATTATTCCCCAGACAGAGAAAAAAACTGTCAGAGCAGAATTATCTGATGAAATGGTTTAAAGGTTGGCTTTGAAAGGTAGAGCTGACAACACTTTACCTTGTTCCCCTCTCCAGACAACTTTAAAAGGAAAAAAAAAATCAAGAAAAAATAGTGAAAATAATTACATCTAATTAATTATGTCCAATAATTACATCACTGCACAGTGCTGTCTTACAGGGTGAGAGACATTCCTGTGGATCTGTGCTCCATCCCATACAAACCTTTAAAAAATATTTAAACCACCATCTGCTCTTTGGACTGCAAACAAAAAGCTGATATATTTAAACTGCTCTCTAAATTTAACACAGCTAAACGTGGGCACCCATTTTTTTTCCTCTTCCAGGCCTGCAAGGCTGAGTCCCACACAGGTCACTCAGTAAGAATTTTTAGAATATGGGTGAGTGTTCACTTGAGCTGAAATTGTCTGCAAAGCCATCATCAGAACCATAAAGAACAATAAAAAAGTGCACAAGGAAGAAAATTGCTGGTGATGGATCGCCTCCTGAGCTGGGCAGATGCTTTAGCAGCCTCACCTGAGGTGTTGCCTTGCTCTGCATGCTGAGTTCTTGTGTCACACCAGGCCACATTGGCCAGGTGTGACAGCTTAAACTCAATAAAAGTTTACCAGGCATAATATATGGGGGCCTTTGTGCCAAAACATTGAAACAGAGCAAACCCTTAAGAACTTCAGAGGACCCTTGGGTTGGTTTTGGGAATAGGCAGCACATAAATGTGGCTTTCTGCTAAAGGACAAGATCCTGGGGCCCAGGCTGGGGGTTAGTTGTGGGAAGGAAGTTCCTGCAAAGGAAGTTGGAAGACATGGAACAAAAATGGGCTTTTGCTGAGGAGAGGTGATACTTGAGGAACGAGGGTAGTGACTGCTTTTTCTATCTGATGGACCAAGCTTACTAATTTTTTCAGGGTTTTCATTTATTTTTTGGTCGTTTTTTTATTTTTTCCCCATCCTTGAGCAAAGAATGTGCTTGCTAGAGCAGCCCTAGCATTCACTAGGCTCATTAGAAGCAAGGTGGATCCATCAAACCTGTCGGTTGTCCATGCTCCGTGCAGGGGGAGGGTGAACACGGGTGCTGCCTCCTGTTTGAGTTGCATGAGAAGAATCTGTCTGAAGCAGGATTTGTGTGTAGATCTGGATCATAAAAAGTTTCAGAGTGAGCCAGCAAACGCAGCAAGGATACCACTGCATCAGCAGTTACTGGAACAATTGAGAACTGTGCTGTAACTCTGTTCCACACTGAATGGGCTCAGGAAAATATGAGCATTAGTCTGCCACCAGCCAGGACCCAGCAGCACGATAATCCAAGCAAAGAATTTACAGGTGTGATTGTGATCAGAAATTCCAGCCACAAGTTCAAAAGTAGCCATTCCCTTTCATAAGCAAGCATTCTTGATTTTCACCCACGTATCCAGTGTGGGATTAAATGAATAATTCTAAAATATGTACATCTAACATCTCACCCAAAAGTTTGTAACCATAATGTTTGATGTAGGAGCAGAAGAAACTTTGTACTTGAGACCTGAAATGATTTAATGACAAGGTAGTGGTCTGAAAACAGATCAGTTATTTCAGAGCTGGGAGAGGGACTTTTTGATGAGGAAAGAGCAAGAGAGGGACATTGAGTGTTCACATGAGGACATGCCCTACAGCCCCTGGTAGCCTTCCCCAAAGCACTGCACGTGTTTGAGCTGCCTGGCTGCCAGATTCTGGACAGGCTGGTTAAGGTTGTGTATGTTTAGGTGAACCACTGTTGCATTCAAAATATGCTAAGGAGTAGCTGAGTGTGGGCTTGGGCACTAGAAAACTTATGTCTAAAAATTTTGTGGGGTTTTCAAATTTTATTTGCCTTGGGTCTTCTCAGGGTTTCCACATACAGTCTGCACAGCATGAGCCACGGGCAGGTAAGTTGTTAAAAAGTTGGTTTTGGAGCAGTAGTTATCAGTTACCCAAAGAGCCTTTATGGCATTTTCACTTAAAAGTTTGATGTAAAAGGTAGATGATGATGAAGAACAAGAAATTTCAGTGGTTTGACAGCTCTGTTCTGTTATCCCACAGATGTAGGAAGCACCAAATCCTGTTCCTCAGATTCCAATTTTAACAGGAATTCCAAATATAACAGGGTGCTGTGATCTGTAACCCAGGTATTAATTCCCTCCCTCTTACAAAGTTTGAGAACAACACTGAAGATGAGTGTGAGCTTTTGTAATTTGTAGGAGAGAATATGGCAGGCCTACCAGGTATCTGACAAACTGCCATATTGTTTAGTGTGCATGTTTTATGAGCTGAAAACAGTTCATACTTTGGGCAGTAGAAATGTATTTTGGTTGAAATGAAAAGAGAAAGTGTTTTGATCACAGGCACAGACATTTTCAGTCCTTGTAAAAAAACTGTTAGTGAAAAGAACCCTCAAAAGCCATCAGCTGAGCTAGAGTAGGTCTGGATGACTTCTTACAAAAGTCTGTAATTAAATCAGCTGAGAATCTGCCGTGTGGCAGGGTAGGCTGCAGCTGCAGAGCTCAGGTGTAGCACACAAGTTGTGCCACGCTGTAATTAAGGAGGCCAGGTTTCCCACGAGTGCTTGTCTTAACAGGTGAGTGATGTTTGTCTGGGAAGATAATCTCCAACTGCATTTCCCCCCCCCCAGTGGAGTTGTTTTTAAGTTCCTTCACAGTGTCAGTTCTCCATTGCTCAATGAGAAGGGGACTCTCAGTGCCACCTTTCCTCACTGAAGCCACCACCAGGTCTCTTTTCTGCTGCCACTTCTCTTCAAAAAGCAGTTGGAGCTTATCTCAGGCATCTGTACCTTGCCCCTGACTGATTCTGTTGGAATTGACCGCCAGGTTCAAAAGTTCCTGGGAAAGTTGGGAGTAGTGTGAGCATGGCAAAACCTCCTTTCCTTGGGCAGCAGGCTGAGAGCTGCCTCTTTGGAACGAGGAATTTGCTTTCACTGCCCTTGAGACACGGTGACCACATCCCCTTCCTCTGGCACGGCTCACACTGACCCAGGGCCAGTAACCAGACAGGTCTTGGTCACTTTCCTCATCTGCAATTAGATTTGACTCATAATTAAACAGAAATTATGGTAACACTACTGGAGAAGGGCATTAAACTAAACCAAAGGTGACCCAATCTGATACTGTCAGAAGAATCACAAGTCACCTTTCAAAATCAACTTCCAAAGGTGAAACAGTCCCAGGTACGAACAGCTGACAACATCAAAAGAGAGAGGAATACTTTAAAATTACACAAACCCTTATTTAATTGAATTTCTTTAGCTATTCCTTGCCATTCTGCTGATTTTCCCCTTCCTTGTGTACCATGTAGCTGTGCCTTGATTGCATTACTGGAGGTGTTTATTTATTTCCTCATTGATGAGTATGGATTAAATTATAAGAACTGTAGAGGAAATCTCTCCAGGAGGCTTTTATTGAAACTTTTTAAAATTAAAAATGTCTTAGAGGGGTTAAAAACAGGTAATAAAACCAGATGAAAATTCCAGTTATCTTTTCATCATTTACAACCAACCATATGCTGCAGTCATGCACCTATATAGAGAAAAATAATTAAAAATCACATTATAAAGACAATATCAAAATGCTAAGTACTAGCACAAAGAAATTAAAACTAGTTACCTTTTTATTTTCCTTTCATGTCTTTCTTTCCTTCTTTCTTGCATTTCTCACTCTCCTGTGTTTTGTACAAGGTTATTAAGCTCTTTTGACTAGACAGGTGCCACCCTAATAGAAACTCCAGAAGGGCCCCACAAAGCAGAGCAAATGAGGAGCTTTAATGTAGATGAATGGCAGGGAAATACTTCATTGAGAGGAAATCCTGAGCTGCACCATCCCTGCTGGGTGCTGGGCTTGGAACTGGTGCTTGCAGCTCTGGGAAAATCCCTCAGAATCAGCCAGGCAGTTTTCTGAAACCTCTGCTGCAGGGTGCACTGACAGTGACAGTGACAAAAAAAAAAAAAAAAAAAGCCAAGGCAGTGTTGGGTGTGTCAAGAGAGGCATGAAAACAAGGCAGAAAGTGTCATTTTGCCTCCACATAAAACTCTGGTGCACCCACAGCTGGAGGGCTGGGATGTTTTAGGCATTCCCATCTCCAGGAAGATGGCAAAGGACTTTGCAAGGGAACAGAGAGAGAATGCCAAGAAAACCAACCCAGGGATGAGCCAGCTGCCTTGCAAGGAGGGGGAAAAAGGGTGGGAATTGTCAATTCCAGAGGAGACACCTGAGGTAAGGTATAACTGAGGTTTACAAAAGCATGAAGGTGAAAACAGAGTTGTTGTTCAAACCCTGCACTACTGATCCATAAAGCAAACAGGAAGGTCATTTAAGACAGATCCTACTTTCAAAAAATATTATACACACACACACTGGATAGCAAACTTTTGGAGAACTTGCTGCCACAGGAAGCTGCGGACACCAATAATATCAGGAGGTTCATGAAAGCATTTCAGGAATGACACATCATTATAAGAAAACCCCTGGATGGACTAGGCAGTGGTGTGCTGTGGGGCAGACCTGGTACAACAGCAGTAGGTGTTGGGAAAAGGAAGGGTTGCAGGTTGTGACCAGGCTTTCATGCACTGTCAAAACTAAATCCTACTGCCACTGCTCTGTTTCCATTTTTGAAGGTGGAAATTCAATTTTCTCTACTAATTATACAGTCAGCTTCTCCACATTCAGGTGAGTTCCCAGAGTCAGCACACCTGGAATTCAAATAATCTCCTTACCCAGGAAGGCCACTGAGACTGATCTCAGTCTTCTCTCTCAGGTAAGGAGGGCTAGGTGAACCCATTGGGGCATTTCTTGTGTTCTCAGCCTCTTAGTTTTATTCTGTGTTTCATTTTTCATTCCAAACTTTGTCCTCTATTTTGTCCCCATTCTGCCACCAATTTATTTTCCAAACCCTATTTGTGAGGTTTAAAATACCTAATTTTTCTTACTGCATTTCCCAGATCACTATTAATGTGCAGTAATGCAATACAAAAGCTGACAAGGTTTACAGTTGAAGGCTTCTAAGACACATCTATGGCTCTACCACTTATCCTATTGCCTCAGGGTAAGCTAAGCTTGCCACATTTTATAACTTTAGAAGCAAATACTAATTCTGTAAGTAGTTGTTTACTAAGTATTTCATCTTCCTCTTTGTCATCCAGCTTTTTTCTTTTTCTCCTGGTGTTCTCAGCCTCCTTTTTTTTTTTCAGATGGGGAATATCTTCACAGAAGAGTGAACACCCTCTGCCTCACCATTTAGTTACTTCCCACTTCCTTCTCCCTCTTATGCTTTCCCTTTCTAGAGTCCCTTTCTGGGACTGGATGATTATTCACACCCAAACTTCAAGGCTTTATACTTGATGAGTAAAACCACCTACAATGGAAAGAGTTGGTTTTGACTTCCTGACTCAGACTGGCCAAGTTGAGACAATTCTTGTAAACTTTTTACCTGCAGGAATCCAAGCCATAGATGGTTTGCAACAGATCTTTGAAATTTAGCAGGAGAAAAACTCCTGGAGGGCAAAGGAGTAAGGTTCTCCATGTCCCATGAAATTCTATTCATGTCTGTCAAAGGGAAAAACTGGGAAAAAAATGTCCTTTTTTCCTCTGGCTTATGTTGGCAGCAGGACTCTGACAGCCATCCAAGGGGACTGGCCATGGGCATCCTCATCCCTGGCAGTGTCCTCAGCATTCATTGTGCTGGGAGCCTGACACTCTGGCTGCAGCTGAAAAGCTGTTGTGAAACTGAAGTTTGGAGACAGCAGAGAGAGAAAAAGACTGCCACACTTGAGAACAGCTCTCTCTAGACCCAGTGCACAGCCTCTCTCTGATCATTCCCTTTATGGGCTCTCCCTTATTTAGAAGAAATTCCAGCCATTCTCCCTTGATGATCACCTGTGCACTGCACAGGGTCCAAATCTCAGCAGAGACTTCTGTGAGTAGCTTGGGGCCTTTTCATTTGGAAGGAAAAAATGCTTCCACAAAGGTAACTTTGTCTCCTTGGGAAAAGGCACTTGTGTGCTAAGTAGAAGACTATTTTTGTGATTGCTGCCCTATTTGCTCTCACTGTTGGAACATCAGTGGGGAATATAACAGAAGGGGGGAAGAAGTGGGAGAAGGATCTTGATTTAAGGACAGGAGAGTGACACATAGGTGAGCAAAATTGTTATTTATGCAGTAGTAAAGTGTGGTCCTCAGTGATGCTTTGCCTGGTGTTTTTACATCAGGCCAATATGCTCAGCTTTAGCCTTTTCTTGGCCATCAGTGCTCATCTGGAGACAAGACTTGCCCTCAATTTTCTCTCAGCTCCAGGTGTACAGCATCATCAAACACAGCTCTCTGCTCCTTCACTAATGTCAAATATGTTATCATAGAAGCAGAGGAAAACCAAGGGTCGTGGAAATATGTAAACACTTTCTAAAGAGCTGCAAACACCTGTTCTAACCTCATGTTATGCATGATGACTCCTAATCAGAAGCTCTGTCTGATGCTGGTGATGTCCTTAGCACAAGGAATACAAAAGAATCTAGCAGAACTAAGTTCTCAGGATTATATTTTTACAGTAACTTAAGAAGAACAAACCTCTAAGAATAATGAATTTTTCTGTGAGGAAAATAGCCAGAAGTAACCCATATTGCTGACAGTCCACCCAAACCTCTGTCCTGTAAGAGGGCCAGGGACAGAGAAACATCTCTGAGGCCAGCCCAGAGCAGAAATGCACACAGAAGAATGGTGTCCTTCCCATGCTGTCACCCTCAGATCCCTCACTCTCCCTTGCTGTTTGTGTTCTCTCTGAGGATTTTCCAGTGCCATGGTGTCCATTTTGTGCTCCACACCCTCAGACTTTGGCTGTGCCTGTGCTCAGTCATTACAGGTGTCAGTGAAGGGCACCTCTTAGACTGGAAGCTTGAGTTCAGTCATAATAATTGATTATTTCAAACAAGGGCCAGACAGGACCAAGTGTTTTCTCCTTTCAGAAGACAGAAGATGCTGTCTAAAAAACTTCTAAGTATTTATTTGCAGTAGTTGTCAGATCAGTGGGTAAATCCTACCATAAGTGGAAAAGCTGTGACTCACAGTACTAAGAGGTTTACATGGGGTTGTGTTGCCCTTCCTTTGGTGCCTTTGGTGCAAGTGTGAAGTTAATCAGAGAGCAGATGTGGCCCAGAGTAGCTGTACCTGTCCAGAGTCACGTCAGCTCAAGGATGTGAAGGGCACAAAGACCAGGAATGAATTATGGACAGGGAAAGGCACTTGGTTGGCTTCTGCTGGGCAGATACAGCCAGTGCCCAGCTGGTCAGGCAAACCAAGATTTTGTCAAGCAGTGGTCAATTCTCTTTTCTCATCCTGTAGGTTTCTAACAAAGAATCATATAAAAATAATCTCATTGACTTTAGGCCTCAATGGTCTCCATCTCAGCTAATTGTCTGGATTTCCTTTACAGTGAACAGATAGAGACATTTCTGAGGCATAATCACTCTGGATATGCTGGGGAGGCAGTAGGGAGCTCCAGCAAATTTCCTTTAAAAAAAATAGAGATTTTTTTTTTCCTTTGATCTTTCAAAAGGGAATGCTATAAACTCTTCTGTTAATATAGTAATAGATGCCCTAAAAGAAAACGAGAAGATTACTAGCTTTTTAAAAAGTAATGACAAAGGTATTTTTTCCCTTGTCTGGCTTTCACAGAAATGAAAAAATGTCTCCTCAATATTTCCATGTTCTGGCACCAGCAGGCACCACAGAGTTTGATAGGGATCTGTCTGACTTGGAGTGTGAGCTCCTAACAAGAGCAGTGCAATTTGTAGCTTGTATTTAATAACTGGTTCAAGCCAGAACCTCTTAAAGTCAAGGTTCTCAGCAACTTCCCTCTGCATCCTGAAATTAAACATTAACATAATAAGGAAGTTCAGTTCCTAACTTAATCTAACTTAATGAACAAGCACATGTTCAATTAGTCTGAGGTGCTCTGCGCTGATTCATGGAGTTGGAAATATCTCCCAGAGTATCAATACTCCTGCTGTCAGATGGCAGCAGGTCTGTTAGCTCCACTTGTGCCACGTCCTGGAACAAATTCATCTCAACCTGTGGTATTTTCTGGGGTCCCCATTGTTGGAAGGAAAGATGAATCTGACTCCATGTTCTTAGAAGGCCGATATGATATATGATATGATATGATATGATATGATATGATATGATATGATATGATATGATATTATTATAAAGAATGCTATTCTAAAACTATACTAAAGAATAGAGAAAGGATACAGACAGAAGGCTAAAAGATAATAATGAAAACTCGTGACTCTTTCCAGAGCCTCAACACAGCTGGACCAAGATTGGTCATTAAGTAAAAGCAATTCACATGAGACCAATGAAACAACGACCAGTTGGTCAACAATGCCCAAACCACATTCCAAAGCTGCAAAACACAAGAGAAGCAATCAGATAATTATTGTTTTCATTTCTCTCTGAGGCTTCTCAGCTTTCCAGGAGAAGAAATCCTGGCAAAGGGATTTTTCAGAAAAAATATGTCAGTGACACAGCCTGCTGTGGCTCTTGGCTGTCAGAAATTCTCAGGTGAGATGGCAGTGCTGGGACTTCTCCTTTGGAGAGAGTGTCATGTATTCCTCTGCTTCTGTCCACCTGCTGTGTCAAGGTTGTCTCTGGCCACAGGATATTTCTTACAACATCATTGCTGTTTACAGTCATTGCTCCTCATTCCCACAGTTCTTTCTTACAAAATGGTGACAGCTCCTGGTATCCCAGATTATGCTTCTCTTTTACCTTCTCCCACCTCTTATTTTTTCCCATGTATCTGCTGTTTGCAGTGACTTTGACATGAGATCGTTCCTAATGAGCACTCAAGAGCAGGCACTCTTGTTTTTAGTTTTCAGTTGAATAAAATGTAAGCAAGTAACAAGTCATGTTACAATGGTGCCACTTGTTAACACCACTAGGTTCAATCAGAATTGTCATCCATTCCTGTGTGTTCTTCAACATTTTCTTCTGGCCTGTAGAGGCTGGGGATGATGGAGGTTATGGTGGTATGACTAAACTTATATTTCAGAACAGGATGGTTAAACAGGACCCCAATAGATGTCAGACATTCCTGTATCAGGTATGCCAGGCCTAGCATAAGGGTTCAAATTTGGGATGCCATTTTTTGAAGCTGTTATCTTTTCTAGCAGCACTGTCCCAGGAAAATGAGAATACTCTCAATACACATCTAGGATAAGGGATTGCTGACTGCAGATTTTCCTTTCCAGCCAGGACGTGCAAGCTTGTTTCTCCTTTGCATTGGGAACAAGCACTTGCTGTATCTCTATGGCAAGTCTTACCACTTCCTTGATGAATTCATTTGTTTAGGATCAGGACAAATCTCTATATCCTTTTCTTAGGGTTTTCAATCCCTAAATGAATTTCCTTCACTCGTTTTATAATTTTTCAAAGACATCTTTAAAATGATCACTCCAGTCTCTTCTAGCATCCCTCTGACATTAAGAGCCCCAATTCGAGCTTGATAAAGATTATCAGTAAAGACAGAATAATATACAAGGCCCAGTATGTAAATAGTTTTAATTACTTTTTGTAAAAAACTTGTTTGTAAGAGCAGGTTTGACAAACAATGTCTGTATTCTGTGTTTACTTTTTTTTTCTTTTTAATCTGCTTGATTCATGTAAAATCTGTCTCTGGACCTTGAATCAGCTCAGTTTTTAAGTGGATGAGTGTGCCTGCAGCCAGCAAAAGTTTCCTAGGTTTGCATTTAACTTGCAAATCATGTTTCTGTAGCTGAATGTTGTTCTTTAAAGTACTACTTCCCAGGTCCCTGTGGCAGACAGCCAATTTCAGCTAAAACTTATCTCTGGGGAATGAGAGCATGAACCTTTTTAGTTGTGGTGCTGGCAACTATTGACACCCACATGCAACTGAAAGAGAATCACAGAGTCACAGAATGGCTTGGGTTGGAAGGGACCTTCAAAATCATTTCATTCCAGCTCCCCTGCCATGGGCAGGGACACCTTCCCCTAGCCCAGGTTGCTCAGAACTCCATCCAGCCTGGCCTTGAACTCTTCCAGGAATGGGCAGCCACGGATTCCCTGTGCCAGGGCCTCAGCACCATCACTGGAAGAGAGCTTGCACCATTTTCTTTCTTGCAGTGGGTGGAAGAAAACTTAATGCTGAGATGCCTTTCACAGGCCTCTCACTCCTCCAGCTTCTCAAGAGCTTTGTCACTGGCAGTGGCACTTGTTTCTTGAGTGCTTTGCTGTGTCCTCTGCTCTGCAGAGTGCCAGGCTTAGAAAGCTGGTTCTGGTAGCTCTGCCAGGCACAAATTTGCATGCAACATTTGTCTCTCCAAGGAATCTTTAAACCCTTTCTTGTCTGTCAGGCTAGGTGTACTAATGATAACATCAACCTCCCTCGTGTGATCATTTCCTAAACCATTCTAGAAAATGAGATGGATTAATGAAGACTTATTATTTAAATTGCTCGAGGTACCCAGCTCATTTTTGACTGAACACAGGAGCTTCTGCCATGACTGCTACAACCAGAATGGATGTCTATTGCTCCCTAAGCATCCAGCACATCCCAGTTTTAAGATTATATGCCTTAGTTTAACCTCATAAACTAAAGCAGCTATGACAAAATTTCTGAGAGTGTGCTCACTGGTTAAGCTGGTTGTACATGAAAGCACCAAGCTGTGCATGGGTTAATTTGCTCCCCTGAAAGCTCACTGATTTCAAATTGCCTCAGGTATCTGTGCTGTCCATTGTAATCTTCAGTGAAGTTACACCCTTAGTTTTATTTTTGGTCCTGGTCTTTATTCTCTAAGCCTACAGAGCCAAGATGTTTGAGTGATTCATTCCTGTCTGGATCTCTCTGACTGCCATGGCTTAACCTGGCTCTGTGCACCAGCTCTTGGCATTTTCCAGAGCTCTGGAAAGCTGTGGTTTCCTGCCCTGGCTGCTCTAGAGCTGCCACTGTCAGCCCACAGTAGCTGTGGCTCAGAAAATGTTCAGGTCTTGCACTTTGAAGTCTCTGGATGTCACTCATAACCAACCACTCATCTCTGAAACGTTCTCCCCAAATCTGAAAGTATTTACAGAAATAATTTACTGTGGATAGGCAAAAAACCTGCTGGCAATTTAATAGTAATTAAAAATTTTCCATTTCAACATTTGAGGGTTTCCACCTTCAATGCAAAAACATCACAGGTCTCAGCAGCTGTCACCCTCAGCAGACCACGGTGCTGCTCCTCGGCACAGCCTGCTTTCATTGGAATTACATTTGAAATAAAAAATTAAGGTTTTCAAAAGAACTTCTCATTTTTGTTTACTTGTAAGTTTAACCTCTCACTTCGAATAAGAGTAAGCTGGTAACATTTTTTGCTCTGTTTCTTAGACACTGGATTAAGCATTTGCCTAATTTTTTATTTTACCTTTTCCTCTTTATTCTTTGATTTTCCATGTTACAAAAATGACACAGTAGCCCTAAATATAGCAGAAGATTGCTCATGAGACTATCTTAAATTAATCTTATTAAAATAATTGATTAAACTTGGTTCTTGACTAAAAATTAAATCTTTTTTGTTCCTCTTTGTTTGACTCAAGGTCAATTTTAAGCACCTTTGTCATTCTTTGACAGATAGGCACAATGTCCTGGAAAACATTTTGAGGAGAAATAGCACAGAGAAAGCTTGTTCCCACACAGTTTTAAACCCCTGGGGTCCAATTCTGTAGTACAGTGAAAGATCACATGTGTAATCTGCTCCTTAAACTTGGGACCTCTAATATGTAGGGCTAAGTGTGTGTTTAGGTATCTGAAAACTTTCTGTTGTCTGTTTACCTGAATCAGCCCTCTAGATGGTGACAATTAAATCCAAGTACCCTCTGAAAGCATGCCTGGCTCATTTTCAACCTCTGCAGTAAAGAGACCTTTCTCCAAGGGGGAGATAATGCAGGGGAAATACTAACTGAGGAATCCTCCACCAAATTCAGTATATAGCCTGCCCTGGATAATTTCTTTGCTGCTCTTCTTTGCTGAATACACCAAGCCTTTAGAGTGCACCTTCAGGTCATGTAGACTGGACATGAACATGGAGAAATTATTACAATTCTCTGTATTTTTTTCTTCTGTCTTCCTAATACACTTATGGGAGAGATACTCAGTGAAAAGTTATCTTTATAGTATGACAGGCTGTTGCCAGAAACTCAGCATGAATGATCAAACAATTTTACTAATCTGTTTTTAACACAGCATACAGAGGTAAGGAAGAATAATGTCCTACACAAATATAACACAAAATCAGAATAATATTTTCTGATTCAAGTATCAGCATGTGAAAAAGAAAAAAAGAAAAAGAAAAAAAAAAGAAAAAGAAAAAGAAAAAGAAAAAGAAAAAGAAAAAGAAAAAGAAAAAGAAAAAGAAAAAGAAAAAGAAAAAGAAAAAGTTTGCTCTGAAGTCAGCCATTTAGATGCTTTGGCAGAGAAAAAGTCAGAAGTTCTGCTGAAATAAGGAAAGAAGTACGTGGAACGTGGAGATCAAAGCCAGCCTACACTGTAGGATAACCAGCTGTCATTGGCTGGTCTCTCTGTGGTGCACTTATTTAAATACCTATGTATTCAAATAGTAATTGTTCTACATTTCTAAAGCTCTCTCTCTTCTATTTGCATATTGGTCTTGCATAATTTTGAATAGGACTAAATTGCTTCACTAATTTTGACTAATATTTTAAATGAAGCTGCCAAAAAGTTACAACCCTAATTTGCCTAATAGATTTGCTTCTATGAACTTTCCTTCAAGCTACTGCCTGAGTAAATATATTAAAAGTTCAAGTGGTGTAATTTATCTCAGACCTTCTGCAGTTAGGGTACTGTGTAATACTTCATGTAGTCAAAAACCAATACAGTGCTAAAATGACAATACTGGAGCAAACTGTTCAGATTCTTTAATTATGTTAAATATGTCAAGACCTTGAAACTAATATCTGCAGCATATCAGTGCTTTAATTCTGCATTTGAGAGGGAAGATTTGACAAAAAATGTGTAAATACATGATTACAAGGACCACTTAAGGGACAGGAAACAGTGAGGACTATTGAGACAGAAACCAGAAAAATGAGTGGTGTAAAACATTTGTTCAGCAAGAATATTTGGTTTCTCATGAGAATTTCCCCCCAGCCCAGCATTAGAATGGTGAAAGTTGAACACAAATATTTGGCAACTGTGCCCTGCTTGGAAATATTTACAGAAGTCTAATACCTAGCAGGTGGTAAAACTTTCCTACCAAGGATCTCCAAGAATTTTACAAAACATTAATAATCAGGCTTCATAAAACAATGAAAGCACAGCTTTTCCAGATGTGTCTGCTCCTGGAGGTGGGTGGTTTGAAGCTGTGCCTCTGCTGGTGCTCCCTGTTCCACCCAGAGAGGGAATCCTTGGAAAGCTGTCAGAGTACTCAGGGATGTGCAGAGGAGCAGGATGCTGCTTGCTCACATACCCTGGCTTGTGCTGCTCTGATGGAGGCATGGAAGAAACCCCCAGGAATCAGCACTGAGACAAACAGGGATCTGCCAAATCTGTGACCTTGTTAAGCACCACCTGCTCTGGAGAAAGGAGAGAGGTGTGGGAAGTTTAGGAAAGTTACTGAAGGTTACACTGCCAGTAGCTGGCAGAGCTGGAGCAAGAATCCAGGGCTGACTCAGAGCCTTGTGCCTGCATCACCGGGCTGGCTTTTATTCCAGGGAGCTACAGCTCAAATGGGGAATGAGAGACACTGCAAAGGTATTAGACAGCTGAACAGATTGTAAGTGCTCTGGACAATCTTGTGATTACAGCCCTTGTGAGCTTTGCTTAACTGCTGGGTAAATGGGATTAAACAATTATGAATAGGTACGAGGCACCTAAGAGGATATAATGTGGTAGGAACAAACATTTTTCCATCAAGGAAGATGGAATATTTTCTACAGAAAATAATAATTTAAAAAATACTTAATTTCTGAAAAACTCTTTGTAGAAATGTGTGAAAAAAAGCTAGTTGTTGTGGAGGAAGAGAAAGTTGTTATAGAAACAGGGAGAGATGGATACAGAAATGTCAGAAGTGGCAGAATGGCCTGAGGCTGAGTACCAGGACTTGGTGATTAATGTAATTTGCAATCTGTAAAAGAATGGTCAGTGAGGTGGCAACGTTTGCAATACGACAAAATTGTCTGGGATAATTAAAACAAGAGAAGACCAAAGAGCACTACAGAGATAGCTCAGCTAGGTCACTGAGCATCAGATGAAAATTAATGTGGGTATTGCAGTTTGGAAGAATTACCTGAACTGCTGTCAGAGGTCAAGGTTAATGGCAACCAGTAAAAAGAAAAAAATTTGAGTGAAAATGTTGGTGCAAACCTAGGAGTGGCATGGAAGAATTTATGGATTGATATGGAATAAATCTGTGGTGTGTTTATTTGGAACCTTTCAATTCTACATATCACATGAAAAGAATGAGTGGCAGAAGAGTTTAGAACTGGGAGGAATGATGTGGAAAAATTTCCATATTAGGATTATCTAGATAAGAAGAGAATATGTAGCTGTAGAGTGCACATTAGAAAAGGGAAGATATTTCATGTTCTTGTATTTTTAATTGTGATACAAGAGCAAAAAGATGTTCAAACAATCCAAACATCAAACAAAAAAGATGAAACATCATATTTAACTGAATGGATAATAGGTAGCAATGGATGCAATACTGCACTATACTTCTGAGGCCAGGAGTAGAACCAGATGGAGGAATGTAAAAGATATTTATGTCCCCAAGTAGAACATGCTAAACGATGCATAGAACTGAAGAGAAAGGATAGTAAAAAAAAAAATCTTAAAATAAGGAAATGGAGTGGCTATTTCATCTTTACATTAAAAAATTGGATTTTGTCTTCCTCATCTGAAGCACCAGGCACTGTCAACAGCTGCTGACATGATCCTAGATGAGCTGGTGTCATTGAGTCTACCCATTTGGAAGTCAAAGGTGCTAAGTCATAGAATGGATATGAACAATAGAAAAAACCAGCAGACTGGGCCACTTTCATTTTTGGGGTAGTCAGATGCTTCATTCTTTTTAACCAGGGAGTTTATTTGCACAAAGGGTACATGAAATTGACTATAATAATTAGTTTAAGCAGTATGTTTATACTTAGATGCAGGTATTTCTGTTTATAAGGAATGCTTTTATGGATATTTTCAGTCTCAGTCAGCAGGAGACAGTCAGTGTATAGGCACAGAGCAGTTCCTTTATCAGGTTGAGGAGCTCATGACCTATATAGCCCTGCCATCTGCCCATCTCTTATGCCAAGGTAAATCTGCCTCACTAAACTACTTCATAAATAAAGGAAATGCAGCTAAGGCCAATTTATTAATAACCAGAAATCCTCAACTGTCTTATAAACATCAGAACAAGGATCAGAACAAAGTGGTTTTGCTGTTGCACCATGACCATGGCTGAGGCTGTCTGAGCAAACCAGAGGTCAGAAGTACTCCCATTTAAAATAAACAATTATTTGCAGAATAGCAGGTTATGCCACAGAGACTCCTGTCTCCAGCTTTGTTTTCTTCCTGTCTGTTGTAGTGGCTGGGTTTTCCATCCTGCAGAAGAGATCAGAATGTGCCTCAGGTGTGTCCCAGCTCATTATCTTGTCCTTTTGTACTGCTGAGTTTGTGCCTTTTCCATTTCCCTAACAGTGTGGATGTCCACAAACCAAGAAGTCTCATGAGCAGTGTCTTGTCAATTGATCTTAAATTTTGATGGGCTCAATGCAATGTGAAATAAAGGCCATAAATCTCTGGAAGACAGCTTTCACTTTCTGATGTAATTGGAATGGAGGCAAAAATTAAGCAGCACAGATGTGATTTTTTAGCATATATTGCCTTCAGAAAGGGATTCACATGTCATGGGTGCTGGGCAGGCAGAATACATAACTAAGGGGACCTGTGTGGTGACCTGAGTCCCTTTGGTCACATAAAACTCAGCAGCACCTCAGGTTAGTGGCAGAAGTGACTGCCCTGGCTGCCAAGCTGTGAACCCCCATGTGCCTGGGGCTGCCTCTGGCTGAGTGTAACTGGGTATAAACAACCAAGAGTTTCCTGAGCCAGGTGTTACAGAAGCCTTTCCCCCACTCTGCTCTTACTTAAACACCTTATTAAAAGTAGTCACCTTGCCCCCATAACAGAACTATGTTCAGCAGAACCTGGAAGAGTTTACATTTTTCTCATAATGAGGAATAGTTTGTTTTTAAAACATGGCTCAATTAGCACTCAAAGAGTTACATTTAAGTAGCTTGCTATAGCTCTTCAGTCCATACCTATATCCTTTTCTCTTTTTTTTTAAATTTCTCCTGAAAAACAGCTGGTTCCTGTCTTCTGCTGTATTATCCAGTATGTAGGGACTTCTGCTGAGGCTGTGCCAGTGTCACAGCTTCCCAGTCAGGAGCACTCAGCTGAGAGCTGCCCCACAGCAGCTGAACTGGGACCCCTTTGCTCTCCTGCCAGAGCTGATCATGCTCCACTGCTGTGCTCCAAAGGCACTGGAGTTTGCTCAGACTCCACCAGGATGGAGAAAGAAGGAGGTGTTAGGCAGAGGAGAAGACATGGGCATGTGTCTGCTCAGCCATTTGCTGCTCTGCAGTGTGAAGTGCACACCATGAATGAACTCCACCTCTGCCAAAACACCAGTTAGTATTTCCACAGCATTCCTGGAGCCATAAAAGTGTCATTCCACATCTCCCCAGGTGTTAAAGCTTATTTAGAAACAACTTCATCCCCTATGGCACGAGAAGAGCTATAACATTCCAGTCTGAAGTTGACTGGACATAAGCTGGTGAATCCTTATTTTGGGATGTTCCAAGCTGAACTCCTTAAATTTGAAGGGATTCTGCACTGCACCCAGCCTTTTCTTAGTTCTGTACTTAAAACCAGTACTTACAGTTCTTCAGAGTTAATTTCAGGTTTTTAGTACTCCTGAGCTCCTTTTGTCCTCTCTTTGGCCCAAAAATGCATAGCTTTGTTCTTTAGTCTTACCTATAAATAAAAACATTTTTCTCTTAATCCTGCTGTCTGTGATACTCTGTCCAAATCAATCCTGATAAAGGTTCACCTTTGAACTTTGAAACTTTTTCTAGAGAATATTCCCATATTTGTCTGTGTGCCTCATTCTGATTTTTACCTAATTTCTCACATTTTTCTCATACCTCCCTACAATCCCTTCTCCCTCTGTTCAGTTTATCCCACAGCCTGCAGGAGACTCACTCAGCAGTGTCTGCTTGGCACACTTCACTCCCATTGCCAGGACCTTCTCTTTAATGGGCAGTTCAGGCTTCCAGAATTTCCTAATTTCCCTTTGAGCAATCTTTTCTGAGAAATACCACCCCTTTTAACTCAGCCATTACTGCCTACCAGTAGTAGGGCTTTGGGGATTCTTTTTTAAGCTCTACCTTTGTTGCATTTAAACCCCATTGGTTTTAATAGCCGAGCCATTAAAGAGTCAGAGAGTGAGAGCTGTAAAAATAATACACAGAATCTAAACTTGGCTATGAGGGAGAGTGGTTCCTAAACACCAGAAGCATTGTCAGTGAGACACTGCCTGGGGCCCTGGGAACACTCCAGCCCACAGTGTAGGAGTTTTGCCAGGGTGGCAGTGGGGTATGGCAATCACATCCCTACCTGTAGCTGGCTTTGGATGGTTGCTGTGGCTCAGAGCACTGCCTGGCACTGCCAGGGACAAATGTCACCAGCAGGAGGTCACAGCCCACCAGGATTAGGCACTCAGCTGGTGTCAGGGTGTAGTGAGGGCCTTTCATCTTCTTCAGGTCCACATTCCTGGGCTGTTCAGTGCCCCCTTGCCTCTGCCTGTCCTCTCTGCTCACAGGATTGTTTCTCACATGGTGCCACAAAGGCTTTTTTATGACTGAGTGATTAGAAGGTGAGTCTCACCTGCTCTGATTAGATCTGGTTCAGCAGGGTTAAAGCAGCTGCTTTAAAGATTGTCTGGCAGACTGGGGAAGGATCTGTCTGTCTGTCTGGGCTGGTTTCAGACAATCCCCTCCCAGAAATCCAGCTGATTTGATAAGAATTCCCAAGAGTCAGGCCCCGAGTTCCCTGTTTCTGGGTGGGTTGGCCTTCATTCAGCCTGGCTCTGGTCACCCAAACCAAGGGATGTTTCCAACGTGCTGTATGAAATAAATAGGGCAGGAGATCTTTCTCCTTTTTAATGCCTTTATTAAAAATCAGTTCAGGTGGGAGAAATCAATGGGTCACACTCATGCCACCACTGTATCCAGGAGTGGCAGGGAAGAGAAGGAAAAGTGCAGCTTTGCCCACTAATCTGCAGGCAGAGCTGAGGCTTCCATCCTCACAAAAGCACCAGGAGATTCCCATTTTTTTTGGTTTGACATTTGGGGTCCTCTTTCTAGCTGATGGCTTTTGAGGTTAGGGTGAAAGGTAAACAGGGTCTCAGTGGGCACTGGGTTCCGTTCCTCATGTCCTAGACATCATTTGATCTCTCAATTCCATGGTGGCTCGTTGTTTTAGGGGTTTTTCCTTCTAGATTTTGTGAGGTATTTCCACACTTGCATACCAGCCCCGATGTCACCTCCTCCTCACAATCCCAGGTGCCATTTTCCAGGGAGCCACAGGGTGATGATACTCAGCAAAGGGGGATTTCCAACCATTAACAACAGGTAATTAAGGAAAAACTATTAACAACAGGTGGCTACAACATGAAATTATTAACAAGAAATAGTTAGAACTCCAACTTGGCAGTAATTGGTTTAACTTGTGAACTCTGCAACCTTAAAAAAAAATGGACAACTTTTCTACTCATAACACTGTGCACTCAAGAAACCCCTGGCCAGAAGTGCTGTAAGGACTCTGCAGCTCAAAGCTGAGACAAGGTTATAAAAGTGGGGACTGGGGGCTGCAGAACCTGCCTGTTGTACCTGTGTGTGTCAGATGTGCTGCTTTGTGAGACTCCAGCTCAGCAAATGTATCCTGCAACTGAAGGCTGAGCTTCTCTATAGCTTGTGAAGGACCAGAAGCAGCATTTCTGAGCTGGGGACACAGTCAATGACTTTCAGTGAGATTATTGAAGTCCAGTGATTGATAAAAACACCCCAGTTTAGGCTCCCAGGAGTGCACACACTGCTTCAAAAGCAAAATGTAGTAAAGACTAACACTTGTCTGTAAAGATTTGGGGACTTAGCCTATAAAGGAAGCAGACAAATTCAACTGAGAATTGCAATTTCTTAAATAATTTCTTTCCATAACTGTATTACAGGTTATTTTATTGGGAGATGCTGTTTACACAGAAATAAAAGTATGTAATTTCAAATGTCATACCAGGCTATTTAATTTCATAATGAGCAAAGAAAAAAATTGAAATATACATAGAATAAGTTGTTTGTATCAATGTGAAATGGCAAAATACTAAACCAAATAAAGTCCCCTAAACAAAAAACAGCCATGAGTGAAACCCTGTGCTTAAAAGCCAATTGCTTTTTGATGAGGCTGGAAAAAATGTTGTTTTTTCCTCCAGCCTAAGTACTGTCAAAAAGATATTCAAATATACATGCTGGGTGGCTGGCTGGGAGGGTGATTGCTATAAGCCTTGCTTCTCTGGGTATTTGTGATATATGTGTTATGACATCATCTCAAAATGTATTGCTGGCAGTAAAGGAACTTTGTAGAAGGTAGGGAAGTTCCTGATTATATTGTTTAAATTTTTCTGATTTATCCACTCTGCTTGGGGATTCTTTTGTCTAGCAGCCTTGGTGGTGTTTTATGTGTATGCCATCACTGGAGATGTAATGGTGAGCATTGCTAATGGGCAGAGTGAGGCAAGTGCCAGTAGTATTTACAATATATTTACAATATTGGACAACTTGCAGGTTATCTATTCACTATTAATCTGCCCAATATCCAAGTGCTAAATCAGAAGAGGGCAGTAAAGGAAAATTACATTGGAGATGTAACAATGGGGAAAATATTATTCCCTAAGGAAAAATAGCAGAGTGAGGAAAAAACCTCAAATTCTTCCCTGGCTGGCTTCATCCAGTCTAGGAGTGTTTACTCTTCCCAGGACTTGAAATTAAAAAAAGAATGCTTTAACCTCACAATTCTCATCTCAGAAACAAGAAGTGGGTTTATAGCACATAGAAACTGATAACTACACAGAGAAAGAGATGGAGAGCAAGAAAAGTGCATCAAATATTACAACTTTTTAAGTCAGGGGTGGGTAGAAGTGGGAACTAAGGGTGGAAGAGATTAAACCAGGGCAAGGAGGTGTACATCTATGGGCATCAGTGACTGTGTGAGGGCTCTTTCCCAAACATCTTGTGCCTTCCAGGACAATGGTTTTTCAGTGCTGTGTTTCCTGGCATTGGTTTGAGATGTCATTGTGAACTTGGTTGGGCACTCTACTGGGTTTGTGTGGCCAGCTTTAGGGAGCAGGGTGGTTGCAGGGGTGGTTTCTCTGAGAAGCTTCTGGAAGCTTCCCCCACGCCCAGCAGAGCCAATCCCTGACAGCTCCAGGATGGACCCACTGCTGGTCAGGGCTGGGCCAGCTGGAAAAGGTGGTGACACCTCTGGGATAACAAATTCAGGAAGCAAAAAAAAAGTTATAGTGCAGGTGTAATTGCAGCCAGAGTAGAGCAGGGTGAGAATGTGTGAGAGGAAGAGCCCTGCACACACCAAGGTCAGGACACAGGGAGGGGCAGGAGCTGCTCCAGGGGCTGGAGCTGGGATTCCCCTGCAGCCCTGGTGAGACCCTGGTGGGGCAGCTGTGCCCCTGCAGCCCAGGAGGGCACAGGGGTGCAGAGATCACCTGCAGCCCAGGAGGGCACAGGGGTGCAGAGATCACCTGCAGCCAGGAGGGCACAGGGGTGCAGAGATCACCGCCAGGAGGCAGGTGCAGAGATCACCTGCAGCCCAGGAGGGCACAGGTGCAGAGATCACCTGCAGCCCAGGAGAGCACAGGGGTGCAGAGATCACCTGCAGCCCAGGAGGGCACAGGTGCAGAGATCACCTGCAGCCCAGGAGGGCACAGGTGCAGAGATCACCTGCAGCCCAGGAGGGCACAGGGGTGCAGAGATCACCTGCAGCCCAGGGAGGGCACAGGTGCAGAGATCACCTGCAGCCAGGAGGGCACAGGGGTGCAGAGATCACCTGCAGCCCAGGAGGGCACAGGTGCAGAGATCACCTGCAGCCC
Source organism: Serinus canaria (assembly GCF_022539315.1). Lineage (NCBI taxonomy): Eukaryota > Metazoa > Chordata > Aves > Passeriformes > Fringillidae > Serinus > Serinus canaria. The sequence continues at coordinate 107,468,486 of NC_066313.1, forward strand.
AGGAGAGCACAGGGGTGCAGAGATCATCTGCAGCCAGGAGGGCCCAGGGGTGCAGAGATCACCTGCAGCCAGGAGGGCACAGGGGTGCAGAGATCACCTGCAGCCAGGAGGGCCCAGGGGTGCAGAGATCACCTGCAGCCCAGGGAGGAGACCCAGAATGGGCACGGGGATGCTGAGAGGAGGCTCTGACCCCATGAGAGGCCCATGAAGAGCAGCCCAGCCTGGAGCAGGTTTCCTGGCAGGACTTGTGACCCTGTGGGGGACCCACATTGGAGCAGGCTGTGCCTGAGGGACTGACCCTGTGGAAGAGTGACCAACATTGCAGCAATTTGTGGAGATCTGTTGTCTGTGGGATGGACTCACATTGCAGAAGCTCAAGGAGAGCTGTCTCCCATGGGAGGGATCCCACATGGAGCAGGGGAAGGACTCCTCTCCCTGAGCAGTGGCAGCAGCAATGTGTGATGAACTGCCCATCACCCCATTCCCCATCTCCCTGTGCCCCTGGGGGGAGGAGGGAGAGCTGGGAAGCAGAGAGGGATGGGAGGAAGTTGTGTTTGCAATTTATTTTTACTTCTCATTATCCTGCCTCGATTTTGTTGCTAATAAATTCAATTACTACCCCCAAGCTGAGTCTGTTTTGCCTGTGACGGTTTTTGGTGAGTGATTTCTCCCTCTCCTTAAGTCATGAACCTTTCACTGTATTTTCTCTGCTTTCCACCTGAGGAGGGGAGTGACAGAGTGACTTTGGTGGCTGTCTGGCATCCAGCCAGGGTCAAGCCACCACTGTCTTTTTGGTGCTGAAACCCAGGATCACAAGGATTTTGAAATAAGGTTGTTAACTGGGAGAGATAATGGAAAAAACATGGATTGAACAATGTCAGAGAGTAAGAAGATCATAGGGAACTTCTGTTGTAATTGTGGTGAAAGAACGAGGGGTGGTTTTTGTGTAAATTGCCCATTTTGTTCTGTGTTGCATTGATATTATTTTGGTTTTTATGTGTGGGGAATTTTTTTGTTGGTTTCTTGGTTGGATTTGTTGACATACATGAATGTGGATTTTAATAATAAATAATTCTAATAATTCTTCAAGAAATGATTGACAGAGATGAGAGGTGGAAGGGGAGACACAGGGGGAACAGCAGGGTGACAGGATGGTCAACCTTCCACAGGTACCCAGACCCCCTGTGGCACAGTGATTTTATTACCTGATTTCACCTGGATGAGGGTGAAGAGAGTCATACCCATCACCTACCAGTCCAAAGAAAAAAAATTGACATTGTTTCCCCTCTAGGATATATATACACATATTAAACTAAATCATGTGAAAAATGATGTGCTTAAAGCACTGTGTCTATTTCAATAGAAACTGATTCAAATTCTAACACTGTTGGTAATTTATTATGAAAAATTAAATTGCAATCTAGACAAGAGGCTTCTTTGCTGAGTTACAAATAATTTAAGAGATAATTTTTACAAAACTAAAATGATAATCATCACTATTATTATTAAAATGGCATTGCTGCATCATAAGCCCTCATAAATGCAGAGCTGTTTAGTTTATGAAAACCTCCATGTAGTTCCCTGTACTCCTGCTAAGAAGAATTTGAAACAGAAAGATTTTAACTTTCTATAATCAAAGTTCCACTTTTTACCTCTGGAATTTTTAACAAATGCCAGGTTGGTTGTTTGGGGTTTTGGGTTGTTTTTTGTTTGTTTGTTTATTTGCGGGTTGTTTGGTTTTGGGTTTTTGTTTTGTTTTTGTTTTATTTTGGTGGTGGTGTTGTTTGGTTTTTGGTATTTGGTTTTTTGGGCTTTTTTTTTTTGGGTGTATTTTTCTGTTTGTTAGTGGGCTGGATTTTTTGTTTGTTTGTTTTCTTCATGACAGTACTTCTTTCAGCAGCCTAGTGCTGTTCTGGCCCCTGTGCCTTTGGATTTGTCCAGAAGCCATCCTGGTAGGACACAGGACAGATGAGTTTGTTCATGCAGGCAGGACCTTAGCTTGGGTACTCAGGTTTGTGGATCCCAGATCTCTCCTGAAAGGAAAACAATTCTTAATTAAAGAAATGGAGGCTTTATTCAGGTAACATCACATCCCCATCCTGGCTGCCATTGGTATTGGGGTCCTTGGTTTGATCTCTGAGCCTCACACCAGGAGATCAAGTTTACTTCTGTCTCTGAGTTTGTAGACCCACTCTGGATGGTTGCATGCCTGGTTTTATCTCTGGGAAGAAATTGAAGGACCAAACCTTTTCCAGCACAGCTTCCATGGCACACAAATTGAAGCACAGTCAATAATTATTGCTTTTTGCAGTTGTGCAAGTGTTAGAAAATAGAGCCAAATATTTCCTACCAGTTACTGACCACAGGTCACAAGAGTGCAGGATGAGGGAAAGAGCAAGATTCAGCCTGACCCTGCACACTCCTGTTCTCATGTAACCAAGGACACCAATATCTCTTTATTTTCCCTTAAAATGGCTGGTGCTTTTGGGCCTGGAACATACATGACTCTTGCTATCCCTGAATTTTCTATTTACTGAGCATCACTGGAGCACCACTGGGAGCATCCTGGCAGCTGGCACTTTTAGGTACCCTAATTGCCTTTAGGAGTTATGGATTAACTTGTCTCCTTACTCTTATACCTCATTACTAGACCACACTCCAGTGAGAGTCTGCAGTATGTCTCTCCAGGTTGAAAAAACTAATAGTCCAATTTAAAGCCTAGGGAAAACACATGACTGTATTTTTTATTGCTGCCTAAGCAATTCTTTATCCTGTATGAAGTGACAATTATAGGCTGCTCCTGAGAAGAGTTGCCCATATTCACTTGCCCATATCACTGCCTGCAAGGGGCACCAGTGGTGAACCTGAATGTAAAAGACCCATCAAAAACATTTTCAGTAACACAAGATTCCCCCAGACTTCTGCTGGAAATTTCAGTTTTCTTCTCTGGCAAGAATTTCTTCCATGTATTGTTAAATTGAGTGTTCTAAAGCTTGTATTGTGTGGTGCTGAATGTTGAAGCTAAATACTGAGTGCAATCCAATTTTGTTTTGTAAGTTGCAGTTTAGTGTTTGAAGATGAGTTGCTGTAGCTCATCTGAATAATGGTTTTGTTCTTAAGAGAGCTAACAGCAGTGCTGTCCCAAAGCACCAAATTAGGAAGCAGGAGAGCATGTAGGAGTTTAATTTGTAAGCTCATGATGGGGCACAAAACCAGCTCATCTGTTAGGAACACACAGATAAAAGACAAAACTGGTGGATCTAATAATCGTGTTCAACAGTAAAGTGTTTGGGGACTGTAATAGTTGGAAAATTACAGAAATCTCTCTAGGTTTCCCTGAAACCAAAGCTGCTTTGGAGAAGGAAAACATTTCCTGGTGTATTCTGCCAAAAGGAAAATATTGTAATTATGATTAACAGACAAACTTTTAGAGGCAACTAGTAAGTTAGGTTAATTTTCATTTTTCAGGTAGTAATGTTTTTTTTCTGTACTTAGTAGCTCAATAAAAACTAGTTGCAAAAACGTCAAGAAACATTCTTATGCCTTATTGAGGAAAATAAAGATAATTTATATAATTGAGGTTCATTTGGCAAAAAGTACTGAGATTACTGTACCAGATTTTGATTAGCTTCAGTTACCATGTTAGAGTTGAAATTCCTCCTATTCTTCAAGACTGCTCTCTCACATGTAGGATCATGTGTGGCTTCAGCCTTCTGTACTCATCTCTTGCTGAAGCTGCATGTTTTGTTGCAAATTCTTTTTGTTGAAAATTCTCTTTGCAGACTCTTTAGCTGCATGTTTTGTTTGCAAATTCACTTGGTTTAATGGTGGAAGGCTTTGGTCTTGTCATGGTCTCCAAATATCTTCTTGTCATCTTTCAGAAAAGTAGCCTTGAAATCTTGTGCTGTGTTTGTTCATTTCTTAAAGTGAGTCTGTATTATTTTTTTCTTTCATGATTCCAGTGTGTGAGCAAACCTTTAAAGAGATGAGAGGGGCCATGTGTGTCCTGAGGCAGTGTCCCTCCAGGAGAGTGGGAATGAGGAATTTCCACTGGTGGAGGAGCAGGTGACCTGGATGAGCTCACATTGCCATATCCCACCTCCTCTTCCTTTGCTGTCTGTGTTTCTGACTGCAGACCTGTGATGCTGGTCATCCCTAGAGTCTGTTCCCTACCAGCTCCTGATCTGATTAGCTGAGAAAAGAGGTGCTGAGCCCATCAGATGAACAGACACCTTCTGCCAGTTCTGCTGCCTGCCATGAATTTCTTGTTTCCCCTTGTGTGCAACATCCTTCTTGAAAGATTTGGTGCAGTTTATCCCCATGGGGTTTTGTGGCAAAGTGTCACATGTTCCTGTATGCTAAACATTCTCCAGATGAGAGGAAGAGTTTTTGAATGTGATGCAAGAGTCAAGCATCTCTGAAGTGTGGGAGGTATCAAGGCTCTGTCTGTCCCCAACCTCTGGCTGGCAGCATCTTGTTGCAAGACAAGCAGACTTCTAAATATAGCAGTGGCTAATTGCTTCCTGGATTTTAAAAAAAATCTTTAACATTGGGAAATTCTCTCATGTTGCTTTACAGCTCTGTCCAGCTGGCATCACCTTCACTTGAACCACAACGACAGCAGGTAATTGTAACAGAGCAGTCCCTGTCAAAACAAGGAAGATCTACTGTGCCACTGGATAATGAAATGGAACAACTCATGCAAGCAATAAAGAAAAAGCACTGCTGGGAAGATGGAAAGTCATATTCAGGCCTTTAAAGACTATAAAAGCAGTACAGGAAAAGAGTGGGCTGTTGAGTGTATCACTGCACAACAAGAGAATTGTGCTCACGAGCAGCATCCATGAGCTTTGCACCAGGAATTCCTGCTGAGCAACTGTTGTGTTCATTCCCAGCATCATTAGCACTTCCTTCATGGAATCCCTTGGTGGACACTGGCAGTTTCTGACACCAGTCCATACCAAACAATTTAAGAAATGATGTAGAAAACAACAATGAAATATATAATGTGTAGTCTTCCTAAATCCTCAGAGTTAAAAGGGAGTTTTTGCTGTTTGCTTTGCATTAGTGTTTTTCAATGCTTTTTGATCTGTCTCTGTTCTTTGAAGTGATACAAACTTCTACCCTTTTCTGGAATTATTTTATTTTTTTATGCCTAGCAATGTGAATTCTATCAACAACTATGCCTCGTGTGCAAGTCTGAGTGTGTTTGTTTTCTATTTTACTGACACTGTCCTAGTGCTGACTGATGTGAAACAGTAATTAAGGAACATTCATCTACCTGCTGTACATGAATCATTATTTTCTGTGTAATGCTATTATACTTTTTAATGGTAACTGAAGGCAGTGCTCTTGCAGCACTGTGCTGGGAGGATGCTCAAGTCAGTTTCCAATCAACTCTCAGCTGCTGCTGCTGCAGCTCGGTGCCTCCAGCTGTGAGCACATCTGGGGCTGCCAAGCCCACGCCAGCACAGAGCCAGACCTGCACTGCTGCTCTGCCAGGAGCAATTCCAGCTCCCTAAGCCCGGGCTGCAGTGGGGCTACAACTTCATCTTTCCCCTGCTTCCCCCTGCAGTGGCTTTGTCACCTAATTCAGTGACAAATTCACCTAATTTGTTTATTTGTCACCTCATTCAGTGCTTGTTTATTAGCAGCTGCCTTTCTTTCTCGGACCATGTTTGCCATATGTTTATGCACACTTCTTTTTTCAAAGAACATGCAAAGACCAAGGTCTTGGGTGTTCTAGAAACACCACACATAAATCACAGTATGTGTATACATGGGTAGGAAGGACTTTCTTTTCACTTCATTACTCTCAGTATCTTTTCCCTCTGGTAAACCATAGTGTTTTTTCTAAAGGACCTTCCAGTGGCAATATCCTTAGGATCACAGCAGGAGCAGATGACTGTGACAATGTGAGAGGGAAGAGGTGAAGGCTGCCCAGTGCTTCGCCCCCTGAGCTGTCTTGGCCCTGCTGCCCCTGGAGTTTCTATTTTTATTTCTGCTCCTGGGACTGAGAAGAAAAACCAGGGGTTGTGTGTCCCTCTTTGCAGTTGCACAATACCACTTCCAACGAGGTCCTCTGACTGTACTGGATTTTTATCTAAGATTTAGTGTCAGAGGCATTGTATATTATATTATTCACTATGTAATGACAGCAGTTTCTTACTATTAATTGCTTTTTCAACTTCATGGTATTCAGGAGTCAGAAAGTACCAAAAGAAACAACAAAAACCAGAAAAAAAACCCCCTTATTTTTCTGAGGGTAAAAATCTTTTATTTAAAATTTTATGATATATATATGTGTGTGTGTGTATACAAATGTATATGTGTGTATATATATATATATGTATATATATATTCTCCTGTGTTCAGCCTACATTTATTATTCAGACAGTGTCACCACTAAAATCTTTACAATTTTGCCTTTGAGAGAATATAAGATTACCATACTATTCCTTAAGTGCTTTCTTTCCCTTAACTGAGGGAATGCTTTCCTTTTATTAATTACCTGGAAAAGCATTTCTATAGATTTTAAATGCTGACAACTATAATGTTTACAATGTCAGCCTATGATTAATTGCACTTTGGCAGTGTGTATAGAATGGATACCAGCTATAGTCAATAATATTTCACTCTTTGAGGCACGTTTCACAAAAATAATTGCTTTTTGTAGTTGTGTATTGGTCTAATGAAATGAACAATCTCAAAGCATAGGGCAAGGTCAAACAAAGCATCTTCAGCTGTGTCTGGGAGACACCATTGGAGAAAATAATTTATATTGCTTCAGACTCCTTGGCTGAGAGAGGATCTGTCTGTCCCTTACTCTCTTCATTCCATAGCCCTGCTCCCTTTCTCCACTGTCTCTTGCCCTGCTGACCTGTGTTATGTGGCTCTGCTGGGTGCAGTAAGAAAGTTGATATTTACATTTATTTAGATATGTACAAATCATAAATTGTACAAAGGATGTTGATACTTGCTATCACTTGGAATTTTTAGTTCTCCTCCTGGTAGCTGTTCTCAGATGACACAAGAATATGGTTTAAAGGTATAATTTTTCTTCTTCTTTCTCTAGCACTGCCTGTAATTCAATAAAGCTAGGAGTTGTTTTATTTAGTGTCAAAAAGCCCTTTATTTTAAAATGAGTCCAACTTAGACTTTGAGGAGTCTCCAATGGCAACTCCCTGGAGCAGAAGCACATTTTGAAGAATGTTTGCAGAGTATTGGGCCGGTAGCTGTGTGCCCTCAGCACTCAGAGATTAAATGCCTGCATGGCCTTTTGGTTGCTGTAGCATTATTGATGTGGAATCTGGTGCAAAAACCTGTCAGAAATGTGCAGTGCAAAGGTTGCTGGAAAAATGCTGCTTTCTTCTTGTGCAGCCTGTGTATCTGCATAGAGGTGCTTTTGCAAGTATCTTTTAATGAGAAGAAAACACAACAATGAGATGAACCAGTTGTCTGTCAAGCTGGCAGTATGGACAGTCAAAAATTAATATAATTTAGATACAGGCTATAAATGCCTGGCAACAGTGAGTTTAGATTGACAGCGTGCATTCATTTGCCTGCAGTCTTTTCTGTGCAAGTTCCTTCTGCATCATATCTGAGATTGACACCATGTAACCTTTCTGCTGGTTGCAAGAGCCAATATCCTCCTGTTAAAATCAAGAATTCCTAAAAAAATGAAAGAAAAAAAAAAGAAAAAAAAGCAGGAAAGAAGGCTTTGGATGCATAGGAATTTATTTCTACCTGTCAAAAAGACTTCATGGAAAGCATTTCATAGGCAGCAAAAAAATGTCACAAATCAGTCCCATCATCCTCACTGTGGAAGCAGCCAGTGAGCAGCCTCACTGAGCAGTGGGAAGGGAGGGGGAAGGAAAAGGGGACAGACACCAGGAACAGGCTGCAGTGGCACTGCCAGGTGCAGCTTTGCTCTGCTTGCCTGCTTCATGCCCCTCAAGTGAAGGACTCCAGTTCAGCCCCTTGCTGGGACTGCAGCCTGGTGTGATTTTCTTGGGAGAGCACAAGGATCAGGTGCTGTGAGGGGTCTCCCTTCAGGATGCAAGTGACAAACCATGAAGTGTTCTCCCTGCCTTGCACAAGGCACCAGGAGCTGACATTCTGGATTGAGTCTATGCTCAGGAATGCACTTTTCCAGTCAAACTACTGAATGAATATGCTCTGGCTGAGGCACCCTCCAGGTTCACACACAAAACACAATGATTGTTTCAGACAGGGAAAGAAAAGAAAAAGAAAAAGGAGAAACAATTAAAAAGATAAAAAGAAAGCTTGCAAATAGATGGAACTTGGAACTAAACATGTGTCAGGGAACTTCAGGCTGGACATTAGGAGAGGGTGGTTGGTCACAGGAACAGGCTCCCCAGGGAAATAATTGTGGCACCAAGCCTGCCAGAGCATCAGAGTACAAGGAGCATCTGGACAGCATCCTTAGTCATATGGTTTAGTTGTAGGCAGTTCTGAAAGGAGCAGGGAGAATGGCTTGGTGGTTCTTATGGGCCCCTTCCAACCTGAGACATTCTGTGGTTGTGTGAAATGTGAGCTCTGGTGCAGAATCAATGATCCAGCACAGTCTGGTCCATTTTCTGAAAACAGAACTACCAGGTCCTCTCTGGTTTCACCCATTTATGTGAGATATGGATGAATACATTGACAGAGGTGAGGAGAAATCACAACCTCATTCTCCTGCATGTGTTAATATTTGTATTGTCATCCACTTATACCTTACTCTTTCCAATGCTGGAATAGCCACTTAGGCCCTCAGCCATTGGTTTTGTTCTGTAGTTATTGTTCATAACTATATATCTTCACATGAACTTGCAAACATATTGTTTGCCTTTGCCTTTTTTTGAAATAAAACATTTTTAGGAATATTTACTGGGACATAAGGTGCTGTGAATATCAAAGCAAATTCCTGATTTTCAATCCAGACAACACTTGGAAGTACACTTCAGCATTGTTCTCCCAAGTCAAACTAATATTTTTAATAGAATATCTTTGCTAAATATATGAAAAAGATACATTTGTGAATCACTGGATTGCTGGGCAAGATATGGAAGTGAAAGGAAATAAAGTGCTGTTTGATGGAGGGAAATTAATAAAACCCCAAACAATAGAAGTGCCTTGGTTGTAGCTTCTACTCATGCCACAAACAATGCTGGACTGATAGAGTTGGCTGCTGTTTTAAAAAAGGCAGAGGGCAAAAAAACTGTTTTAAGTTGTACCAACAACCCCAATCAGCCTGGGCCTGTCTAGATCAAGTCACAGGAGGGAAATTCCCTTTCATTGCAATGTTTCCAAAGTACTGAGAACCTCTGAGCAGTGAACAGGGACTGTACAGGGGAATTAATGTGGTGGATGCTACGTTCTATTCCTTTTGCTCTGAATTGCACTGATACTTTGCAAGTTGTCCCCATTAGTCACTTGGTGTCAAGAGATGTCCACTGCTGACAGCCACTGCCAGGAAGCTGAGCAGATAATACAAACAAGAAATTGTGCCTTCTTACAGTCTGGAGACAAAAAAGGGAGGCTTGGGAGCTGTGTGTTTGGTGAGATGTGAAAACAGAGGATTGCTGAAGCCAGAAGCTGTGTCAGCAATGAAGTTAATTCATTTAATCTCAAGTGTTCTGTTTTCTCAGTTTCTGTGTCTGCTGTGACCTATCATTATACCCAATGAAGATGCTTGGTTGCACTTTCAGCTCCTCTGTCTGTCTCTGCTCCACTGCTGCCTCAGACCATTTCCAGAGACAAGAGGAGGGGTTTTGCACCAGGCTGAGGGGCTTTTCACCCCTGATTTCACCAGGGGTGCTGGGCTGAACTCGTGTTTCACTGGGCAGTGACAAGCAGTACCTGGGGGCTGAGTGTGACTGAGATGTCCCAGGGGTGGGATTTGAGAATCTCCATGAATGTCAGATAAACTGGATGCTGAGCACCCCAGAACCAGGTGATATTTTGTCCTGTCTAGAAGCAGGACCTGCCTTGAAGACAAGGAAACTGAAGGACTCCCCACACTCTTGTAAGGAAAGATCATATCTTGATCAGTTCCATTACATACCAAGTTTATAAGGCACCTTGGGAATTTACTATACGGTAAAAAGAAGTGAGACTTGCAAGATAAAAATGAAAATGATCAGGATTTATAACACTCAACTGTAAGAAATGCTTTCCTGAAGAGTGCAGTTAAGCAATTAACAACCCTCCCACACCCTGTTATAAAGGGCATGTGCATTTTGGAATTTGAAGCAGGGCTTGTTGCAGCAGAAGACATTTAGCTCAGAATTGGCAGCACTGACAATTAGAGCCTTAAAATACTGTCAGTTCCTGCTGGCAGAAAGCAAATCCTGATCCCCTGTGCTGTGGGTGTAAGGGATTTGCTACCTGGTAGCTCCACCTGCCTTTTTCTGATCTGGGCACTGTTCTTGCTCTGACTCAAGATGAGGACATCACAGCATACACCTTTCCACAGTAAAAGTGAATAGTTTTGGTGCTCTGATGTTAGTTTTAACTGTATTCCAGAAATAATGGCCATTATTGCACACAGTTTGTGTTGCAATAGCCCACAGAGACTTTTGCCCAGGCTAGTCACAGCTTTGTGCAGTGTGTGCCTAGTGACCAACAGCTCCTGCCTGAGAAAGGAACCAGCCAGGAGGAGAGAAACCTGGAGAACTGTGTCACTGTGGCCTTGTGTCACTGGCCAGTCATGCTGGAGGTCCACACTTAATTTTCTGAGGCTCTGGCTGCTGTGTCACTGCCAGTCTTTTGGATCCAAAAGATACCCTCCTTTCCCTCCTCCTGGTGAGGTTCTGCATGTGACTTGGGTTGGGATTTTTGTGTTTCTTGTCATGGAATGGCCATTGTCCTTTGTTGCAAATTCCTTTCACACCTAATCCTTGCTATTTTTCAACCCCTTCCCTGATCTCTCTTGTGGTTATTCCCTCAAGTCACAAAGAAACATCCTCAGTCCTGAAGTGCCAGACCTGCAGGGGCCACACTGTATGTGGCCTCCCAGGGGCACTGAACACTGTTCCAGACTCCTTGTATGGTTTTGATACCTTCCCTTAAAGACTTATTTCAAACCCTTCTTTGACTTTGAAAATGCTTTTAAGGGGCACAAATTATTGAATAAAATTTTAAATAAGGAAAACCTGATTATGTTCTATAAATATTAATCTCAGAGTGTAATTGCTTTACTAGTGTATTATATTGCAATAAGCTTGCTGGTGTTGCAGCATTTTAAATGAGTGTTAGATGATTTAGTTTGTTCTTATGCTCCGCATGGAAACAGTCTTCAGTCTGAAACAAGATTGCAATTTGCTGATTAGAGTTGTATCACCTCATCAAGTGATACTGGGGAGATTTTTTTTCCACTTTTTTTCTTTTTATTTACTCTTACTAAATATTTCATTTTTGAACAATTTATCCCTTTTCTACTCCTGCTGTTTCATTGGCATTAATAAAATGTAAATGTTCCTAAGCCCATTCACCTGGAAGGTATCACATATCCAAGGCACATGATCAAGGTTTGGTTTGGAAATAGGACCTCTAAGAAACTCTTGGGTGACAGCAGACCCTCAGGATGTAATCTCAGTGCAAATTTGGATTTGGTAAGGTTTCATATTAGTTTTACTGATTGCTTCTGGGAAGACTTTGGTAAGGGGAGCTGAGAGAAGTGGATTATATTTAGAACTATTTCTGCATCAGAATTGTCTGGAAGAGCATTGTGGAACTTGTATTTGGTAAAAACACCAAAGTATCATTCAGTTGAGAGAAGGCATTTGGCTCTTCTCCTCCCTCATGGAGAAGGAGCTGTCTGTGAGATTGAAGAACAATTGAACACAATGAATAAGACCACAGCAATTTTTCCTGGACCAAAACAATTGATTTTAAGCTGGTATTTGCTTCCTTCAGCCCAGATGGAGCAGTGGTGGAATCCATGCCATGCCCAGAGGCACCTTCCCCATCACATCTCCTTCAGTTTAACATCTTATTAGTTGCAGTCAAATATTTTCATCTCTCATGCCTGTGCTCTTAATGATCTATTCTTCACACATAGCTGGAGTGGGAAATGAGCCTGCACATACAATGAAAGTGAGTTTTTACTTTTAAGTAGGCACACTTATAAACATTCATGCACCATTCTTTGCCCTGTGGCCCATGCTACTTTTCAGCCAAGCCCTTCTTGAAAGCTGAAAGCAGATTATTTAGAAAAGATAAAGGGAACAGGCCCTGTGGAAGTGACTCAGAATGAGTTGACTTTGGCACAGTGAAACACCTGAGGCTTTTAATCTATATTTTTGATGTGGCTTCTCTTATTTTTCCCATTTCTCTTGATATTTGCCATGCTACAAATGCCTTTATTTATCATCAAATTGAAATTGCTTTCAGTACTGTAGAGCACCTCCCTCATACACTGTCATGTAGATTTACACATCTTGAACAAGTGATGACTGCATGTCCACTTCCATGTGGACAACCTCACTGGAGAAACTTCCCTTGGTGGAGTTTGACTCAAATGTGAGGCCAAGCCCAATCTAAACCAGTGACAGGAAAATACCACAAAGTCATGGGTGTAAGACTAAAAGTTACCACCCCTGTGGTCAGGTTTCCTAGTTTCACATTTCTTGGGATAAAGGGTCTGCAGGCCTTTGCAGAAGGAGCACCTGGCCTTGCTTAGCCTGGAGCCTTGCTGGTGAGAGTGGCTCAGTAATCACACTCAGTGGTTCATCAGTGGCCCATACTGATGGAGAGGGATCAGCACAGATATTGGTGCAAAGAATCATAGAACCAGGGAATCACTAAGGTTGGAGAAAAACTCCAGAGTCATCAAACCCAACCACTAACCAGTCAATTTCACCACTAACCACAAGTTCACCACTTGTCTCCAAGCACGCCACCTTCGTGTCTCTTTGAATGCTTCCTGGGACTCATTCCACCACTTCCCTGGGCAACCTTTTCCAGTGCTTGACCACCCTTTCTGGGAAGAAATTTTCCCTAATATTCAGTCTTAGCCTAGCACAACTTGAGGCCATTCCCTCTCCTCCTTTTCTGGTTACCTGGGAGAAGATTCCAACCCCCAGCCTGGCTACACCCTCCCTATCAGGGAGTTGTGGAGAGCAATAATGCCACCCCTGAGCCTCCTTTTCTCCAGAACAAAAACCTTACTTTTTGTTCATGGACTAGCTTAAATATCCCCTTAATAATCTTGAAAGCACTGGGTTCTGATCTGGGGTATAGCTGTGAGTGGAGAGCAGAACAGCAATCCACAGCCTAATTGTGAATTAACAAGATGAAGTCGTCTGGCTGTAGCAGTGCCAAGCCCAGTGTAATTTCTCTGATGATTCTTGCCTTTTAATTTTAATAGATAGTGGTTAATCAGGCATATTATTTCAACTGTGGAAACATTAAAGAAAGAGAACTGAAAATATCCTAGCTGTTGCTTTCCACTGGCTCTCCAGCACATTACTGTAGAACCAGGTGACTTTAGCTCTGTGGTAGCAATCTGAACGTGCCACAAGAACACAGAATGCTTCATCAGGGTCAGTTATGCTTTAAAAAAATCTTCACAGTCATTGTAACAAGTGGGTGCAACTGTGGTATCACACATGTTCATACTACAAAACAGAGTAAATGAGTGTGTTCTTTTGGCCTTTTGCTCAGCTATATCCAATTGCCAACTAGAGGATGAATATCCATTTTTTTTTAAGAGCAGGTTGTCATTTTCTCTTGGAGTGAAAGGTTTTCCCAAATTCAAGCATGTTTCCTTCCTGCAGTTAAAAGCTGACTGAACAGAACTGTACTTTTCAACTCATAAATCCTCTGAAAAGGAAATCTCATTAGTGTAATGAATACATTGAATGGTTGTTTGTTATGGACAATTAACCTCCATTAATTGGAGTGGTGTGCTCACAGAAGAGAGATTGTTTATTTGACAGAATGATTTTATTTTGTGGGGATAAGAAGACATTTCAGATAACTTGCCAAAATAACTTCATCTCTGGGTGATGGCACCAAGTTACTGAGGGCAGTGCAAATCTGTCTGCAGAGCTGACACTGCATGGCCATAGAGTGAAACAGCAGGTGAAAGTCAGTGCTGATGGGTGGAAAACAGGCCAAAAAGAGAATTTTTCCAAGATTTACATGCACAAAACCAGGGTCTGACCTTACTCTTTCTGCTTGGAAGGAGTCCAGTTCACCCACTGGAGAGGTGTTTTGGAAGGTTTGGGATATCAGCAGGTAGAAAGGGGAAGCAGGGTGTTACAGTTCCACTGAGGGGAGTGCCAGGGAGATGTCTAATCCTGCCATCCCCTGACATCCTTGGGAAAAAAGGGTTACTGCTCTGTCTCCCTCTGTTTAATTTATTGGCCTTCAGGGACAATTGCTCAGTCACAGAAAGATGAGCTTTAGAGTCTGGGGCCCTGATATCACAATCTTTCCTGCTTTTGCAAGCAGCAGAGTAGGACATATATGCAGCAGAATGGAAAAGGCAATAATTAGTATATTTTATATTGATCTTGCATTTTCTTCTGCTGCTGGATCATTTTACTTTCAGCTTTGATTTTATTAATAGGTCTAGATAGTTTCTTTTTCTGCTGTTAGCTTTTCCTTGTTTGTGAGGCAGAATTGATGCTGCTGCTATTAAGGATCTCTGTTGTTTGCTGCCATCACAAATCTAAGGGAGGCATTATTATCTTTATAAAAGTTGCATTAGCATTTACTGTTGTGGTTAATTCTTAGGCATTCTGTATCACTGTGGCTGCCTATGGTGAAGCTGAGAAAATGTTAATGGAAAATGGTCCAATTTTAAAGTGCTGCAATCAATATGCAATCCTTCTTACATGTTAACCTTTACCATATGGATTTAATATCACATCTGATTTACACCTAATAAAAAAAGAGCCTGCCTCTAGAGTTATTCTCTGTGTGGGTTTTTTTTTTTTTTTTTTTTTTTTTTTTTTTTTTTTTTTAGGCTGGAGCATTTTCTGCTTTAGATATTACTGCAAAGTTACACTTTGCTTGAGTAAAAATCCTATGGCCTTACCCAGCTCCCCTTACCCAAATTCAGCAAAAAACTTCCTGACCTCATTTATCTGACAGCCCTGGATGAAGATGGATCTTTTCTTCCAACTCTGTTTGCAGTTCTGATTCCTTAAACCTGGCAAAGAACAGACCATGTAAGGAGCATATCCCATGGCAGCTTCCTTGGTACAGCTAAATAATGGAATATATTTGCAACCAGTGCATCCTATTTCAGATCCTGGGTCTTTTTTAAGCAGATATTTTGTGGTTTTTCTGTTCAGTGCTTTAATTTGTCTCTTTAAGTTAGAATACTTCAAATCTTGACTGCATTAAAAAGATATGTATGGCTTTCTTCTGTTTTATTAATAAACATTTAACTCCGAGTCATTCATTCACTTTCTTCACTTGCTTTCAGAAAGGATTTGTGATTTTCTCCTCAGCAGGTCTTACACCCTCTACAGAGGCAAATAACAAGGACTAGCTTAATTCCTCACATACTCATCTATTCTCTTTTCTTCCAGCTTCCTCTGAGCTCAGTATCACACCTGACCACTCACACTGATCGGAGTCAAAGAAACACAGCAAAGGCTTGGAAAGCACCAATTATTTTAGTTGTGCTACTGAATAACAGACTGGAGAGCAATGTCTGGAGTGCATCAAAGGCCCACTGAAGGTCTGCAGAGACTCCTGTGTTATTTTAGGGATAAATATGTGCAGCCTAAGTAATGTATAACTACTGCATTTAAAGATCTGTGGCACAAAGAGAACACAGGGTGCTTCCAGTGACAGGAGCTTGAGAGGACCCTTGGCAGAGGAATAAAGTGCAATAACTACAAAGCACATGGATATTTTCATGATGGAAGTTGATAATCAGTCACAGAAGCACTAAAAATGGGTGAGAGACAGGAAAAATGTAGATGGAGAGAAGCTGTAGGGTTGGGGTGCTGGACAGTGAGGTACCTTTGCTCTTCAGTGCAGGATCCCACATTCCATGGATTCTGCCCTCAGCAGGGAAACCTGGGGGAGGGTCTTGTGCTGAGCTGGGCAGCAGGACAAGGAAAAGGGGTTAGAAACAGGCTTGGGGCTTCCCACTGGCTGAGCTGTTGCCTCAGGGGTGCCAGCAATCCCAGCGGTGCCCCGGGGAGAGGGGGCTGTGGGGCAGGAATCTTTGGGAAGATGGATGTGGCTCTGCTGGGTGGTCCAGGATTCACAGCACCGGCACTGCTGAGCCTGCAGCTGCCTGCTGGTGGTGTCTTTAAGGAGTTTTAATTCCTCCCTGAAAACGCAGTACCTAGAGAGGCTGCAGGTTTAGATCAGTCCCTCCTTGACAACCAAGAGTGGCTCATCCAGGAGCAGTGGTTCATCCAAGACAAGTGATTCTCCAAGACCAGTAAATCCTCTTACAGACTTATCTGAAGTGTGTGTAATATTGCTGTGACCTTGGGGTGTCTGATGCCAAGGATGGGCTCAGCGTGAGAGGAGGAACAGGTCTGAGGTGATGCCTTGTGTCTCTTGTTCCCCCAAAACTTCTCAGACAGGCAGTGAGCACCAGGCTGCCCTCTGAGACCAGAGAGGCTGGTGCTACATGAGGCACAGTCAAATTATTCGAGGCACAGTCACACTATTTAAGCAGGTGTTAGTGGAGCCTGAGATGCTGATTATAGCATTTCAATGATGAGTTAATTCTTTATGGCCAGAGGAGGACATGAAAAGAGCCTCCAGGAGGGCAGACAGGCCCCTGCAGCCTCTGTGGAGAGAGGCAGAGCTGTTTCAGAGCGATAAACAGCTGCACGCTGTGCTGGCCTTAATGCAGCCGCCCAGAGAGCCTCTCCCGGGGTAAGCTATGGATTTCATGGCCCAACACTCCATTACTCAGTCACAGATTTATAGTCCCCCCCACCTGCCTTTCCCCCCAAGCATCTGGCTGCTGTATATGAAGCTCATGGTGGCAATTATAAAATGTCTCCAGAGGAGCCATCCCCACCCCTGTGGCACCGCGGGGGAGCGGCAGCCAGGACCTGGCGTGGGGTGTGTTGGATGGGCACCTGCTGGCTCAGGAGCACCTGCTGAGCACCCAGAGCCCACCCCAAACTCTGGTTCAAGTTGTACCAGAGCTGGGACCCGTTTCTGCACCATGGTTGCAGGATGTGACCTGTGGGCAGGGACCATTTCCTCTGGCAGCAGTGGCAGAGGTCTCTGTTACAGCACACAGCTGGCTTTGGTCCTTCTTGGTGCCCAGGTCAGAACAGAAATAGATCAGTTTATATATTTTGTGTCTGATGCTCCATTTTCTCCCCTGTGCAGTTTTTTGTTCCTCATTGGATCAATGGTCCCACAAGTGGCCATTTTGCTCCTCTCAGGGCCTGTGCCTGCCTCTGGGCTGGGGTGGGCTGCAGTGTGTGCTGTGCAGGGCTGTCTCTGACACGATTCTGTGCATGCAGTCCAGGGTTTCAATCCTTGCTGTGAGGTGCATCTTGAGCTGGATGCTTCACTGACTGCAGGAGCTGGGATCCTCTCTGGAGCCCTGAGGGAGGAGAGGCAGCTCCTGGACCGTGGCCCATGCTGGAGTCTCTGTGGCTACTGGCATTTCCAGATGTGTCCAGGGGAGCCAAAGCTCTGCTGCTGCTGTGAGGGATTCAATGAGGGAAGTGATCTTTGGTGGATAAATGTGTTCCACATGCAGAAGGGGGTTTGGAGGGCAGCTAGCACCTCTGACAACAGCCAGCAGCGAGCAGACAGCGAGGAGAGAGCCCAGCCATGCTCGTGTGCCCCGCAGGAGGCCACACACATTATGCTTTCTGCCAGGAGAGATTTCTCTGCACGTTTCAAAGGTAGCCTGGAGAAAACCTGTTTTTCAGCAGGCAAGATGTGAAGCTAAGAATGCAAAGAACAAAAGCTGCACAGTCACTGGCAGAGGTCAGCATTCCCTCCCTGTTATCACGTTGTGCTTTCTAACGTGTCTCTGTTATTTCCGCAGCGTGTGCCGTGCTGGAGTGCAGAGATCTTGGTTGTGGCAGCTCCTTTCCTTGCAGTGCTGATGGAGGGTTCAAGGGGCTGACATCCAGCTGATCCCTGGGCCCTCAGTGTGAGCCTGGAGCCTTTAAGAGCAGCTGCCTCACAGTATTTTATTTTACCTTGCAAGTGCTTCAGCTGGGACGTGTTATCCTGCAAAGCTCTTTGTGTTTTAGCACTTCTGCTTTATCTGCACTTGTGTTCTCGTTGAATACATTTGTGGTGTCTAGGTGTAACTGCTGGCACCTACCTTTGTGTTTTTCTGAAGCTGAAGGATACCACTTGGACCTGTAGATATATCCCATTTTCTCCCATATATTTGTAATGATTCATTTTTAAAGATATCACACTTGTCTTAAAGATTATTGCAGAACTGTTCTGATGCTGTGTACAAAATTGGTGTAGCATATTCTTCTATGGCTCTGTGAGTACTTCATTTAACTTGTAAAAAATCATGTTCTATTTAAGTGAATTTGATTTTTTGTTGCCCATTACCTTCCCAAGTATTTTTATATAATTGTTTTACTTGCAGAATAATTAAAATAATATTTTAAAAAATATTTTTTTTTCTAGTCCAGGAACATTTACAAGTCTTAGTAGGGAATTCAATGGCAAGAGCTGAGTAAAATCTAGAATCTTGGTTTAGCAGCTTTAATGCTACTCTGAAAAGAACTACACAGATAAAGAGCTCTCTGCACCTGTCAAAGCCTCTGTCGTAGTCATCACCTTATTTATTTTACAGCATTATTCAAGTCCTTTGAATTCAAGTCTTCTGCACAGGAGAGCTGTAGCTCATCTGCCATGAGCTGAGTAGGTGAGATACACTCATTTTCCTCTAAGGAGGAGTTTCAGAAGGAGAAATTATCAGTAGAGGAAGAGAATAATTTCCTAAGTTTTGATGCTTTTGTTACACAACTGTCGTCTTTCAAATTCAAGAGTTCCATCTAGAGGAATCCTATTTCATGAGCTTGGTTTTGCTGGCCTCTTGAAGTGTGTCATGTTCTGTGGCTGAAAATAGATTAATTTAGTCCCCTTTCTCAGTTTTCTGTGTTGAATACCTGTGAATTTTGTTGTTTCTTCCTAGTAGTTTTTGTAACAACACTTCAACATCAGTATTTTCTGCTTACATTTAAAATATCATTTCCATGTTTCTGTTTATTGAGGTGCTGAAGAGACAGAGAAATTTTGTTCATGTCTGACTGTCACTTATGAATTTGTAGCCCAGGAAGTTACAAGCCTCAGATTTTCCCATCAAAAGATATAAAATATATACTTGAGCAAAAGAAATTTAGAGTAACCAAGCAGAATCTGGCAACACTGAAAATATGTAATAATACAGAAACTGCTGAATGCAGACAGACCCACTGAGAACTAATACTTCTGCAAATAGATAGAAATCTTTGTTCAGTTTGTTTTAGGAGTCACTGTTTCCAAGTCTTTTTTTCAAAACCTGCAGAGAAATCTGAAAAAAAATCCATCTGAAATGCCAACAGAAGCAATTTGCTGTTACCCTTCTGGGTTAGGAGCTAAATTCCTGTTGTTTTTTTATCTCATGAACCTTTTGAGACCCTCCTGTGGCTCAGATACTCCAGTTTATCTTTTTTAATATTGTTTGTCAAACAGAGATTAAACATCTCAGTAATGTTTAATAATGAAGTCTCATATCTAATGCTGGAATGATCTTTGTATTCAGATGTGTGGAATTTGTCAAAGACAGAAGCCAGTCAGAAAGAAAAGTTTTGGCTTTTAAAATCACATTAGCAAAAGTATGGCATGGTGCAATGGATGGGAATGAGCTGGAGAAATCCTCCTGTTTGTGCTCTGCAATTTCAACTTTCCTGTTGTAGTTTAACTGGATTAAAGCAAAGCAAAATAAATCAAAACAAAATCACTGGGAACTTCCCCATGGCTCTGCTTTCCTGAGCAAAATGAACCATGCCCTGTAGATCCTACCTGTGCTGAGAGTGCAGCAGCATCCCTGGGCTGCAGCATCTCTGCTGGGGTGGCTGAGTTAGCAGAGCTTTGCTCTGATCACTCTTTGAAGAAAAGCCTTTGAAGAAAACCCCTTGAAAAGCAGTGACACAGCTTCCCCTGACCATGCCTGGATGGCTCAGTGAAAGGAGACCAAGAGGATGCTGCAGCTGAGTTCTGTGGAAGGGCCTAAATGTATAAAATGGTAAGAGTGAGTTCCTCAGCAGCAATTCTGTGCTGGAAATGCCTGGCTGGAACAGCCCAAAACAGATCAGTGCCCCAGGAGTTAACTGGGCTGAATGGTCAGGAGTGATCAGTGATTGCTCTGGATCATTGGGTACCTTCTTCTAAAAGTGCAGATTTCTCTTTGCTGACAGGGTTCATGTAGGAAACATAAATACCTTTAAACAGATAAGCAACACAAACTCAGCTGAGCACAGCAGGGAAAATGCATTTCTTCACTTAGTTATGTTTTTTTTTCTGTCAACTCAAAGTAGCATGAATTAATTTTTACTTAATTACATGATTTTACCCAATTAATTGGAAACCAGTTCTTATTTCTGATTTTCAACCTAAAACTTATTTAAATTTTGGTTATATAATAACAAAAAAAAAAAAAAATAGAGCTTCTTTACAGTTGTCTTTAGCTTTTTTTTCTGCCAACATTTTCTGAAAGTTTTAGGTGTTGTTATGAAGACAAATTAAAGTAAATTCCATAACCTCAGGCTTAAATGTGTTTGTACCTTTAATGAAGTCACATTTTAATATGCAATCTCAAGTTGTTTTATCTAATCTGACACCTGGCACCTTTTTCTGTCAGTGTTAACTTCAGAGTTTATTGCAGTTTTCTATAACTTTCTGTCTCTTCATTTCACAACTAGCTTTGCAATTGGGTAATTTGGGGAATTCAGCAGATTGAAAAATGTAAGTTTTTATGATTTTTATTACCTGTTACACTGCACTTATGGGATGATAACCACATGGATGTTTCTGAACAATTGCAGTCTATGGTGAGATGTTTGATTAGAAAGTATTTCACGTTCTGATTAAAAATGTGGATGATTTTGAAAGGTTTCCTAAGGTCTGCTGAAGCCTTCTGCTCCTCAGTGTCCAGAACTGGGGTGGTGAAATTATTGTTCACTGCCTGCAGAAAGACAAATTAATGGACATGTCCAAAACTATTCAGAAATAAGCTGCTCACTGAAGAATGTCTATTTATTTGTGCATCTATTTGGTTTACTCACTAAGCTTAATTTCATCTCACAGGTAATAATATTTGCACTGTGTAATTTCAGGAAACACTGTGATCCATAAAAAAATTCCCAAACAAGAAAGAAGTAAAGAAGATTTAATTGTAACAATTTATTGTTCTTCAAAATAATGAGGCTGTTTAATAAAGATGAAGAAAGCATTAGAAATCCCAGAAGCAGGCAGTGCAAAGCCTGCAATGTCCTTTAGTTTTACCCCATGTCCATCATCTATCAGCTGAAGTTCCCAATCAGCTGTCACAGGAAATGTCACTCCAGAGTGTGCCTTTGATTTCTGCACAATGGCATTTCTGCCCAAACCTGTCCATTGAAAGTTAAGTTGTGGTCTAAACTGAGAACTCCAACCTGCAGAAGGATTTAAATTTACTTTAGCTATTAAATTAGGCACAGTAAAGTGTTCCCCTATTTGGGACCCAGGAACTGATCTTTGAATCTCCAGTGCCTGGTGACTCAGCCCAATTTTTTAAGGCAGTAAACAGCTGATTGGTGCAAAGTGCAAACTTCCCTTGTCTGAACTGCAGAGAAACCTCAGCAAGGTGGACTGATGCTTCCATAAATAGAGAGTGGAAAATGGATTTTTTTTCCAGTGGGAAGTGTGTAATTTAATCAAGGTGGAAACATTGCATAGGAATGTGCTGTTTTGAGGATTATTTTTTTTTTTTTTTAGAAAACAAAATCAGCAATTCAAGTGTTTTCACTGCTGAGTCTTAGAGTCTCAATGTTTAAAGAGGAAGTTTTTTACATGAACATTCAAACAGGATCAGGCTATAGCTGGCATTTGAAAGAGAATGAATTAATTAGTAGATGCTACCAAATATAATTTGTAAAGAATTCCCTTCCTGAGAAAGTAGCAGAATTTAAATGACTGCTTGAGTGTATTTGCTGCCAACATCTGCCAAGAATATTCATAAAAAGAGATAGGCTAGAAGGGAATTTCAGGATGATCTTTGGAGGCTGAGGCCTTCACTTTCCATGAGATAGATACAAGGGCAGAGCTAGGGGACTTCTGTGGAAATTTGATTAATATAATCCCCCAGACATATATAAAATATAATGTATCTCAGCAATCAAAGTAGGACAGAATTAGACACAGGACAGGTGATGTACTTTTACCCTTTTACTAAACTTCTCATGAGGTTATACTGGGTGAGATCACTTTTATACCTCTTTCTCCCCAAGGTTCTTGGCAAAAACTATTCCATATCTTCATTGTCAGCATGACCAGTGAGAAATCTTCTGTTCAGTTTTGCCTGTTCTGAATTATGAATGCACAAAATTTAGTATGGAAAATCACAAATTGCTGATTCTGTGTTCTGAAAGAGCAGCTCCTCCTAAAACCTGCAACTTCCAAATATTTTCCTCTGATTGGGATCTAACCACAGAGCAGTGCAGAGAGGAATGTGCTGAAACATTCTAATGAAATGAACTTTAAGACCAAAATTGTTCTGAAACCTTAAATAAGAGGTAGCTCCTGTGGCTGTATTATTATTTACTTACAGGTCAGATGACTCTTTATTTTTGCATTAGCATCGTGTGGCTAAACTTAACTGCAAAAGCAAAACGTTGGTGAGTCAGGTAGCTCAAACAAGATGCAGCATGCAGGATGCTTCAAGTATTGCCAAACATTTTCTGTAAGATCTATCTAATTACAAGTTAGTCCCCTATTTAGCGGCAGACAACAGATGTCTCCAGAAGTGAAGTGGGCTTTCCTTCACCATTTTTATCTGCACAGGCTGGATCAGGATTCTGACCATGTAAATGTATTTTCTGTAGTTATACATAAATATGTTTTATGTACTTGGGTGAGTTTCCCTTCTTTTAATCAAACTAATTATGAACTCCTACTTCTTTTCTTAGCATTTGTCACTTCAAAATGAAAAATATAATACCAATAGTAGTATCAGTAAGAATAAAGAGCTTTGTGCTACTGGTCCATACAGACTTTATAATGTGGACAGAAACCCAACCATTTTCATTTTTTCTGCATTTGGTTTTGATTCAGCTTTAGAAATTAGCTGTGGGATTACAGATGAACATTCACCATGCAGAAAGTTGCATTCCACCAAGTGATCCCCACCTCAAATGACCCTGATGTTGTATCTTTCAGAAGGAAACACTTCCAGAGCAGGAGGATGATGTGGACCAGCTGGGAGCTTTATGAAACCCCCCCAGGGAAGATCTCTATCTCCAGATATGAAGGCAGAAAGTGATGCTTGCCTGCTGTTGGTGCAGGGAGTGGGGATCCTGTGCTGCTCTGACATGTTCAATAGTGTAGCCAGCTGCAATGGTCTTTTTTGACTTCCTTAGTTACTCATTGCCAAATATCAAAGGTGGGCTTTTCAATGTAGAACAATTCCTTGAAAAATTAACCTTTTCCAAAAGATCTCAGGACATGTTGATACAAATCTTTAGCTCCTTGCCTTTGTGTTCGTACAAATATCTTATTGCAGATCCCTCACTGCAACTGAAATAGTAGAAGGTGATCCTTCCCCTGTTCTCAGTGCAAGATTTAAATGGCAGCTTGTGGCTTTATTTCTTGCCCAAAATATGTGGGATTTTTTTTTCCCTTCTGGTAGTCATTTCTACTTTTTGAGTCATCTTCTCTGAAGCATTAAAAAATTAATCCCAAGGATATTCAAAGCTCACAGCAGTGAGAAGGTGCAGAATACTGCTAAAGCTTTAAATGCTGTACACCAGGTCCTTGTGGCATTAACCAATGAATGCCCACAGCACCTCCAGAACTGCAGCCTGCACTAAACATTTTGTTGTCTGGACCCCATCATAATTGGTGAAAATCAACACACAGATATTCAAAGTAACTGCACCTGTGTCATGAACAGGAGCAGCCAGCTGGTGACTGGGCACCAGGATGAAAGCTAAGGAAGCAGGGATCTGATTTCAGGTCCGTGTGGGAATTGTTATGGCTTTTCTGTTTCCTAATGCCTGAAGTGCTTTCTGATTATGCATGCGCATGTCAGAGCAGAACGTGGACAGGCACCAGCCCCTCTAGCATTTCTGTTCTTTGTAAAAAAAACCCAGGGCTGGCAGGCTGAGCAGAGTGGTGGTGGGCTGTAGATCAGCAGAGAATGAGGATTACAGGGCTCATATCCTGGCTGTTAAATCAGTAGCACCTCTCTAGTAAGCCCTGACAGGCTAATTACTGTAGGGCAAGTCCTTTTTCCTCTGTTTTGCTTCCCCTTTTTAATCACCTCGTATTTTTTATTGTAGTCTCTGGAGGACAGGGAGAACAAATGTTGCTTAACAGTGTGGACAGGAGTTTAGCCTGACTAGCTGTTGCAAAGCCTGGAGTGACTTGGTAGAACTTCCCAAGAGACAATCACTACCACTAAAGGCAATGCAGCACTGTTCTGTATCCTCTATAAATCTTACTCTGCCACACTCCTTAGATATTTTAAATATACCGTGGAGATGCTCAAACAGTGTATTAGCCCTGTGCTTTCCTTGTATACATCAATAAGTAAGTAAGTGACTGAGGGAGTTCCTGAGTTACCATGGAGCTGAACTGCACAGATCTTAGGAGACAGTGAAAACCAATAAAGCAGAATGAGAGAAAAACTCCCTGGGAACTGGATTTCCAAAGAGCAAATAACTGAACGCTGCATCAAATATACTTTTACCCCTTTCTTAAAAGACAGCAGCTTTGCCAGTCAGATTCTTTGTCAGGCACATCCGTGATGTAAAGCTTAGGTGTTTTTTTTTCAGAGAAAATATAGCCTAGGATTTCCCCTGAGGTGAATTTCTAATGCCTTTTTGTCTCCCTTGGTCTCTGCTAGAAACTCTTTACTTGGACACAGGCAATTTCTTCCTCCTTTAATCCTGGCAAGCACTTCCCCAGTGCTCCCCATCAGGGGCACTGCTCTTTCCAAACAAAGTTTGAGCACCCACCCTCCTCTCAGGCAGCTGCAAGTGCAGCAGAAAGGGAAGAGTGTTCCCTCCTGAGCAATTCAGGGAACGCAAGCAGCCTTAGGAGAAGGTGGGATTTGTTTTGCTAAGTGTGGATGCTTTCATGTGAGCAAGAAGTCCAAGTCACTGGAGAGGAACACCTGCATTTAAGCTTCTATTTTTGCCTGAGGTGAACAGCAGCAGAGATCCCCAGCACAATTGATCACCTTGCCATTGACTATCAGACCTTCAGATCCCACTTCTGATCTCCCCCAGCAGCCCCTGGACTGCCTGTCTGGTTGCACTGAGCCTTTTATTCTGGATGTTCACGTGGCCATGGACTTGTTCCTTGATTGACAGTATCCCCTCTTGCCACCATCACCTCTTCTCATTAAACCATTTAATTCTGCTCCTTCAATTCTGAATCTGGGGAGGGGAGATAAAGCTTGAAGGATGGGAGCAGCGACTCGAAGATCCCTGGAGACAAGAATGTTTCATTCTCTCTTCACAGAAGTAAAATGTAGAAAAGCTGTTATTCTTCTGTTTCTTCTGGGCATTTCATATATGACTGGGTGGATTAATTTGTTTTCCAACCCAAGCAGCTTTGTTATCCAATTTAGCATAAATTCCTGTGTGTATTGGGAGAAAGCAGCTATACTCCAATGGATTTTGTCAAAAAGCCTCAGAAAACTTACAAATAAAATCCACAGAAATATCAAAAATTTTTAACAAGGCTAGAAATGACTTAATAATCATAAGTAAATGTTATGAAATCTTGTTAGTCATGTATTGCAGGAGAATTAACTACCAAATAAGATTTTAACAACTTTTTTCTTGTGAACAATAGAAAAATCTGAAATATTGAAATATTCCTATCTCAGAAGAGCTGACAACAAGCTTCTGGCCAAATTACTGTCTGTGTTGGACTTCTTGATCATATACAAGGAACAATCAAAACTCCACAAGAAAGCTGTATGAAAATCAATTGATTCTACCTTGGTATGGTTTGTTGTCCTGGCAATCACAGGGAATATTTGAAAATGGAACAGATATAATTTAACTTTTTTTTTTTTACAAGAACAGGACAAAAGGAAACTATTTGGAAGAAAACAGCAAGAAAAACATGAAGGTTTTTTTTCCAGGGGTCTGCATGAGAAACCTGCTCCCAGGAAGTTGGATGTCTCAGAGCAAGAAAAGGGAAAAAAGCACCAAGGTAAAGGCAACTGGCACTTTGTAACTTCTCATGCACTGGCTCTTCTTAAAAACCTGTGGATGCTCTCTAGCTTTCTTGGGCAGCATCTAACCCTCATTACTCTGAAAAGGGATCCTTCTAGGCTGCCTTAACCCAGTGAACTGGAGGATATGCTAGTGCAGTGGGGAAGTTCTGTTCCATCTCTGGCAGGACCCTGCCCGGAGGAGGAGGAGGAGGAGGAGGAGGAGGAGGAGGAGGAGGAGGGAGGAGACACTTCTGAACTTCATAAAGCTTCCCTGTAATCCATCATGAAAATTGGTGGATCATGAGGGATATCAGTTAATTTAGCTAGAGTTCAGCTGAGTTTGTTTTTCTTAGAGAAGAATTTTTACAGCATCCATTAGGGATTTTTAAATTATTTTCAGCGAAGGAGATCACTGAGGTTCTCGTTCCCTTCTCGAGAGCCAGCAAAACAAACAAACAGCAAAATTCACTTTGCCTCAAACAATTTTCAAACTATAAACAAGTGCAGAAATCAGCAAACAGATTCAGCAAACAGGCTGGGGAAGCATAAAGTAGCAGCCAGACAGTTATGGCCAGCATGAGATTATTATGATCAACAATCTAAATTATTATTGTACATCCCTAAGTAGCCTATTCTGGCAGCCCCATAATGTATGTAACACACTGTACCTTCTGCTGTTCCATATCTTCATAATTGGTTGCCAGTAATTTCTGTTTTCATCACAGTATTTGGTGCATTTTTGATTGTTTCTTCTGCTGAATGCAGGCAGCAGATGAAATTTACATTCACAGCACTTGCAGTTGCCTGGCTTCTGCAGAATTTTTAAATTACGGCAGTTGAAAAAGAATCTTGATTTGAGTTTAAAATAAGTAAGATACAATTAAAATAATTTAATTGACCGTCAAAAAGCTTAACTTCAAAGGAATTAAAACCCTCTCTAAGATATATTGGCACCTCACAGTCCATTTGCTGTAATTTGAGCACTTTTATCAATAGAGAATCTTACCATAGGCTTCGTGGACATGAGAGATGATTAAAAATAGAAGATCAAAGCACGCAAACAAATCCTGTTAATATACTCTAACAAACAGGGATTGTTTTATAACTAAATATGAAGCCAACTCAAACAAATATTTGGAAACATTGAAGACAGATCCCATTGTAGCTTTTGGCAGGGTGTGCTTTATATATTATGAAGACATTTTTGTCCCGTTGCCACTGCTCTGACCCTTCTGGTCCACATGTGTGGACCTCCCTTCTCTCCCACCAGCATTTTCCTTTCTCAATGCTCTGCTTCAAGACAATCAAGAGCTAAATTCAATAAAGAAGCAGTGAGCTTCTTTGAAAATATTGCATTAAACCCCTTAGCTCAGCATCAATACATGGAGTGCCTGCTGGGAAGAAGGACAACTTGATCATCTCCATGTTCCACAGTGGAGTACCAGTCATCTGAGGGGTTTAACAAAGTTTCTCATGCCTTCCAGAAAAGGTTCAAAAAGCAGAATTTGCACTATGGGGTTTTGCAAATCCTTTTTCTACTAATGGTACTACTATTAAACAAACATTTTGAGGTAGCAAGTGAAGGCTGTGACTAATTTGCCTTTGCCCACGGTTAAGCAATACAAACTGCTTCCCTGGACTCAAAATAATAGACTGAAATATTCCCATTTCCTGCAGATGAGTGAAAATAAACAGATCCAATCTGAGTTGAAAGAATGTAAGTAGAACAGGCCTTCGTTTGTAGGGGAAAATAAACTTTGCTGATCCTGTAGGCCTGGAACTATAAACAGCATCCTTTTTGTCCCAGGGCAGTGTATAATGTGAGTGCATGGTTTGAACATCCTCAAAATAAACAGCTAATCACCCTCTCTGGCCTAATTAGGTTATGCTCTGGCTGCTGGCTCTAGGTCTCATGCGAAGTGGCATTGAGGGAAGCCCTGCTCCTCTCCCAAGAAAGAGAGCCTGTCCAACTCTCTCTTTGTTAGTTAACATTTGCTCCTTGAGGATATCCAGCTCTGGGATCTTCCTTGGAAACTTGGCAGATCCAAGGGCAAGAATATTCTGTCTCTTTCCACTGAGAACAAGGGTAACCTTTCCTTCCTCTCTCTGCTCATTGCACAGTTGCAATGGGAGGATGAGCAAACAATGTTTTTTGTTCTTTTAAAGTTTTTTCATTTCTGGATTTGGACTGTCTGCCTATTCAGTGGGTATCAGCAAGTCGTAACTGGTTAGATTTTTTGCATGGACATTTAATTCACTCTTTGCAAAAAGGATATTTGTCCTCAGCTGTGCCCATACACTGCAAAAGGTAGCTAAACAATCCATAAGGATTGCATAGGATCCACTGTTATTAATTTTGCAGCCTTGCAGACAAGGGGCTGGAGCACAGATGTGCTGTAAAGCCTGCACAAGCTGACACGTTGCAAGGAAACACCCAAGAGCTCAGAAGTTGCTGACTGAAGCTCCCAGGCTGGATCCTGCACTGCTGGGTCCTTAATGGGGCTGCTGTGAGTGCTGGTGCACTTCAGCTGCTGCCTGTGTGTCTTGAACAGCCAGGTGTCTGCTAAGGAAGGAAGGAGCCTCCCCCAGAAATAGAAAATGTAAATGCCCTCCCTCTGAATTATTATAATTTTGAAATTTAGGGGCTCTCAGGCAAAGATATGGGAGTAGGAATATCAGTTCTTTACCAGGAAAAATAAAAATACAAATGTAATAGTTCAAACAACAAAAAAACCCTACTGACAGAGTCAGAGCATGCCCTGGCCCCCTGTGGGTCAGGGTGGTGGCACAGTCCCATCCCAGGAGGGCTCAGGGTGGTGGCACAGTCCCATCCCAGGGGGGCTCAGGGTGGTGGCACAGTCCCATCCCAGGGGGGCTCAGGGTGGTGGCACAGTCCCATCCCAGGGGGCTCAGGGTGGTGGCACAGTCCCATCCCAGGGGAGCTCAGGGTGGTGGCACAGTCCCATCCCAGGGGGGCTCAGGGTGGTGGCACAGTCCCATCCCAGGGTGGCTCAGGGTGGTGGCACAGTCCCATCCCAGGGGGGCTCAGGGTGGTGGCACAGTCCCATCCCAGGGGGGCTCAGCCCTCCTGCAGTGCCAGCTGTGGTTCTGCTGGAGCAGGGATCCTGCACAAGGGGGGAGTTTTCCTCTGCAGCTCCAGGGCTGCTGGAGATGGGCCTGCTCTCCCTCTGGGAATGCAGGGGAGAAGAAAGCTGCTCCTCTGGGAATGCAGGGGGCAAAGGCTGCTGTGCTGTTCCAAACCTCAGACTGTATCCAGGTAGGAATGCTTGGCTCCTCCCCTGGGCGGAGCATCTCCCCATGGGATGCTGGAATTTGATCAGCCATGCAGGGACACTCACTGGCCATGGACAGAAGAGATCTCCTGGAGGGAGGATTGGTTGTGGAGGAGATAAAGAAAAACCTGCCCAACTAACAGAATAACTGGCCCACCTCTGACAGATGGCAATGGAATACACACACTGTCTTTCAATCCAGGATGCTGTGATTTGTAGCAAACAAGTAATACTGGGAAATCAGCAGCAAAGGCCAAATGGACTTTTAGGCTCTGGTTTGTCAAGGCCTTCTGGGCTGCAGCATAAGGCCTGTAAGAGGAGAAAGATCTGATCAGATTCAGAACATTTCCATGTTTGCACCCTTCTAGATTTCTCTGAATGTATGCTTAGATCTTGAAACATGTTCCCATTTTTCATTGCTCTTTTAAAATCGTTGTTCTTCTGTATCAAAACCAGACCATCCTACCTTTAATGCCTCTTTCAAAGTTTCTTTTCATCTTCAGAACAGCTAAAGGTGCTCTGAGGATTGTTTAAACTGTAATTTTCGAGGTGCTAATTTCCTCTCTTCTCCTTTCTGGTGAGACTTGCAGAGCTGCTGAGGATGCCAGCAGGGCCCATCACTCCCAAGCTGTCCATGGGTGGGGACCAGCCTGGCCATGGCCAGTTTCCTTCCTTGGCCCCACTTCAATGTCCAGTGAGTGCAGGAAGCAGTTCCTGCATCCCGTGGTGGTTCCAAAGGCACAGACCCATTTTCAGTGCCCTTTCTCCAAACTGAGAAGTGCTTAGCACAAACTGCTCTTTTCAGCCCCTCTGATCTATATCCTCACAGTTTTTCTTGCCTGTGACTTCCTTTTAGGAAGTGTAAACCAAGGAATATAAAAACGGCTGAGCAAAGGCATTTCTGAGCCACAGGCGTTGAACTCTCCAGGACTGCCAGGTGAGACACTGATGCTGTCCTGTCTGCTGCCCCCAAGCAGCCAAACCATCCCTCCCCTGCTCCCAAAATACTTTCACCAAGGAGCTGTGTCTCCACCTGCAGCTGGGACCTGCTGCAGGACCCTGTTTGTGTCTGAGGCAGTGGTGGGAAGGGAGGTGAGGCTGTGACAAGCCCATGGCGAGGGCTCTGGTGGGAGGGGACGTGTGTGCTCAGCACAGGAGACACGAGGATGCAGCAGCAGCAAGAGTGTTCACAGTTTAATATTTCACATATTTCACACTGCCTCAGCATCCTCACAGGAGCTCAGCTCCCAGTGTAGGTATCTGAGCAAGTGACAGACTGCATGGAGGGGCTGTGACAGGGAGGCCTCTCCCCTGAAGCCACGCTCTCAAAAATCTCGATGACGGATGCAAATCACTTGGAACCAAATTAAGAAAAGTATATTTAGGAACCTAGAGCAGTAAAGAGGCACTTAATAGGATTTTCAAAAGTGTATAAGCAGATTAGGCATCCAGCTACTGTTGAAATCAATGCGGATGGAGCCTTTAAAAAAAAATAAAAATCTTGAGGTATCTCAGCACTGCTACAGCCTGGGTGCATTGCAGGGGGTGGTGAGTGGGCTCAGAGATAAGCCTTACAAATAACAGGGCTCTCTGGTTCTACTCAGTCTCCAAAACCACTGGAGCAAGTTCTTAAGATCCCACAAAGGCTGAATTACACAGGGCCTGTGGGAATAAAAGAGCAAGGCCTGGAGAGAAAGGTAATGATCTTCGTGTGCCTGCCAAAGGAGCAGCAGGACTTCTGCAGAGACAGAGGCAGAAAGTAACAGAAAACCAAGGAGACAGACCAATCACTGGATCTCTGCTCGAGAAAAGGCCTTGCAACAGCTTTTTTTGGTTACAGAATTGGCCAAGAGGGGCTCGGTGAAGAACATGCTGGTTGTTTGATTTTGACAGAGGAGCAGCACTTTTGCAGTCCTTGTAAATAAATATATTTGACCCAAAGAAACATCTTCTGTAGCCAGTTTCTCTCTTGGGTAGCAAGTGCTTGTCAGGACCTGGATTTTGCCTCGTCCTGTGATTTATACATGGAGTTTAATGCTGTAAAGTCAGTTCCCTGCCTTCTCTGAAATGCAGCACAAGTCTGTCAAGCTGAAATCAGTCCTTTTTTGCTTTACTGAGCAGGAGTGATGATACATACATTAAGGACTGCAGGCTCTGTGCTAACTGGGGCCAATTAGCTGCTACCTGAGGGCAGTAGCTCCCAGATGTGGGATATCAGACAACTGAAAACCTACAGAACTGCTAACAGATCACTCATTATTCTCCTCCAGAGGCTTTTAATTGGGGGATTAACTCACGGTATTTTTAGTGAGTGTCCTCAGAACATTTATCTTCTTCTATGGCATGTCAGTCCCTCAGGGAGCACTATTTGGGAAACAACCACTGCTAGAGGTGACAGGGAGGAGTTATCTCCTCTGAAATCCCTGTTGACAGGAGGGGCTGGTGCAGACAGTAGGCAGAAGATAGGCTTGCCATAGCTGCATTCCCAAGCACATGAATAACACTGAATAAATGCAGCAATCTCAGGTACCTTATGGGCTGCTGACTCCAGCCTCCTGCCAGTGGTTTCTGAACTGAACTTGGCTACAAACCTCTGCTACAAAGAAGAGTAAAGGAAATGAGAAGCTGGAGAATTCAGAATGGTCATTAATGGGAAACATGCTGGAAGAGTCAGGAGAGGGAAAGAGATGATATGGGGGTCAGCAGACAAGATTCAGCTGGGAAAATCCAAGTTGTCAAAAAACCTGAAGACAAGGGAAGAAGACTTCTCTGTGTTACATCTTACCTGATCAACTCCATTAAAAACCAGTAGGGACAAGTTGTTGGGTGCTGCTGGGAAAAAGGAATTTTTAGGGCTGCTCTCCTTTCAGCCTCCTAGCCCCTGTAAAAGTTAGACCCTTCTGACCTGACTGTAGTGGTGGAATATCTGCAGTTCTTTGCCCACCTGGAAAGAAAGCAGGAAGGACCATTAGTAGGCACTGCCTGCTTATATTTATTTATAATATTTTCTCTGGGTTCTAAGTGCTGAATTATTTGTGTTATGCTAATAAAATCCATTTAAGCTCATGGAAAAGTCTTTCATTTAAAAAGAAGTGATTCTGGCAATTTGCCAGCAGGCTAGCAGGATATTAATCAGACAATACCTAGGGACCAACACAACTATATTGCTTTTAATCTTTTGACCAGCAAGGAAAACAGGAAGAAATCCATTTCCCTCCTCTCTTTGCTCAATGGGATAACCAGCTGGTATAGACAAGCTACAACCAGCTCAATTTGGGAGTAAATATTTGGGTTTTAGCTGGGTAAATGGGAGAGCAGTGCTGCTTTCATGCAGCCAGGTGCCTTTCTTGGTCACAGTGGGGCCCTGCAGGGTTTTGGCTCCCAGAGTCACATATTAATAACAGAATGTCACCTTGCAAAGGAAAAGTCCAGAGCTCTGCTCAGATGTGCCTGGAAAGGAAAGGTTTGTTTGACTGTGCCAGACAGTCATTTAAGGTGATTGTGGGGGTGCTCAGGGCTGGATCTTCAGCCTCTCCCCTGACTGTGAGAGTGCAGAGCCAGGGAGGAGAGGAGAGGCTTCCAAAGCAGGGACCACACCATGGCAGGGGACTTGGCACTGCAATGTCAGGATTGTATTTTGTTTGTCTCCAGACACCAAGAAATAGAGTAGAGCAAGAAATGTGTTCTGTTTTACTGTCCTCACAGAACTACCCTTTAAAGATGGTGGAGATGTCCTCCCTGAACCTGCAGCCAGTTTTCCAGTGTGTATGCGCCCTGTACAAACCTTCAGGGTTTCCCCATTTCTTCAGAACCCCATTCCTTTGGTGGGGTTTAGGCCTGAGCTGGTCTTGCCTTGTTTCTGTGCTCTCAGATGAAGAACAAAAATTAATCACCCAGATCTTTAGGGCAGATGTTGGAATGCATGGAACAGAAGCCTCTCTGATCCTTCAAAGAGACAAAGAAATGCAGGGTTTGAATTAGAGCCTTTAGAGAAGCTGAAATACAATAGGCCACACAGACATGAAATAAAAGGGTAAGTTTTAAGGAAATAGAAATATATTTTAAGTGCCTTAAGAAACTGTGTTAGCCAGGGGTCCAGAGCAAACTGCTCCTCCTGAAGCCCTGAAAAAAGAGCAAACCATCTAAAAAGAAAAGGCATAATTTAATTTTCTTTCCACATGGTCAATTAAGAAGCTTCTACCTGGAGAAGAAAGGAAAA
Source organism: Serinus canaria (assembly GCF_022539315.1). Classification (NCBI taxonomy): domain Eukaryota; kingdom Metazoa; phylum Chordata; class Aves; order Passeriformes; family Fringillidae; genus Serinus; species Serinus canaria. Next base: position 107,502,399 of record NC_066313.1, read on the forward strand.
GTAGTTTTTTGTTAGCTTCATCCATAGAGGAAAAAAATCTTTGAGGAATTTTCTGGCACGTGGCTCCTGTTAGGTTTCAGCCAGCTGAGCTGTTTTCAGAAGCACTGGAATGTAATTTCAGCAATAATTGATCAACAGAAAGAAAGGTAGTGAGGATGTTCTGTTGCAGAGAAGTGCACACATGAAAATCTATACACTGTGTCTAGCAACAGAGATTTAACAAATGTGCATATGGAGAGCTGAATTCCTGGAATCTGGCTCTGCCCTGAACGATGGAAAAGTGGAGCCATTGCTGGATGGGGGATGATGCTTTTCAACTCCAATTTCAGTCAGTTGACTCAAACTCATCTGGAAACCATTGGCACTGAAAGAAATTTAATTCCCCATGATTTTTAAAAATTTATTGCTCAGAATGCATAAGTCCTAAATGAGACATAGAGCTTTTGGTGTAAGCCAGCATAATCCTTTTACCACAGAATCACTCTGTTCTATAGTACTTTGACTGCTCTGTGAGTGTGTGAAATTGTTGTCTAAAATGCATTGCTTAATGCTGATATTTTCCTGTTTTAAAATATCTGGTAAAATTTTTGAGATTAAATACTTACCCTTTATCCCTTGGGTGGGAAACTCTTGAGTTCTGCATAGTTTCAAAGTGCTTTTGAAAGGACTGAAATTGCTCAGTGTCATGCTACAATGGTGTTATTTTTTTAAGGGTTAGTTAAATTACTTTCTTGGGCTAAGAGGTCCCTTACACAGTGCTATATCTGCAAAAGAACACAAAAATTGTTCTCAGTTGTACTGGGATGATGAAGGCATGCTGCTCTCAATGAGCTGAGCTCTCCAGTCTGCTGAGGAGATTCCTGTTGCCTTTTAGGAATCCTGCCTTTGCACCAGCCCATCTCTGAAAGAATTACTTATTCCTGCCTCTGGTAGGAAAAGCATTGAGAATTCTGTGTGAGGGAACTTGGAGCCATTCTGCTGGTACTCATGGCTGTGCAGTTCTGGGAAGAGAAGTTCCCGTTCTGTGTTGTCTCCTAGGATAAAAAAAAAATCCCTAAAAGATCTGGCCCTTCATGTGATTTGCTTATACAGTAATTTTCTTCTCCGGAATGAAGCCAGGAAAGAGTTTCCCGTTACATTGCAGGGAAGTTAAGTCATGTGCAGAGCAGGTATGTCAAATACCAGAGCTCTAGTGTGTAGAAACCAAGTCAACATTAATAAAAGTTTGCTGTCTTTCGAAGATGATCTTATACATGAGAGTGTCAAATGCTCTAGGACTTATAATGCAGGAAGACGGGGTGAATCCAAGGCAATGAAATGGAACTAATTAAAATGTCAGATAACACAACTTTGGTTGTTTGAAACAGACCTTTATGTAAGATAGTGAGATCTTTATTAGATGGCCACAAACCTAACTTTTTAATAAGAAATAATCGTAATATTTTTTTACATCAAGTCTGGCCTCTGCTGCCTACAAATTTGGATTGATATATCAAAGTACATATTGCCTTTAATGTTCCTGTCAAACCTGAGCTGTGATGCATGGAGTTATTCCCTACTTGGAGGGATGATTCTGTGAAACTTAGCTAATAAAAACGTGACACAGCTGGTGACTGATGTCTGTTCTCTCAGGGTGTGTTAGCGTGGGACAAACTCTGCATACACATTCTCTTCTTGACACTGAAAAATGAGACACATCTAGTAAAAAAACATAATAGATGCTCTAATGGTCTTGCATTGACCTTCTCCTTGTCTTTCTGCCTCCTCATGCACCTTTCTTTCCTCTCGACTCTTCCCCTCCCTTCCCTGGCAGGCTCTGAGCCTACAATTTATCTTGCTGCTCTCTGCTGCCTCTGAGTGCCTGTGCACAGGCCCTGGCAGGGTCTGGCCTTCCTCTGTGGGAGATCCCAGGCTGCTTTTTGCCAGCTTGGACCACGAGCAGACAAAGAAAAAAGCTTTTCCTGGTAAAATAAAGATGCACTTCAAAAATCAAAACAAACCTCAGCAGCCAATCCAAATCCCAGTTCCAGCAACCTGGTAATTTGTCAGTGCCAGGCGTCAGCCCACTATTAGACTTTTTCTGGATGGAGATGACAGAGCTCTGTTGACAAGCTGCAGGACTTATTTTGGGAGCTGGCACCTGGCTCCTGGCACGTCCCCCTGCGACTGTGTCACGCTCCTCAGAGCTGCCTTTGGCTCTGTAGGGGCTGGAGCTGGGCTGGGCTGGCACTCCCTGGCTGGGAACCTCCCTCTTTGCTCCCATAATTACACTGCTCCCATGATTACACATCCCTGCTGTCCCCAGGGCTGGCAGGAGGGGTGTCCCAGTGCTCACACACACAGAGCACGAGGCTCCTCACCCTTCCCCAGAGAGGCTGGAGGGTGCCTTGGCCCCTCTCTCCCAGCCTCCCTTTCCTCCTGCATCCCTCTGCTCCCATACCCCTGAGCTGCTCCCCTTGTCCTTGCTCAGTGCCACAGTCAGGGCCATTAGATGTGTGTGCTTCCCCTCCTTCCCCTCCTGCAAAAAAAGGCCACGGCATCTCATCTGGGGCCTTCCTGCTCCCACTGCAAGAAAACATTTAGCATTTTAATATATTTTCCACATTTTTAGAAGTAATTTATGTATGAATATACACAGTGCTTAGTAATCATTTCTCAGATGAATGTGGAATTTTTCTAAAATTAAACTATCATTCTTTTCTCTTCACACTTGGCTGTCATATCTTTCTTAATGCAAATCAGTCATTGACTAGAGACACCTACTGTAAGAAGCTATTTTAGCTGTCTGATCGGTTATAAATTGATTCTGGAAGTGAAGACCATTATGGGGAGATAAGCTGGGATTGCTAGGGAATGGAAAAAATCATTCAAAAAGGAAGTTTTTATTTGAATGTGACTGTTTACCTGTGTGTCAGAGCAAAGGCTGTAATCCAGGGGTCCTATCTCTCTTTCCTCTTACTTTAAATTCTAGACCACTAATCCTTCACTTGTCTTGGCCCTATACAATGCAGAGCCCTTGAGGACCAGAGACAGGTGCTCCAAGGAAAAAATATTTCCCCTTTCAGTCTCCATTTGATACAGGGAACATTATCTCTGAAGGAGCCAGGCTACTCTTGTGCTCTGAAGCAAGTCCCTTAGTGCAGGAATGAAAAGGAATCCATTATGGTTAGTTCCAGAGAAACCTCTCTTCCCCCCAGTAATTCCTCCTGCTATGCTTCAAGTGCTCTTCAGAGGGAATATTCACATTTTCCAGGCAAAGAAAATGCCTTCACTATCACAGTAGTGGTCTGCACAAAGTGAGAGCAAAGCAAAGAATGTTCACTGGATGCATGTTGGGAAGTTGGGGAAAATGAGAGCTGTTTCCTGGTTTTCTTTTTTCTGCTCTTTTTTCTTTAGGGCCAGCTCTGATGTTGTCTACTGGGGTTTGAACAAGGAGCTTAATTTTTAAGGCATGACTTTTCTCTTTGCATTTTTCTTTTTATTTTCTGTTACTTGCACTGCCAGTTCTTTGTATGTAATTAAAAGTATGCAAACAGTGGCAGAGTTTTTAAATGAATTCAGTTTGAGGGAACATGCTTACCAACTTCAAGGTTTGCATGCTGTGTCTGTAGGAACTATTGTTATCCTGGCAGGAGTTTTGGGACTCAGTTTTGAAACCACAAAAAGCAAACATTGAAAGCAGCTTCTACTGCCTACAAGTACTTCTGTGGTTTCCAGGTTTGTTCAAACATTTCTTTTTTTCTCCTAGAAAATTACTAGTGCAACATTATTGAGGTTTTGATTGTTTATGATCAATCCACCTTGTCAAAGCTTCTGAACACTGTTAGTCAAATGTATTTGAATAAACAAATGCATGTAACAGTTGCAGCAGGTTTATGGATATTCATTGAGCAGAAAAACAACCTAATAAATCACATCAATTACAAATTGCCTTTTCCCTGCACAGCTCTATTGTCCCCTGAACGTTTGTAATTGAGAGCTCAAAGGTGAACATTCTTACCTCTGTAAGTTTTAAGGAAGTATTTTTTTTAATGCCTAGGCTTGTGGTTTCTCAGCTATGTACAGGATTTTCTAACATGCACCATTTAATGCAAAATTCAGGGCAGTTAAAATCCTTCTCTACTCCTGAGCTAGAAACAGAGTCCTGGATCAGATTGCAGCTCTGGAGTGAGGCCAGTTGCTGAAGGAAGCAAATCTCCTGCCTCCCACCTTCCCTGCATTAAGAGATACCCCTTGCTGGCTCCCAAGGAAGCTCCCTGGGAGCCCAGAGCTGCAGATGCTCCAGTGGGAAGGTGTGATGCCTCTGGCAAGGATGTGTGGCATCTCCTGGAGCCGCCCAGTCCCACCACCCTGAAAATGGAAAGCACATTCCAGTTCCTTCTGACAGCTCTGCACATCAGCTGAGCTCAAAGGCTTCTGCCATCTGTTTGCATCTCAGCAGGAACCTATCCCAGTCTGTTTTATTGGGAATCCAGCACCAGTGCCCCAAGTGAGCACAGCACAGGGCTTTGCTGTAAAGGCACAGCAGCAGTGCAGCAGGGCAGCCTGAGGGCAGTGTCCCCACTGTCCTGTTTGGTACCAGCAGCCTGTGGGGTGGGAGGGCTGGCCCTCCCTGAGTCAGGGGACAGATGTGCCACCACAGCCAGGGATGGAAGGACAGCCTTAGTTCACAGCTGAGCCCTGTCCTGTGAGGCAGGGGCTGAAACCACTGCAGCCCACACCCCTGGGACACAGCATGGTCCCCCTGGCTGTGCCACTCCCAGACCTTCCCCCAGGCTGTCTGCAGGCAGGTTCTGGCTGTCCCATGGCTGCTCTGTGGGCACAGGCAGAGGCACTCTGGGCAGTGCAATACTGCAAAGCTCTTGAGCTCCCACCTGTGTCTTCCACCACAGGGCTGCTCCTGTGTGGCCATCTCTGCTTTGGGACCTTGCTCCTCCAGTTTTGGGAGAGCACAAGCGGCACAGGCAGTGACTGTGCTCCTTGTCCCCTGGATCTGTGACAGCCCCATCCGTGCAGCTCTGCCAGGGCTCTGCCTGCAGCCTCCTCTGCCTGGCTCTGTGGGGAGGTTTCAGCTGTGCCTGGGCAGGGGTGGGTGTCAGTCCCAGGGTCAAACACACAGCACCATTCTGTGCTCTGCCCCTGCCAGTGATTTATTCTTGGCTGATCCTGGAGGCCAGGACATCCATGTGATTGCAGGGATGGGTCTGCAGCTCCAGTCTGGCTGCTGCAGTCAGACTCTCACACACACAGACATGCACACACTGGTCCCTCTGTAGCTTGTGCTGACCTATTGCCATGCCTGGATCTGACTGCCTGACCTCTGGTGTCTCTCTGGTATCCAGCCTCCCTGAGAGCTGCCTCCAACACCCCTTATCCTACATGGACACTCCCAGCAGCAATGTTCCCTAGGGAAAAGCACACAAACACACACTGGTGTCTCCACATACTGGTGCCCAGACACACAGGCCTTCTGCTGCATGGCTTGTCCCCATCTGCTGCTCACAAACACACACATGCACAAAGAACATCGTCCCTGACTCAGGCCAGCAATCAGAAATGCAATTTAACAGGAAAATCAGGGCATGACCAAACAAGCATAATGACCAGCAGCCTGTTCACATGCAACTGGCTCTTTTTTATCCACTTATCTCTGTATTTTTCATGTTTGTTCCTTTTCAAGCAACCTTCACCCTCCTCTTCTTGACTTTTGTCTTTAACCTTAAAAACCCTTAAAACCCCCAAAGTCTCACATGTCCCCACTAACTCCTTGAAGACATCCTGCAGTGGATTTCACACCATTTCCCAAATGCCCATCCCACAATGAGTCCTGAACACCTGGAGGCAATAACCCTGCTCAGTCTGCAAGGCTGTCTGGTGGCAGCAGCTCCAGCAGACTTGTCCAACACCCAAACCATGGCTGGGCTGTCGTGTGCTGAGGTCCCTGGGAGTACCCAGGACCAGGTGCTATGGGGCTTCCTCTGCTTGGTGCTGTGCTTGTGGTGATTAGCTCTTCATCACATCAACTAACAGTTCCCACCACTGTAAATGTGGGTGGCTCTCAGAAGAGTAATCCCTGAATTTACAGCATTGCCAGCAGATCTGAAGTTTGATCTTCAGAAATTGTTTGACTCCTGAGTCTTCATTTGATAGATTATGACTTCTTCAGCCACTACAGTTTTTACAGTATCACGTGGAAAAACTCATCTCCTAAAGCATATTTACTGGTGCTTTTTAGGAAGTCACAGTTTGAGGTTAATGAGGAATGTGAACAGCATTGAAACACCAAACAGGCTGGGCCATCGTGTGCCTCATCCAGGAGCAGGAGGGGAAGGCAACCTCTGCCACTGGCTTTCAGCAAGGCGTGCTGCTGCTTCCTTCTGTGCCAGAACAGTGTGGGTGAGAATTCTGCAGCCTTCAGGAGGTGACTGGGAGAATTCCTGGTACTGTGTAAGTTCTTTTTCTGTTGCTCTTTGAAAGACTATATCCAGGAAAGTTAAGACTCTGCAGAAAACTTGCAGTTTATTGCTGTAAGATGTAAAGAGGGGACACTCAACATCAGAGACAGCCAGCAGGGCTGGGCATGGGATGGGTGCTCTCAGGTTACAGACCAGCAGAGCTTACCAGGGATATGCTTGCAGGAGAGGACCTGGCAAAGACATTAATTTGTTGTATTAAAAGCTACCAGTAATAAATCACCATTTTGCTGACCACCTGCCCTCTGCCATCTCCTCTGGAATAGGCAGAGATGTTAAGTACCAACATCTCTGGAAATACAGAATCTGGCAATATCAATGTTTTGGATTAAACTCTGTGCAGAGGCCACGTGCATAACCTCACAGGATACATGGAAACATTACCAGGGAGATGACTTCAAAACCACATTTGCAATCTTCTGTTTGCTATTGGCAAACATTTCCAGGAGATGTGTTTGTGGGGAGTATGTGTAGAATTTGGCACCATAGCTGGAGGCTTTATCCAGCAGCTGCTGAAAGGATGGCATAATACCTGTGTTGTCAGGCTTGACACAGTTAGAGCTGAAGCACTTCTTTAGATTAGCGTGGAATTAATTCCTTTCTTGGCTACAGAGTAGTTATATTTGATGTTGCCCGCTTGGAAGTGATGCTTGAATGGATCAACAATGTTTTTGATAATATCTGCCAAGACCATTTTGACTGAGTCTTTTACTCATTTTTACTCATTTTTACTCATTTTTATAAATCATGCATCAGTTTAGAGTATAATCCAGATAATGAAAAGGTGTTGAAAACCAAAACCTAGTAGTGTTTTGCATTTCTTACATTAATGCCATAGACTTTATTTTGGAATTAATGAAGTTGTCTGGAGAAGCAGGCCAGATGTGATTTTAAAATCCCATCACTACTTTGATTATCTGGACTCTTTTGTATAATAAACTATTTTGGAAGACAGATCTACTCATTAGCCAGTCAGTTAGCAAAGTCATTTAAAAATGACTGATAGCATGAGGAGCACAGAGGCTGCTGAGGAATACCTTGAAGCATCCAGTACAAACACACAGCCTGTGGTTGCAGATAGGGGTTGCAAGACTCAGTAGCGGAGAAAAATTGAATCAGTCACTTCTCATCCAATTCTTTTTCAAAGACAGGGGGAAAATGCATTTGGAAGATAAAAGAGATGACATCACTCTCTAGAGCTCAGGCACATGTCTCTGCTCCCAGCCAAGCAGCAATCACTGTGACAAACCAACTTCTCCAACTTTGCAGTGAGGAGGCAGGTGAGAAAATTTCTGTGCTTGCCCTCCAGCTCCGGGATGGTGGATTTAAACAGTTACAGTCACTGCTGAAAACAGTGAGCTATTTTGGGGTTCAGCAAATCTATTTCTTGCCAGTGCACTGGAAAAGCAGCATGTAGACCTGGGAAAGATTCACTTAGAATAATAAAGTATATTTTGGCTTGGTACTTGCACATAGACAAGCCACCAGTTGTCTGGGTGCCTTTTAGAGAGGCAACACTGTTGATATTTTTGAAGACAGAGGAATTCTGGGAATCTAAAACCTGTGCAAAGAGATTATATTTAATAGAATTTTGCTGATCTCGAGCATACACAGGAGCTTTTGCCACAGCTTTCAAGATCTGCAGGGATTCTTGAGTCATCTGTGCACCCCTGAAGCTGCACCAGCAGATACCAACCACTGCTGATTGCAGCTGCTGTGACAAATGGGGTGGAAAAGGCCCTGATTATCTTCTGCCATATGAAGGATATTTAATGCAGCTTACACTGATAATTCTCTCCCAAGCACGAGGCTGGAAATGGTGCTTGCAACAGGTGAGCTGCTCTCACCTATGCTAGCACTGAATGGCTGGGTAAATGATGCCAGAGAGAATTGCAGCCAGGGAATGCCTGGGCTGCAACATCCACAACTGCTGTGACTCCTAACAAATACACCTGCACCCTTGGCTGCCAAGGCAAGGACTTTTTGTGCCTTCTTTATGAAGAAAAGTGAAAAAAAAAAATACAGAAGCTGCAAACTGGAGGATGCAACAGAAATACAAATTATCAAGAGTGAGATGGAGCTCAGAATAACTCCACTGAAGATGCAGAAGGAAAAAAAGTAGAGTGGAAATTAAGTGAAATATGTGGGGTTTTTCTGTATATGTAAGCAATGAATTTTATAGGGACTCATGTCTTTTAAGAATTTCTTTTGAGCTATATATTTGAAAACAAAAAAAAAAAAAATCAAATTAAGGGCTGCTGGCATTAGGTATATGCTCATCATGAGTAAGCCATCTCTTAGAAAAGGTTATATCCAGATTAAGTCTGCTAAGAAACTTGCCACCAAAGTACATCTTTCTTATTTTTCATGACAAGCAGTGACAATGGCTAAAGTTTCTCACCTTACTTCACAACTAAATAGTGAACATGCTTTCTGTCATCAAAATTGAGTTTGCTGGCCTATGAGGGAGGCCTGAACACACCCTTTAGCCATTAGTTCTGTTTTGTGGTGGGCCTGTTTGAAGGTTTTGATATGTTTTATGTATTTTGGAGTTATTTGCCTTATTTTTGCTTGGCAGTTACGTGTCATTTTTGTTATAATCCATTGCAAATATGCCCACATTATATGTAATTGGCATATGTGAAATAGATGCAGAGCTGCTGCAAGTAACAGAAATGTCAACAGCAATTGTGTAAAAAGACAACTACTACTGATTTACACTTTTACAGAACAACTGCTTTTCCTAAATAGTCACCCAAATAAAATTGTGGTTGGACTTAGAAATATTTTTAAATATAAATTTTTATTTTAAAGTCTGGAGACTTTCCTGTTTCCAGCTGAAATAGTGCAACATGGAAGTTGATTAGAATTCTCTAACAGTGAACCTAAAGGCTGAATCCTGTTGTTCCATTCTATTTTATTGAATAGTAAGATGATGAACAGTCCAGGTAATGCTGGTAAGAGCAATACTCCTTTATTTAATTTTGCAATTTGAAGTTCAGAACATTTTGGTTAATGGAAAGTGAAGACAGTGTTAAGGAGGTGATTATTTATTGGTGATTTGTATGGCAATGGGATTGTTTTGTAAAGCACTGAGTTAGAAAAACTGACAGGTTGAGTCTCCTTAACTCTTAGGCGCTGGAGAATTACCCTTGGTTCTAGCTGAAAAATACAAATTGGCTGATATAAACAAGATACAAACTGTGTCTTGGTTCATTTAGAACTTCCAGGTGAGAAAATCTGAGGTTTTTAATGAAGAATCTATTATTCCTTGGTAACTGAGAATATCACATATGAAAACTATGGCATCTAAAATGAGAAATCTTAAATTCAGCCAGTGCTGGCTGACAATGCCATATTCAACTTGTTGAGCTAATCATTGCCTTTAATTACCAGAAATCTTTTTGTAATGGTAGCCATTTCTCAGATGCTCTTGTGAGCTGTTGGCCTAGTAGAGATGAAAATGTAGCAAATTCCTATTAGTGATATGGTGATGTTTTATTGCTAAAAAACAAAAATGAGAAAAAAAAAACCCTCTTACTGGTTGTGTTATTTTATCATGTCTAAGATAACTCATGTACTAGACTGCAAGTTCCCCAGGACAAAGACTTCATGTTTATATTTGTGATCTGCCATTCAGACCAATGGGACAATGTAGTCCATAATCAATAGCAGAATGCCTGTTAATTTCAGATTGTAGGCTGTACAAGAAATTCAGTCTGTAATTTTGCTTTCTAGGCACAGTTATATGAGACTTTATGTGATGATTATCATTACAGCAGCAAAAAAATTTCATGTGATCTCATGCCAGCAGAATATCCACAATCTGTCTAAGCTAAATGCCTGTGAGGACTTGCTGGATCTTTCAATGTAAGTAAGTGTTGTTTTATTCTGACAAACTTAATCAACATACTAATCCAATAACTAAAAAAATATTTTTTTCCTAAAATCATATATAAAAATATAAGTGCTTATGAGGATGCATCAGGAACACATATTATCTAGCATGGAGGCAATGCTGTTTTATCAGAAAGTAAAGGCATATTAGTGTGATAGTAATTTCATCTACTTCTAAAACACATGAATATAAAGGGTAGTAGCAGAATGAAGATGAAGATACCAAGAGCTGCTGAAGCACAGGATGGCAGAACTTCAGTGCTGAAAGATAAGCAAGAGCCTCTTACTCTTCAGGTGTGTCACATGAGGCTGCCTGCCAGAATGAAACCAGTGAAAAGTCACATTTTCAATACTGTTTTCTAATTTTTATTACTGTTTCAAATACTCTTCTCTTTAATTATGGCAACAGCTGTTGGCAGCACTGTACAGTATGTGTCTGCACAGTATGTGTTCTCTCACATTTTGTTCTGCAGAGAGCGGGGCTTGGATTTATTTTTATTTAAAGCTAAAGAAAGGATTTTATAGGCTGCTCAATAACTGGAATCCTTGAAAATTCACCTTACAAGGCATGAGGAAAGCCCACAGTTCACATGCACTACACAATGCCAAGGGAATTGTGGATTCCTCCTTCTCCTCTTTCTCTCCTCTCAGTGATGTAGGGATGTTTTTCAACAAAGAGTAAGTGACAATCTCATGTATTTTATAGCTTGCTCAAGCATTAGTCAAACATCTGCTGTACAGTAATACTGTGATGTGAACTGCTGTCAACTAAGGATTGTCCCTACCAGAAAAGTTATATATTTATTGAAGAAACCCACAGAAGATGCAAACTTTGGTCTGATCCTGTCTGGTTTCCACCTTTGTTCCTCATTTTTTTACATGAATATATAAGTGTGTGTGTGTATATATATATATATATATATATATAGACACACACACACATATACATACGTAGTCTCTGTGCTCCCAGGCCAAAAGCTGAAATGAAATGACAGTGATATAGGGATATAATGATGTGGGGATATGGACTCTGGGCAATATTAAAGAAAAACCCTGTGTGCCTGTGAAATCCAGATCCCCTTTTCCGGTGATATCTGGAGAATGCCAAGTGACTTAAAGGTAACATTTAGGCTTTGCTGGCCTGTGTGCCCTTGTCTGAGCATGATGGCATTTAAGCATCATTTCCACTCCTCCTCACTGACCCTCCTTTGTCCATTCTGTCTCCCTGTCACCCTGTGTCTGGCTGCCAACAGAAATGCCTAATGATGTGAGAAATGCTGGGAAGGAGCTGTTTCCATCTGGATCTGTTCCGTGAGCTGTCTCCAGTGTGAGCACACACAGCTGTGCTGCCCTGGGCTCAGCAGGGGCAACGATTTTAGCTGGGTGAAGTCGATCTGCCACCACCCATGAGACCACAGCCCCAGCCATCTTCCTCCTGAGTCTCACTCCAGCACTTAACTCATCTCCTGATGTTCTTGAGCAGCTTTTTGATACCCACAGGGGCTCTGCTGGGAATTGGGGAGCAGAAGGAAAAGCAGAACTGGTCTGGTCCTTTCAGGGAAGGGCTGGCCTGTGCAGGGAATCCCTCACACCACAGTGGCAGAAAGATGCTCTTTGTCACTCTCCAAGCTTGGTTGCTGCACTGGAGCTGGCCACTGAGCCCAGGCTGCATTTCACCTCCCAGAATCCCAACTGCAGCAGGAGTCCTGACTGATCTGTCAGTCTGGAGTGAGCTAAGTCTGAGGTGACCCCAGAAAACTTGGGAACTTCTTTGGGGACTTGCTGAATGGCAGCCTTGAACATTCTGTTAGCATATAAATGATAGTCTTAGGTGAGCAAAATGATCAATTGGTGTCAAAGTGTCTTTCAGGATATGTTCTCACTTCTTCCTGGTGAAAGCCAAGACTTGAAGGTGAAACTTGAGTCATGGGAGAAAAGACAGGGCCAGGGAGTGCCCACAGGGACAGCTATTGGCTCACAGAGGGACATAAAAGTTATTTTTCCCACCCTCTCTGTTTCCTCCAAGCAAATGAAATGATAATCTGACCCTTTTATTCTGATAATCTTTGAAAAGGAATTAGGGTTGCCAAAAACCTCTGCTAATGCAGCAAAGGAAAAGGAAGCAAGTCACAACACATGTTTTGGATCAAACAGTAACATTCTGCTGCACACAGCTAAAACACAGTGGAGGGAACACAGTGCAGCTCTGGAGTGTGCCTGGGGACATGAATCACATATTAGCTCAATATTTGCCCAAAGTGTATAAATCACCAGGATTCAGGCAGCTAAACTTTGTTTATAAGAGCTGCACCAGGAAATGTGCACACTGCAGCCTTGTTTGTCTTAGCTCTGCATTTTGAGGCTTTACCTGTACACCAAGTAATATTTAGTGGGTTTTCCCCTTCTTTTTGAACAAGGAAATTGTGTAAATAATTGTAAATAACACAACAATGAAAGCAATGCTTCACCTCAGAGACAGCAAAACATCAGCAGCAGAACTAAGTTTGACATTCGTATGCGTTTGGGTTGACAACTTTGACAATAATAACCCAAAAGATATATTTAATGTAAATTTAGCACTGGACATCAAAAAACCAAAAAGGTGATTGGTGCCTTGTAAAACTGCCTCAAGAAGAAAAGCAGTCAGCCTAGTGAAGACCATGTGCAGTTGTGTCAGTCAGCTGACTACTGACTGAAGAGCAGAGTGTGGGGTGGGTCAGCAAGGTTTTGGCATTGTGGTGAGGGTTTTCTGTCACCTGCCTGATGGCCCTCTGGGAACTTGTGACCCTCTTGGGCACCTCAAACCAAACCTGGGAATGGGGAGTTTTTCCAGCCAGCCTAATTTATCAATCCCACCTGGCAGGTGGGTAAAGGGCAGAGGTTTTCTTCGTGTTCTGTCTGAACAAATTAGTGCTCTGTGTTGGGTTTGGTGGCCCCACAGCTGGCCAAGTGGCAGATCAAACCTCCAATCTGTTTTTCCATCCTAGTCCCTCTGTCTCCTGCCCAAGTGTCAAGACAGAAAAGAGCAGCAAGGGCATGAAGGAGAAATGAGTGGAGTCACCAGAAAGCCTGGGAAATGTGAGGGCAACAGGAGAAAACTGCAAGACAAAATAATCCAGGGACATGTACCAAGGGGGCATGTGGTGAGCTTACAGTGCTGGAAGCAGAGGAGTTGCTTGGGGTTAAAAAGGAAAGCTCTGGGACATTGAACTACAGGAAATCAAGGTTCAGTAGTTCTGCTCCTCAGGGAGCAACTTGTCTTCAGAGCTTGACAGTATTGCATTGTGGTTAAATGTGTCTGGAAGGATTGGTTTATTGCTATCATGATATATGAATCTCCTCCAGATACTTATCTCAGAGGTTGTGGAGGGGTTCAGTAAGCAATGGCAGGCTATAAATGGGGGAGGAGAAGGATGTCAAGCTTAACATCAGGGAGGAAAGAAAACTAAAATAATAAATATTGATTTGGAGTAGGTCTCTTATTATCTCTGAGTGAACAGGAAAATGTTATAATAATGTGATATTTATGTGAACATAAATTATCCACGTGGAGCTCTTCTGCACTGGTGTTGACTAATGAAGGAGCCAGGCTGGGGGGTGGCTGGCCATGCTGCTCATCCAACAGCTCAAGTTCATTGTTGTATTTCACTGTATTCCTGCAGGCTGTACATTTTTATTACTTTTTAGCCATTTGTGGGATGCATGCCCCAGACTCAAGGAAATCACTTTGCCAGGTGGTTTGAGTCAGTGAGAGACTTGTCCTGACTTTGGTGATCCTTTGGTCTGTTCCCTGCTTTACAGCTGAAGGAAGCTGAATAAATCCTGATGACAACAGACATTGGACTGAGTTAAAATCTTCCATGTGGATTTTGACCACACAATGAAAGGGAGTTGTAAAACCAAGCCAGGCACTGGACATGCAAATTTAATGCTGCATTAACCCAATGGCAAGAGGTGCTGTCAGAAGAGGAGACACAATCTGAAATTTATTTGCATGTTAGCAGGGAGTCCCCACTCTTCTGGACTCACAGCTTGGGGTTGCATTTCTTCACCTTCAGATTGAGGTGCTAAAGTTTCAGGATCAGGGATTACATGTGCAGACCCTTCATTGCTTCAAATTCATTCAAAAAAATCCCCACAAAAATTTTTGCTTAGAAAGTGTTCTTCATGTGAAGCAACATGAAAAAGAAAGTAAGACTTATTGTCCAAAAAAAGAATTCCCAAGGAAAAAAACGAATAATGCGGCAAGTTTTGATTCCTTAATGCATAGATGAGATGGAGGAAATGTTAATGATGGTATGAAAATCAAGCTTTCCCCATGCCAAAGTCAAGGTGGAAAAGCCATCCAAAAGGCAGTGCAGATGTTCACCATGTGGCCACATGCCTTTATTTTGTAGTCAGGGAACAGATCAATACATGCAACAAAGGCATTGACATCTCATTAAATCTGAAAGCACTGAAATGGTGTCAATGCCTTAATTACATCTATTGAAGAGGGTACATTAAGGTTATTTGTGTCTCTTAGTGTCATTTTGTGCTACTTGCAGAAAGACCTGGTGGGTTTAGGGTACACCTCTGCTGGTGTTTAGTTCTGTGAAAGCTTCCCAGTTACACTTTTGTCCAATTTCCATTTTTTAAAAAAAGCTTTGCTTGGATTCAAAAATTATAGTGCCATTCTGAGAGGAGCCAGGTCTGCTTAAATCTGTGATATTTTCTGATTTTGGTAACCTCCCTGTCCCACAGGCTTTGCTGCAGGCTGACTGGAGGATGCACCTTCACCTGGAGGTGAACACAAGGAGGATTTTCTTTTACATATTCCACTCTAAAATTCCACTCTTTTGCTTATTCAGCATAGCTTGTGAGGCTCAGGCCATCTCCTGGCTGTGTACAAAGGATGTGGAAGCTGAGAAAGTACAATCAGTCCCAGCTGAGTTCTCTGTACTGTGCAGGAGCAGTGCTTGTGCAGGGGCTGGGTGGGACTCCTGCAGATCCCCATTGCAGGCAGAGCCTGGCAGCAGATCCATGATCCAGGAGATCCAGGCTTGGGCACCAGCCCAAGCCTGAGGAGCCACAAGCCCTTCCCTCTCCCTCTCTGCCACAGCAGAAATCAGCTCTTGTGTTGGTCTGCACAGGAGGGTAACACGGCCAAAGATCAAACCCAATTTACTGGTGCAAAATCAGATTGCATCATTAACAAGAAGAAAAGAGGATGCTTTGGTTTTGGACCTTTTTTTTTTTTGTTTTTTTTGTTTTGTGTCTGTAACATTCCATTTGTACAATTTCTTCTCTCAGTTTATGATATTTTTTTCCCCAGTGTACTGGTCTGGGGAATTGTGTGCAGATGTGTCTACACCATGGTGCAATTTGCATGTACTGTGTTGCATGGGCCAGGAAATGTGCTGTGTTCAAGGCTTTGAACTTGGAACACGTCTGAAGGGGCTGGTTTTGCATGGTGAGTGAAAATCAGGATCCTGTAAAGTCCCACTTTAGGTGTCTAAAGATGAGTTCATGCAGGATCAGTGACCACTTACAAATGTGTTTCCCCTAACCAGATCTCCTCAATTAGGAGAAGACACTGTAAGAGACAAATTATGGGGTTTTTAAGAGTTATTTTATTTTATTGGAGCATTGCTGCTCTGAGTATTTGGGAAGGGTTGTTTCTACTGATGCTCTTTGGCATTGGGACTGCAATTCAAGTTAACAGCAGGATTTTTGTCTGAGCATTGTTCTGTCTGACATTACACAGTTTTTCAAAAGGAATTCTTGTAAACCTTTGAAACACCAATGTCTGATTGCTTTGAAGTTTTAACAGTGTCAAATATTTCTTTGAAACTGGGGACAGTAAGATGAAAGCTGAACAGGCAGCTCTGCCCACACAAACAATTTTTTTTTGCATTTTCAAATGTTTGTGCTATTGGAACTTTGAAAAGTCTTTCTAGTGCTTGAAGTGTGACACAAACAAGGGACTCTTCCATTTTTCTTTTTCAAAGATGAGGAAATTTCAAAATTATTGAAGGCAATAAAAAGGAAAATGAAAAGCAAAACCAGAACAATTTTGATGTTATCGATTTTACAATGTCAGTGTGAAAGAGAAACAGGAAAAAATAGAGAAAGTCTCCCTCTGTGTATGTATCTTGAATTTGTCAGCTTTCACATTGAAGATTTTTTTGTTTGTTTGTTTTTTTCACAAAAATCTTTTGTGTTTTACAATAATAACAATTTTTCTTTGAAATACAAATTTTAATTTTCAGATAGTTCAGAGGATAAGTCTGCCTTATTTTTAGGAAAAAAAAATGCAGCTATGCAGTGAAGTGGCTTTTGATGTCTAAAGAATTTTACATTTGGACAGTTAAGTTAGAAATAACTAATAATATGTTCATTGATTATATGTCTTTGATTCCAAAAATCCTCCTTCCCTGAATTATGAGAGAAAATTAATTAAACCTTCTTGATAGAAAGAACTATCTTGTGCCTCTTCTTCTAAGCTATCCTCTGCAAATATGAATAAAGACTAATCATGTTACACACACTAAATTTCAAGGAAATTTCTTGCAATATGTAAAAGTAATCATGTGCAAATGTGTTTGCAGACTGGGATTGTATTCTCACCCAAATATATAATGCAGTTTCCAGGTGGTAGCTCTCTGATATTATGTCTATTTTTGTTTTAACACAATGAATACTCTGCAGCAGAGTAATACTGCTCACTGCCTTTTCCTTCTAATATTGTTCATGGCAGAAATCCAATTTATACAGTGCAAATAATCATTATTTCCAATAGGTTGAGGATCTTTCCCGGCAAGAGCATAACCAATGCCTTCTACTCCTACTTGTGTAATTCATGGCATTTCAGTGATGTGAGTTTGCATATAAAATCCATTACCCATAGAAGGATTGTGGAAGGGGGGAGTAAAAAAAAGAGAAAAGAAAACAGGGAGCATTCCTAGTGCTGCCAGGCACAGGGAGTTAAAGCAAACAGCAAAGTAGGTGGAAAAAAATACAACGAGGAAGTTTAATACCCCAAAGAAGTACAGGGATCCTGTGGCCCTGGGGATGGTTCAGTGCCCTCACACCCAGGGAATTTGGCTGTTTCTCAGCAGCTCATTACCAGGGGCTTACCACTGTCCCCAGGCCCTTTCCTGGATTGCTCTGGGTGCACACAGAAAGGACTTGAGCAGCAATGCCTCTCTCACCTGGAGGGCTGTGGGGGCTCAGTGCCAAGCACTGAACTCCTCAATTGTCTTTTGCAAGAAGCCTCCAGCAGGATGCTAAAGCAGGAGCATGTTTTCATCGCCGACGTCGCGAATGGGAGTGACTCATGTGCCATCTGTTTTGTCCCTCCACCCCTTCATATGGGCTCCCTGTTTGTGCTGGATAATGCATTTGCCATCTATTAAAGGGAGAGGAAACTTTGGAACAGCCAAAACAAACATGCCTGAGAAAGGCTGAAGTTTTTGAAAGGGTCTGGTTGGAAAGCCGCTCTGGCTTTGCACTGAAATGTGGCTCTGGGGCAGGGACACGCCAGGTGACAGGGGAGCAGTGCAGGAAAAGGGACAATTGGCAGGTTCAGGAAGGCTGAGGAGATATTCAGCACCTCTCTGAGTGCTGGGACTTGCTGCAGGATGCTGAAATCTTATCTGGTGCTTGAAAGGTCCTTGAATAAATGAATGGAACAAAATTTCCATCAAGAGCACTAAAGCACAATGACAGCACCTCGGGCTCGTTCTGCAGTGTAAACTCTGCGTGCTGCTGGCACTAAAACTGGGACTCTGAAATCACTAAGCCTTGTAACAGACTCAAAATACTGATGCCAGAATAAACTGGAGAGCTGCATTCGTGGTGCCTTGGCTGTTCACAGGCTGAAATGCTACCAGACTTTTTGCCTCTGAGGTTGCAGTGCTCACTGAAAGACTCCACCAAGGTGGCAACAGCCCCATCTGAGGAGAAGGACTATGCTGAGGGCTAACCAGAACATGGCACACTCCACCCATTTCTTAAAACACTGTCTAATACAGCCACAATGTGCTGCTGACAGTGCTTGCTAACAGGACATTCATGATGGCATCATTGCAGGAAAATCAGTGAAAACGTGGGCTTTTCTTAAGCATTACTTCAAAACAATATACAGAAAGCATAAGCAAGGCCAAGGAATGATTTACAGCCCAAGGATCAGCCTTGCCTCAACAAACACCATCTTTCCCTTCCTGCCTTTCTGTTCCATGCTGGTACACCATCCCTGCCAGGGTTAAAGATGTTATATTGATACAGGAGTGCAAGAGGTGCTGTATAAATGTATTAAAAATATATCTTGATTTTCCTGTTGTTTCAGGTGTGCCTCAGTGGGCAGCCTGACCCCATCACATCTGATACCCCAGAAAGAGCTCACAGGCTTGGTGACACTTTTGGGAGTTTCAGCCTCCCAGCTCAAGCCTAGACATGAGCCAGGATGTGTCTCAGCCTTGCCCCACCTGGTTTGTGTTTCTCCCTAATGAGTGAAAATGTTACCTAGCTAAACGAGTATGAGGAACAAACTGTACCTACCACCAGAAAAGCTCTCTTGCAAACAGTTTCCAAACATATGCATGAGGTAATGAGCCTGTTTCCCTGCCTGTGTGTCACAGCACTCTGAGCTATTCTGGTTGTGTTCCTCAAGCTGGCATTGCTTTTTTAATGCGCTCGCTCCTGGTCTGCTCTGAGTCAGTCTCTGCACAATCTCAGGCTGCTTTGTGAGGATGAGGAGCTGCTGGGCAGCCTCTGCCATCCCCAGCCAGCTCTCCTACCCCTTAGTTTTTACCTCCCCCATCTCCAGCCATGTCTTTTTTCAGTGTGATGTGAGAGTGAAAGATGCAGGAGCCATCCCAGGGTTCTCCTTCCTCTCCCTTGCCAGGAACAGCAGCAGCAAACCCACAGTGGTGCAATTCTGCACAAGTGCATTCAGAAAACAGGTGTGAGGTGTTTAGAAAGCTCAGCCTTTTGCTGATGAAAATCTCCAAGAGCTTCTTGTGCATTACATCAGTTTTCTCAACAGTTTGTAAATGGTTTTTTTCCCCCTCTGGAAATATTTGTCACAGTAGATTATTTTACCTTGTGCTGCTGTATGTAAAATGCAGAATGTTAATACTTTATTTGGCTAAACATGTATAATTTGGGAAGACAGGTGAAGTGATGGATTAATCATCAGGCTTTTAACTCTAAGTCTTGTTAGCTGCTGTTTTAAATGTTGTTTATTTGAAATTACAGTGTGAGTGTGAAGTCTAAGTGGAAGCTCTTTACATATATAAAATAAAGCTGCTTTTGCTCTTGGTAATTAGTGAGAGGATTTATTTAAAATCTGTCATTTTCCATCATACCTGGATGTTCAGATAGACATCACAAATAACTCAGTAGCAAAGCTACAACTACTAAACTGCAATAACATTTTCCTTCTGCTTTCTATGAATGTCTCTAAGCCTTGACCTACAGGACCTTTCCTATTATTCTGGAAAGGTAATTTTGCAGACAAAAAAATTACAAACATCTGGATAAGTGGCTATGAGTTGAATCCAACTCTGCTGCTCTCACTGAGTAGGGAAATTGCCCTTTATACAACTCACAGTTGTCCCAAGTCACTTTCCTCACCATCTATTTATAGGTTTTTTTGCTCAAGACATCTCAGCTTCAAAAGAAATCCTTTTTAGGAGAGCATGCAGTATTGTCTGCGAAGATAGGGGTACTCCTGCTTTGAATTTGTGCAGTGCAAGAGAGAGGTGAATATTAGTTTTGTCAGAATGGCAATTGAAGCAAAAGAATGGAAAATGTTCATCTAATGCTGAGCCAAGAATGGTATTTTAAAGAATTCTTTATTGAAACTCAAATGCTTTTTTTAAAGTAAAAAGAGATTTTTCATTTTGGGACTATTTAATCCTTTTAACCTTTTTCTGCTTTAGATTTTATTTAGATAAATAGTGTTCTTGCAGAGAAATTGTTTGCTTTGTTGTCAGACAGAACATGTTGGTATTTCTGAGATGAAACATTGATCAAGCAGCATCCAAACACTGTGTTTTGGTGTAATATTCCCAGCTCTGTTACACAGCAAACTTTTTAGTTCCCAGGGATGTTTTGCTCATTTGAGGCATGGGCTGGTGTCAGTCAGTCAAAGAAATGAGCAGAAAATCCTTCCTAAAAGAGAGACAAAAGAGTATTTTGAGGAGCAGATTCTTCTTCCTTGACCAGTGCTGGAGGGAAGCAGTTGATGAAGCAGTTGATGAAGCAGTTGATCATCTTTAGTGATGCTGGGTGATGCTCTTCTACATTCTACTCCCAGGAGCTGGCATTCCTTATCTTTCAGCTCTGAGGGAAGGCACAAAATACCTGTAATGCTGATTGGTACAGCAGCTGGCATAGAGTAATTTGTTGTCACAGACACCCACTCTGCATTTAAGGATTCTAATGTTTCAGTTTCATTTGTGGCTGCCCTGTCTAGAGGTGAAAGTTGTGATGTCTGACACTGGAGATACACCTTGGCTGCCAGAGTATATTTTCCCTTTCCTGGGAGCTACAATTCTCTGAACAAGAAAGAGAAGTGTGAGGACATCATGCTGAGCCTCACAGTGGCCTGGGGGCATGGTGCTGGAGCAGCCTTGTCCCCACTAGCAGTGCACAGCTTGGCTTTGTGCTTCCACCCAAGCTCACGTCCACCTTAGCATGGCTTTGACAGGAAAAACTCTGAAAATCAACATTTTCAAGGGTAAAAACAGGAGATGAGGACTTGCCAGCATTTATCATCTGACAATAAGTAAGTAAACAGGCTGGCAGCCACATCTAAGATTATCTCCTCTCTGCTTGGGACTGTGTTATGTTTCAGTTGAGCTTAGGATGGAAAAGAAGAACATGTGCTTATTTTTATCTTCAGCTTTCACATTCATAGTTGTCTGTGTTCCAAGACTCTGTGGTGCTTGTGGCTGGTCCAGGCTGCAAGGTGTTGGGGTCCAACAAAGGACTTCAGGGGAGTCCCACTGCTGTGAGGCCACAAGGACACTGTGCCACAATGGGAGATCATCACTTCCAAAGCAGCTCAGGCACACCCTTTCCCAGAATGTGTGGTTAGATCCTGGCATCATTTGCCTTCCTGGCAGGAATTTCTTCTAAACTGTCTGTTACCTGCTTTCCTCCTTTTAAATCTCTGTTCATAGCTGGCTGTGTACAGTTTGTACTCATACAGCTTTCCTGCACTGAATTGCCAGTTTTTTGGTTTCAATTATTGGAACACCTTAAGAAAAAGAGTTGGGAGAAAAGGAATCAGCTGTGAAATTATCTTTTTATAGCATTGGTTTCCTGTATTTACCAACCAGTTTTTCACTTGCCCAGATGAAGGTATTTTATCCTACTCATTCCTGTTTTCTTGCATCAGAATCCTTCCTTCCTTCCTTCCTTCCTTCTTCCTTCCTTCCTTCCTTCCTTCCTTCCTTCCTTCCTTCCTTCCTTCCTCCTTCCTTCCTTCCTTCCTTCCTTCCTTCCTTCCTCCTTCCTCCTTCCTTCCTTCCTTCCTTCCTTCCGTCCTTCCTTCCTTCCTTCCTTCCTTCCTTCCTTCCTTCCTTCCTCCGTCCTTCCTTCCTTCCGTTCCTTCCTTCCTTGCTTCCTTCCTTCCGTCCTTCCGTCCTTACTTCCTGTCCTTCCGCCTTCCGTCCTTCCTTCCTTGCCTTCCGTCCTGCATTCCTTCCTCCTTTCCTTCCTCCCTTCCTTCCTTCCTTCCTTCTCCTCTTCCTTCCTTCCTTCCTTCCTTCCTCCTCCTCCTGTCCTTCCTTCCTTCCTTCCTTCCTTCCTTCCTCCTTCCTTCCTTCCTTCCTCCTTCCTCCTTCCTTCCTTCCTTCCTTCCTTCCTTCCTCCTTCCTTCCTCCTCCCTCCTCTCCCTCCCTCCTTCTAAATGAGAGTTTCCTGCATCCAGTGTCATCACAATTCTGAAATTCCATATGGAGCACTTTTCACTGAGCTGCATTCAATTATTTATTCAGGCTCTGGTTCTGTCCCCACTAAATGCAAGAGCACAGACTTCAACACAAGGAGTAGTTGGCATACAGCTGGAAAAAGAAAAAATGTGAATTAAAAGTCATTTAATCTCATTTAATCACATTTCCTCTCCTCCTTGACCAAAAGATTTAGAAAATAAACAAACTCTCTGAAAAGGAAAACTATTAAGTAAGTTTCAAAGTCAAGTTCATGCCAACTAATATTATCTATTTCAGGACATCCTGCCCTGCTTATCTCCTTTAATTAACCTATTTCTGACCTGGAGCATGTGTTTGCCTGGCAGACACAGTCCCATTCTGCAATTGCTCTTGGCTCAATAAAAGAGTCTGTAGTGGTGTTTGTGATCAGCATTGCTGCTTTGTATTTCCTGTAGCAGAGCTAAGGGCAGCCTGAGAGGGAGGCTGGGCAGCAGATGTGGAGCAGGAGCATTGCAGAGGGAAGGCAGAGCTTTCTTCTCAAAATGCTGCCCATTGGAGCTGTTGTTAAAACAACGTGGTCAGTCTGCTCTGTCTCCCTTTTCCTACAGCTCAGATGTCTGGGCACAACCCTGGAGCCAAGGGAGCACAATCAGCAGAATTTCTGTTCATTCTTATCTTCTAAAGTGCAGATTTAACATCCTCCTGTGCACAGTGACAGCCAGGCCATGGAGGGTGACAATAAACTTGCTTCCCAGATGGAGTCCATCCCTTTATTTAAAATCTGAAAATAAACCTGATAAAATTCTCAGACTCCAGATAACACCTAGAGGTCTCAAATGTGTGTTATGCAGAGGGCAACAGCCTGAAAATATGCAGTTCTAAGTGCCAGAGATTCTATCTCATTATTTTAGTAGCAATTTGATGCAGCCCTGGACAGCACAAACAAAGATGTTAAGATGTTAATTCACTTCCCCAACAAATCCTCTCCTCCAAAAAGTACAGAGGGAGGGAGGGAGGGAGGGAGGGAGGGAGGAAGGGAGGGAGGGAGGAAGGAAGGAAGGAAGGAAGGAAGGAAGGAAGGAAGGAAGGAAGGCGGAAGGAAGGAAGGAAGGAAGGAAGGAAGGACGGAAGGAAGGAAGGAAGGAAGGAAGGAAGGAAGGAAGGCAGGAAGGAAGGAAGGAAGGAAGGAAGGAAGGAAGGAAGGAAGGAAGGAGGAAGGAAGGACGGAAGGAAGGAAGGAAGGAAGGACGGAAGGAAGGAAGGAAGGCAGGAAGGAAGGAAGGAAGGAAGGAAGGAAGGAAGGAAGGAAGGAAGGACGGAAGGAAGGAAGGACGGAAGGAGGAAGGAAGGAAGGAAGGAAGGAAGGAAGGAAGGAAGGAAGGACGGAAGGAAGGAAGGAAGGACGGAAGGAAGGAAGGAAGGAAGGAAGGAAGGAAGGAAGGAAGGAAGAAGGAGGAAGGAAGGAAGGAGGAAGGAGGAAGGAAGGAAGGAAGGAAACAAACCTGTGGCAGCTCAAAGCATTTTGCAGAGAAGGACAGGAGGCAGCATCACATCTCTCCCAGGTCCTGTCACCTTTTCCATGGACAGGATTTATTTGTGTAAATCTACAACCAGAGCTATCTCATAATTTATGCAGGCACCCACATACAAGTGTCAGGTCTGGTTTACCTCGTGCACACTTAATCTTGCTTGTTCCAGTAAAAACAAGTCCTTTTCATCTCTCTCATTGTGCAGAGAGAACATTTTTACTCTTCTCCAAGGGGGAAGTGCCCTTTGGTGACACAAATAACTGCTTGGAGTTGTAGATAACCTATAGAGGTGGCTCAAAAATCATTAGAGAAAGCCATTAATGAAAATAATTTTCAAAGTGTACTTCTAGGGGGATGCAAAGAGCAAAGCAAGAGGTGCACCTGCACCAGGGTGTCAGGACACCAACCCACAGCCTTGTCAGACCTGACAGAGCCTTGTCAGGATGTAGCTATCCTGACTGGGATGTCAATTCTTTCTGAATTGCATAGGCTGAGTTAGTTGCTCCTGAGACATTCCCTGGCTGGCAAATTCCATGTTCTCTGCATTGTGGGTATCTCAGAACTGAAGTTTAGATTGGAAAGCTGTAATTCCTTCAGTCACACACAAACGAGGAAAAGAATTTATTTTCTCTAAAAGTCAGATCCTCCATGAAATGAACTTCCCAGGGCTTTTTGGCAGCAAGAGGTATGTTTTTCACTGAGTTGCATTCTTCACATATTGACTGTGCTTCTCCTGAAATTACAAATACATTTCACATGCAATTGGCCAAATTCCCATATCAATTTTCTGATTTTCACCTTCAGAGAAGGATCTTACAATGCTTAGTGATTGGGCAATAAAATGATAGAAGAAATTCAATGCCAATAGATGCAAAGTGATGCATATGGGGGAAAAAACCACTCCAGGATGACACAGAATGACAGTTTCTAAATTAGCTTCTGATGTTCAGGAAAGAGATTTGGGAGTCATTACTGACAAGTCCCTGTGAAAATCAGTTCATTGCTCAGCAGTGGTCAAAAAGATTGTTAGGAATTGTTAGGGAAAGAATAGAGAACAAACAGAAAAAATTAGTTATGCTACCACATAAATTCATGATGTGTCTTTATCCTGAATATTATGCAGTGAAGTCATCACCACAGCTTGGAATGGAGAGCTGAAAGTGCCCAGAAAAAGGAAGAAGCAGGCTCAGTGAGTGGAGTGAGTTTTGTGTGAGGAAAAGCAAAATATACTGGGTATTTTCAGCTTGGGGAAGAGATGAAGCCTGATACGTCATGAGTGGTAATGGGTAGTTGAGGGAAGAGACTAATTATCATTCCTGACAATGTAAGAATAAGGGCTGATGAAATCAGCTGGGCTTTTAAAAAGGGAACACTTCACCACCCAGCATGTGCTGAAGTTGTGCAAGTCATGGCCACGGGATATTCTGGAGGCCAAAATAATAAATGGGTTCAAAAGCTGGTGGGGCGACTAGGCAGAGGATGGAGCCATCAGTTTCTGCCCAAAATTGTGTCCAGGATGAAACCCCAGAAGTTTCTGTGTCACCAGAAGCTGTGAGAGAGGGGAGGTCACTCAGTGCCTGCTTTACTCCTTGTGTCCTTCACCTGAGTGCTCCTTTCTGACCACCCTTGGGGCATGGAGCCAGCTGAGGCTTTGCTCTTTGGTGTGACAACTTCTGTTATGCTGCTATAACTGGTATGCTTTTAAAATTTATGACTGACATTTATTTTTATTTTTTCCTCGTCTTCCATTGCTGTCTCAAGTGGGATGCCTAGATGGATCAGTGTGTTTGTCCCTTGCAGCTCTTCCAAATGGCAGAGAAGGAGCCCACTCCCCATTCACAAAGGGATTGTTGACCCAGGAAGAGTCTGCTGGGTTGGGAAAGGTCCTGAGGGACTGACAGCCACCTTCCTCCTCCTCACACTGTGTGCTGCCCCAGAGAAAGGGCCATGCAGACCTTGCCATGCCAGCAATTCCCCCACCAGCCCTGGGCTACCTCCAGTTCTTATGAGTAAGGCACAGAGAGAGAGGAAAATAAAACCCCTCAGTGCAGCAAAACCCTCAAGTCTTTAGTCAACACTGAAGTGCAGCCTACGTGGTTTGGTCAAAATCCAGCAGTACATCTGTGGAAGAGGTGGGAGCTGGATCCAGCCCTTTTCTGGCTTGGATAGTAACCTGTAATTAGACTTGTCAGACTGCAAGACACCTAATATATCCTTCTGCAATATTTTTGCTCTTTGTGTAACTTTTTCTTCTATCCAGTGTGCTGTAATTCTGGGTTTTTCTCTTTATAGCAGCTGGTTTC
Organism: Serinus canaria; assembly: GCF_022539315.1. Taxonomy (NCBI): domain Eukaryota; kingdom Metazoa; phylum Chordata; class Aves; order Passeriformes; family Fringillidae; genus Serinus; species Serinus canaria. The sequence goes on from NC_066313.1 coordinate 107,528,525, forward strand.
TCGGCATAGTCCCTGGCCACAAATACTTTTGAGTGGAACATCTGGTTCTAATGTGTGCTCTAGAAATGTAACTTTCTGCAATGTTCCATTTGTCTCCCAAACAATATTTTTCCTCTTGTGTTTGCCCAGAGAATCTTGTAAGCTGATCAATATCTGAAGCAGCAAAGGATCCATTTGAGAACAAAGGCTCCAAAAGCCACATAAGCAATTTCCCAGAACTCGAGGCAGTTGAGGAGAGGTAGTCTGCAGGGCAGCCAGGCACATGGGAACTCTGCAGGGCTGCCTTCCTCATCTTTCTCCATGCTGCCTTTCCCCACTGCTCCTACCAGTTACCACAACTGCAGGAGCAATCCCAGCTTGTTTCCATGCTGGTGATCCCATATAACTTTTTGGTTTTTAGTTCTCCTTCACTTCCAGCCAAACCCTTTCAAATGTTCAAAGGAGGAAACACTGCTATTGCCTGGATCCTTCTGTTGTTTCTCATTGTCATTACAGCTGCCTTTTCAGCTGCATTATGTGAGTAAACAAACTTTCACCTACACAGAGGGGGAGCACTGCCCTGAATAAAACAGGCTGTGGAGTCAATAAAGTGGAGGTACAAGAGGAAGCAGGAATGTTTAATATCCTTTCAGGCAGGGGGAACATGAAAAGGCTGCTGAACTCCAGAGAAAACTCCAGGGCTCTTCTGGTATGTTTGCAATATAGATGATGTAAATAATATATAACTCCTGGAAAGAATGTAGGAATATATAAAGTTTTATGTAGGGGAGCACTGCAGGCATGTGGGAGATTCAGATGCAAATCACGGGCTGGATGCCAAGCCCTGCATGCCCACTGTAAACGAGGCTTGGGGACTGAATTACTTAAGTAATTAAAGTGGATTGTGACTCACATGCTGAAAGGGTAAATTGTGCACTGCCACAATCCACCAAGTTATTTCATTCTGGAAAACTGAAGCTCCTCAGTGACAGGGAGGAGGATTTATTGGTACATTATTTTACTTCTGCAAGCCAAACTGTAGGCAAACATGACCATGGCTTTTGAGACTTTGCCTGGGCAGGGTTGTGTTGCTGGCCAGCCACCTCATCATTAACATAAGGCATTGAGACATGAGCATGATTCAAACATGTGAAAAAAATGCAGCTTGACCATTTAAAATCCTTTAGGGCTTTTGCTGTAGGTGAACAAACCTAAGCATGCCTTGAGGAGCCTGCTGCCCAGATGTGCTGCAGCTGTGCCAGGTGGAGCTTCCTCTGCTGAGGTATTCCCACCCAGCCCAGGCTGGGCACAGAAACACTGGATGGAGGACCTGGGGGTTTCAGCCTTCAAGGAGCTGAGGCTGGAACCCACTCAGCTCCCAGGAGCCTGACTCACAGACTTCTGTGTCCTGGAAACAGCTTAGTTTGCTTTCTGGAACTGCAGACTTGCTTTTCCAGCTCTGTGCTCTGGGGCACACATGGGATTCAGCTGCCCTGTCTCTGCACAGCTCCCTTCCCACACCCCCCTTCTTCATTAAAAAATAAGAAAGTAGAAGAGAAGGTCCAAGCCCAGCTCCTGCCTCCCACTCCAATGGAAGGTGTCCCTGGCCATGGCAGGAAAGTTGGAAGTAGGTGACCTTTGATGTCCCTTCCAACCCAGGCCATCCTAGTATTCTATGAGTCCCAATTCATCCTTCTCATCTTGTTCCTCCCTCCTCTCAGACCAGAGAACATACCCAATGTCCTTTTCTGTGTTAGAATCTGCAGCTCTTCTTTTCCTCCTCTGCTCATCCATCCATTTAATGCTTAGCATCACCATGAATGTTTGCCATATGGGCCTGTCTCTTGATATTTTATTCTGCCCTGAGTTTTGGGTCAATAATAAGCAGTAGGAACAATTATTTAAAAAAAAATTGTCACACTTGAAATAAAACAGAATCATTTATTTTATTCCTCTGAGGCTGTATTCCTAATATAGCTTTTTGGACACCTAAGCAAATGCTTACATTGAGATTTTGTTCTGACTCTGTTGAAGTGATGCCAACAGGACAGAGATTCCTGTTATGATCCAGTTATTAAAAGGTACCTCTGTTCAAATCAAGGTGCAAATAGGCTGAAGTCAATGGTAGAGATTTTATTTAACAGTAAATGTGAGGTAGAGAGAGAGAAAGAAACAGGAAAGGGGGTCAAAGAGAGTGAGAGAGAGACAGATTTAGCAGAAAGTTATCACCATCCCCTGGATCCTGTGGTGTTCCACTGGTCCTTCCTCACCCTGTTTTTTGGTGGTGGGGATCCCAGAGCTGTTCTTTTGGGCTATCACCTTTATACAGTCCAAATTCTGGTATCTACAGGGTGTGGGTGCCATTCCCATAACTTGGGATGGCATGAGTGTAAGCAGTTGTTTTCTTTCCCACAATTTGCCACAGGGAATTTTTGTCCAGGTGCAATAACTGGGAGGTTACCCAGATTTGCTTCACCAGGCCTGGAATTAGTGCCTTCCTCTTGCAAATTCCTTTCTTCTGTGCTTATCTCAAGTTCTTGCTGTGGTGGCTTGTCTTATGGCAAGTCCTTTCTGTGGCCTTGACAGTGTTTTGAGACAGGAAACTGCATTCCTTAAGTCCTTCCAACCCCCTCTCTAATCATTTGCATGTTGTTCATGCCATCCAGCACAGGGTAAATATGATAAAACAGAGGGAAATTATTTGTGTGGCTGGAGGTCAATAGAAATTTCAGTGATTTTACAAAGCATGTCTGGGAAAACAGCTGGCTGAAATTATTGCACCAGAGACACCTTGGTCACTTTGCACAGCAGCCAGCAGCCTCTGTGAAACCTCCCCAGCAATATCTCAGCTTGAAGCCTGGGTTTGGTGGTTGCAGCACAGGCACTGCAAGTGCTGTGGGGGCAAAGCTGCTGCTGTGTGCTTCCCCCAGCAGCTCCAGAAGCTCTGTGGCTGGGGGAGAGCCTCCACTGTGATGGAGAAAAATGAGGGGAATGGTCTGGGAGAGCTCTGAAGGAGCAAGGGTGCCACATTTTGGTGTTTTCTGAACCTGTATGACCTTTGATGTCAATAATTCAATGGGCAGGTGCAAAGCAGGCACTGACTTCATCTGCTGCATTTTCAGGTGATCACAACCCTGAGTCAGCCCCTGAGTGCTGCTGGGTGCTGCTCATGGGATCTGACCTGGGGGTCCTGCACAGCAGACAAGCCCCACAAGGGATGGGTTACTGCCAGCACCTGCCCAGGAAATTCTTCCCATAAGTCAGAGGGATCAGGTTAGAAACTGAAGAAATTTAATCACTGTCTTTAGTAAGAAATGCCCCTGCAGAATCCCTCATTTATTAAAACTATTCTTTGATCTGAAAAAAAAATCTCATTTTATAGGAATAGTGATATTTGGAAAAGGTATTTTGAACTCGTTTAGGCATAGCAGGCAAATTTTAATTATATATGAACTCTTACTTTAGCACTTTTTTAGTCATATTTTACTCTGAAAACGTGGTGGGTCTGAGTCAGCAGGATGCACAGCTGAATCCAGCCCAGGGAGGAGGCTGGGCAGAGCAGGCTCAGCAGCCTCCAGATGTTGTGCTCTATTTCCTTTTAAGTGGTCTCTTCCAGCCCTCTTAGAGAACGAGGTGGTGTGCAGATGAAGAGTATTATTTTTTTAAGGCAGACTCTAGATAGCAAAAATGACTAGGAAGAGTAAAATTTCTGCAGGTCTGACTCAACAGCATCTGCTTCACTGAAAGCACTGAGAGATTATTGAAATAAGGCAGGTGTCCAGGTTTCATTGAGGAAAATATTTTAAGCTGTTTTCATAAGGAGGACTGTCTGGAACAGCAAAGTTGGCTTATTTTGAGGGAAATGGAACAAATCAAAACAAACACAAAAATGGAAGGAAGTGGGATTTTGATAAAAGCTTTTAACTCTCCTTGTTTTGAGCAGATTAGAAGGTTGGTGTTTTGGACACTTACCTAAAAGACTGACATTTTGGAAGGAAAGGAAATGAAAGGAAGAAGGAAACCTGTATCCTGGGTACAGAAACAGGATTTTATTATGCTTTGGAGGGGTAGAAATGAATTTGTCTTTCTCCAGACCCTCTCCAAAACAAACTGTATACATGCTATATCTGCATGCTATATCCACATGCTCTTAAAAGACTGGAGGAGCATCTATTTTTGACAAAAGTTCAGTCATTTTACCTGTCATTCTGATTTCTGTTTCTTAGGAAACACAGAGCTGCTGTTGGAAGAAAAGAGAAAAGCCATATGGCAGACAATTGCCAAACAAACAAACACATACAGTAAAGGTGCCAAACAGCTTTTATACAAACAAAAAGAGCAGAAAAACAGCCCTGTCCCCCTTTGATGCATCTACATGTTCTATGAAAGAATATGTACCTGGCTTTTAACCTCCCTTCAGTCCCTCTGGAGAGACTGTCTCTTATACCATGTGTGCTCAAAGTATTTCCTAAAGCAGTCAGGTTTTAATAAGATCTCAATTTACAGAAATAAATATGCCTAACCCTGTGAATAACTCTGGAACTGGCATTAATTTAAGCGTTATCACATATTTGGCATAGCTGAAATGCTGTGGGATGGAAAGCAGCTGGCTGGGCTGGGACTGTCATGGCTCAGAAATGGCCCTTTGTGAAGTTAATCAGGACATCAACCCCAAATCTTGCTCATGCAGCACCTCCTGGTTCCTCAGGAAAACCTCTGGAGCAACCCTTGCTCAGGCAAGCAGGACCTTGCTTGTTTGGGATCTGCTGGGTGCTGGATGTGAGGAGGCTCCTCAGGAACCTGAAATCACAGTAAATGTTACTTATTTAAGGTGCTAACTGTGATATGATTATAAAAGCCCTAGAGCACCACCTCTGTGTCTTTTTGAAAGAGTAGGTGAGGAGAGAAATAAAATCATCAGAGGGGGAGGAACTCATTTTGTCTATTTTGGAATTATTTGATCTGGTGCAGGCTGCTGCACTGCCCAGCAGGCACAGCTGGAGCACAGTGTGGGCAATGTGCACTCACACTCACACTCACACTCACACTCACACTCCCACTCCCACTCCCACTCCCACTCCCACTCCCACTCCCACTCCCACTCACACTCACACTCACACTGCTGGGCACTACAGGCAGCACAGGAGCAGCTGAAATGGGGCTGCCAGCTCCTCAGGGCAGCAGTGGCTGGATGAGGACAAAAGGACAACCAGGATTGGGAAGAGAGGAGCAGAACTGGTGCTGAGAGCAGGGGTGAGAGCACAGCCAGGGTTTGAGGGAACAGTCTGGAAGGAAGGATGGAACAATGGGGAAGTGCAAGGGGCCAGGGACTGAGAGCAGCCAGGAAAGTGCCTGGGGCTGCCTCCTGTTATTCCTACATTCCTCTGCTCCCACGTTTTCCCGTGCCAGAGAAGGTCTGTGAATGGCTTACCAAAGTGGTTTTTTCATCTAGAAGATGTGAATGAAAGTTGAAGAAAACAATATTTACTGTCCCTGCAGCCCTGGAGGCAGTGCTCCATGCAGCTCTGGGTGCTCCACTCAGTGTTTGTTGAACCAGCTCCCCATGCTAGGGCTGATGTATATTTAAAATAGAAAATGGCATGTTTCTTGCCCCCCATCCTGCCTTTTCCCCCTCACCAACACGCAGGATGCTCAATCTGCACACACAGACTTCTCCAGGTCTGGAAATGTGAGTACCTGAACTCAGCTCTGGTCCTGTCACAGGGCAAATCAGCTCCCTTGTCTGCCAGAGCACTTGGCCAGGCACAAGAGCACCAGGCTCAGTGTGGCTGTGCACATTTTCACTGGTGTCTCCTGAACATCTGCTACAAAAGGGACTGAGATGGGTTATCTCTATGTTCATCCATGATAAAATTAGTAACTTAATGAGAATTTACCATGGATGTGGGAGGTCTCGTTCCCCACAGGAGAACTTGGGTTAATTGATTGTGTTAATCACATCCTCCCCTACTCATCTTAATCCCTACATTTAATTTTATTTGGGTTGCACAGGTCCCTTGAGGAGCTGTGCTTGATCCAAGCACAGTCAGACTCAGTTAAGTTTCTTGACAGGCCGAGAGGAGTGAAGGATGCAGCTCAATGCAAAGCAGAAAGGACAGGAGGGAGAAAAATGAAAGGAATTTCAGATACAAAATTCAAAATGAAAGGTGCTAACTGTCACCTAATGGGCCTATCACTCTTATCATTATAAAATTACTAAATAGATATGGCTGCTTTGAGAAAGAAAACAGACAGGAGCAAGCTCTTTCTCACTGCCTGCTCCCACACTGATATGTTTTCTTCTCCTAGGGAGGGGAGTCCTCTCCCATTTAGTCCAACAAGGGCAGCCAGGGTTCAGGGCTGCTCCTGGACCACTCACCATGAATTTAACCACACTGAGGTGCACTAAGGTGTAGACTCTGTGGATGCTCACAGGTGGAGTTTGAGCCCAGCCCATGGCCCAGTTTGGTTTCCCAGTATGGACAGAGCCATGGGTCTCCAATCTGCAGGCACTGCACTCCTACTGAGTGCAGTCTGTGTGCTTAAGGATGCTGTAAGGAGAAGCTGCTCAGTGGGGATTTCAGCTCCATCTTTGAAATTCATCACTATTGCAGCTTCAGTTCAGATTCTTAGTGTTACTTTAATATAGGTTTTTGTGATCTAATTTCCCTTAGCCTCAATTAGGGGTAGAGGACATTAGCCCAGGAAAATCCTGAAGGAACAAAAAAACCCCGCCTAGATCTTTTTCTTCATCATTTTTTGTAAGTGAAGTAGTTAGCAGGGATTTAGAGTAGGTAATTTTAGCCTTGACAATAAATGGGCAATCATTTGTGATGAGGCAAATAGACATTCAAGCTGGGCAGAGAACAGCTGAAGTAGAACCTCAAGAGATTATAAAAGAAACCTGCTGATGTGCAGGTTTCTGACTTTCTGGTGTCAGCATTAAGTGACACTATTCAGGTTAAACAAACCTTTTTTCTGTGTGAATAAAGCTTTTTTGCTCTTGGTGAGCAAGGCATGAGTATTTGAGTAGCTGAATACAAAGCCATGTGGCTCATCAGCATGCTTGAATATTAGGTATCCCCAGCACCCCAGGTTTAGCTGGTTGCAGGAATCAATCAGTTTACAGTGAAGATATAAAAGCACAAAATGCAGAGTATATAGACCAGGCACACATGATTGTCACAGATAAGCAGGGAGTAAGGAAATGCTGATTACAGCCATGCCCCTGGGATCTGGAATCCAAACAAGGGTGGTCACAGGTGCTCATGGAGGTGTGGTCACAAGAGGCCAAGCAACATCTTGGCGGGTCAGACAACAGACCAGGGAAGACTTAAGACAGCGTCAATAATTTTTTAAGCTGTGGAGGTCTTTATATCCACACAACTCTGGTAGAAATCCCCTTGCAGGACCTCCATGGAGCAGTCCTGGTTGATTTCTTGCCTCCAAACCCCAGGGACAGCCCAGAGATAAACAGTCTCTGACACTGCACACCAGCCTGGCCTCTCTGCTGTGCTTGTCAGGCTCCCTCTCACACCCTCCTATAGAAGGGGATGCTCCAGCCCAGCTGCTCATGGACCCTCCAGCTGAGCAGGTTCACTGCAGGTGCCCTGTGCTCTCATCCCACTGAGAATTCCACTTGGGAAGCCACTGTAGAGCTACACTTTCCCTCTTCAGAGGCACACAATGCTGAGAGCCAATGTACTCCATATACTCTGCAACAGATTTTAGAAACTCAACAATTTTCAGCTTTAGCAAGGTTGCCTTTGTTGATGATGCATTTACCCTTGTTCTCTCCAGGCAAGTCTATTAATGCACTGATAACACTTAATCCTTGACCTGTTCAGAGACAGATAAGCAGGCTGGTACCAGGTCTAGTCTCTCTGCCATAAATTACAGCACAATACAGGAAATTCCTAAGGACCTGAGCAGTTCATATAATCCCAGTGGAATTAATAAATATGCTTCAAGATATTCCTGGTATTGTAGCAGATTAATTTGTTTTTATTAACGTATCACATCTTTCAATGTTGTAATCTCATCCTAGCTCCAGGAAATTGCTGTGATCTCTGCTCCAAAGCTCTTGCAATGTTACAGTAGTCACAAGTCTATTGCTGAGATTAAAGAACTAAGAGAGTAAAGAGCACTACATGAGTGTGGTGAAGAGGAAGTTTACAGCTACAAGACTGACTGTTTTCCCAGGGGAATCATGATTGCATCATGAGATGTAAGATTTTTTTTCTTTCCTCCTGCTAACATTAGATTAGAAGACACTCCTGTGCTGGCATGCAATGTGTGAACTTCAAAGGGAAAGTGTTTTGAGTAAGAAAAGAGTGACAAGAGTTTTCCAAGAGAAGTGCCCATCCCATGGGCACCGTAGGCACTTTTTTTGAAGGAGACATTTACACATTTCATCTATTTTAGGCAACACTTGAGCACTTGCCAGCTTCTAGCAGGCTGCCCAGGGAAGTGGCTGAGGCACCATCCCCGGAGGTATTTAAATAAAAGTGAAGATGTGGTGCTTAGGGACGTGGTTTAGGGGTGGGCTTGGCAATGCTGGGTCAGTGGTTGGACTTGATGATCTTAGAGGGTTTTTCCAGCCTAAATGATTCTGTGATTCTCTAGGCTGTGGGTTGGATTAAGAGACAAACAGCAGTGTTCCTCAGTGTGGCACATCCCTCTCCAGTGCTCCTGCAGGCTCCCTGGGACAGCAATTCCTGCTGCCTTCCCACCCTGAGGCCACACTCACCATCAGCCCTGGAACTGTCAGAAAACAGGACTTTCACCCAAAGCCATTCATCTCTGCCAGTGGTGCAGCTTCTTGCTGTGGGCTAAACCTGTCCTGACTGCACATTCTTCCTACAAAAGACTGGATGAGGAATTATTCATAATTTTAAATGCTTTGGTTGCAGGTTTCCTCAGCACCTCCCTTTTGTGCAGTGAATTTTGGTCACTGCTCAGAGCTGACCATTCATGCCTGTGTTGTGAAGAGGTCTAGGAAAGGTCAAGGCTCTCCATTCATGAATTTTACAAAGATTGAAAACACTGCTTTGCTGAGATGGCTTTGGGAATAATGGGGTTAGTGTGAGGAGGAGCAGGACAGGGAGGCTCTTGCTAGAAGTCTGTTTAGTCGACTGAAAGGAGGATATTTTCAGAGTCAGAAGAAAAAAGTTATTAAAACAGACACCTTTTTCTGGATTTTCTCTCTGAGCTTTTGGCTTTTGAAAAGCAGTCTGCTAGTTACACAAAAAATGCAAGAAAACAAGGAAGTTCTGACTAATCCTAGTGTTGAATGCAGATATGCTGGCTATCTGTAATAAAACACCTTGTCTCCTTCACACCCTGCCTCCCCTATTTCGCCCTTTTCCTCTTTTCATCCATCCTGAGCACTGATATGCCCACAGATTTTTTAACTGTGCAAATTCTTGTCCAGTAACAGTTTCAAACAAACCCAACCAGATCACACATTAATGTTAAAACAGTGGCCTCTGAATTTTAGCTGAGCTGATTCAAAGAAAATAACTTTAAAAGTACTTTAAAAGCATTAGCAGATGAAGCCTAGCCAACAACACAACAAACAGCATTTTTTATTTACTTAGTTCTTTTCTCTTTTAACAATTTTTCCATTGAAATGGTTGCTAATTTCAAGCAGGAAATTCACCAGCTATGCCAGTATAATTTGCATCAATTAGTAACCCAGAAGTGAGTGCAATTCTATTTTGAGGATACAAAAAAGCAGTAGCCTAAGGGTCTCTGTAAAGAGGGACTAACACAGAGCCATAATGTATTGCTGAGAAAACCTCCCAGGTGATACATCTGCATAGGCCAGAGAGTGCTCCTTCTTCCTGAGGAGAATGATGAAAAGCTATCTCAATGAGTAAATTTTTTTGGGGGTGGGAGAGAGGAAATGCTTCATTAGTTATTTTAATAGAAACCAAAGAGGCATTTAAGTATGGGGATATTCTGGTCTAAAATATAAAAGGGAGAAGGACAACAAGAACAAAAATAATAATCAAGTATAAGCAAAGATTACAATTATCAATTTTTCTGCCTAACATTTCCCCAGTTACAAATGAAGATGTTATTCTGATAAAGACACAGTAACATCTATTCAAGGCAAATTTCAGGGCTGTAAGAGGCACTGTTTGTAGCTCATGGGAGGAAAGAAAGCAGTGTGCATCTCCTTGTTCCTTGGGAACATTTTGCCCTTCTCTTGGTTGTTTGCCATATGGAGAAGGAACCAGCAGTTTTCTGCTACAGACATAATTGCAATTTCAGTTCTGATTTGTATTACCTGGAAATCAAGCTGGAGCCTCCAAAGGGCAGGAGGGCCTCCATGGCAGCTCTCTGGAGTCTCAGTGGCTGCAGTGTGTCTGTCTATATGGAAAATATTTTTTAAAACATGCTTGCTATGAGGAGTAAATGGCAACATGGGCTGTCTGCCAATAACCTCAAATCTGTAGTGAGAAATAATTCAGTCTGCCTGCAAGCTGAGTTCTAGTCTTCCTCTCCTGTATAGACTGTCGATTTTGCTCTGATTTACTAAGAGTAGGTACAAAACATATTTTATTAAGGCAACATCTTCCACTCTAATCATGGTTCTTAAAGTAAAATGCCAACATTTTACTCACTGTCTCCCCAGGCTCACTTCTAAACTTGATGCACTGTGCTGAGAACAGGTCTTCTCCACTGCTGGCAGCTTTTGGCATCAGTCATTGCTGGATTTAGCTGCTGCTCTCCATATTTCATCAAGTAGCTTGAAACAAATTCATTACCAGAAGGGTGTGTGTGCCTTTGATGGGTTTTTCCAGCTTATCTAAATTGTTGAAACAGTCGAGCAACAAGCACTTAAAAATGGAAGTCCTCAAGTATGAAGCTGAGTTTCAGCTGTCTGGTAGGTGAAGATTCAAATGACATTTGCCACTACCCCCATAGCAGAGATGACAGAAGAGCTCCTCAAGAAAGCCCTCACTGTTTTCACCAAAACCAAACATGAAACTACCAAAGCCAGGCATGGGAGTGGTTTCAGAATCTATTGTGACAGTGCCATGTGTGAGTTTACAAACCTGCAGACTGAAATACTTTTGAGTGTCTCTTCTGACTGTGTGTGGAGCAGAGCTGTGGAGGCTGCAGCTTTGGGATGTGCTGAGTAGTGATGTGCCATCATGGTGTGATGGAAAGATGAGCCTCAAAGGAGCTGCAGAATTGCACAATTTAACATTCAGTGTGGGAAATGAATAAATGTCCAACCGAAGCACATGCTAAAGGCTTGCATTGCTAAAGGTTTAGTGCTGGCATGACACGTGTCCTTGGACTCAGCAATGGAGGTGTGAAGCCTGGCATCAGAACTGGTCAGTCAAATCAGGGATTTGCCATCCCCTCTCCTCCTGTTAGTCCCCACTGTCACCTGTGTCTCTAACCCCATCCTTTGTTTGTACAGCACATGGCAGTGACTCTAAGTGTTTGTACAAAATGCAGCTCTCAGCTGTAAGGACTGGGCATGAAGTGGGTGGTGAAGCTGACTTGACCATGGGCTGCTCCTGAAATCAGTGGCCCCACTCCCCTTGCCCTTGTCCACAGAGACCTCCAGCTGCTTCATTAGCACAGGCAATGCTGTGTGTTCAACCCCTCAATGTGCTGGCCCAGGGACTTCAGCAAGCAAAGCCCAGACTGCAGAGCAGCTTGGCCTGAGCTGGCTGCTCACAGGGTCAGAGCAATGCTGCTTGCAGGGAAAGAGGTGGAGGAGTTGCTGGGGAGAGTGAGGGTAAACACACCCTTTTTTGGCAGGAGAGATGTTTCATCCTAGTGGCTTTAGGATGAAATGTCACCCTGCTGGGGTGCAGATAGCATCTCATGCACAGAGAGAACACGGGCTGCCTGCAGGGAGCATTGCTAACCCAGTTGTTATTCCCTGTGTTTATGGTCAGGAAAGGCTGGAGTGCAGTGGCCACACAAATGGAGATACCAGGAGGTGTCTGGCCCCTGCCAGGTTGTAAGAGGCAGCAATCCCACAGTTTGTGTGGTAAAAATGCATCTCTTGATCAAAGCTTGAGTTCATCAGCTGCAGGTAACAGACTGCCTGATGTCTGCATCTGTCCAACCTGCAAAGAGAGAAGGGGTCTGTGGGAATGGGAGCATCCCCAGGGCAGCACCCCTGCTCTGGGCCTTGCCCAAGGACCTGGAAAGTCATGAAGGTGTTTGAGTTCAGCATGAACTGCTCAGGCTTTCCAGGCTCTGACTGTGGCTCTTGGAGCTGAGACAGGCCCCGACAGCACTTCAGCTGGATGAAATAAAGAGAGCAGCAACTGGAGCCCAGCCAGCATGCATTTAGCTCAGAGAGAGTGCTTCCTTTTCATTTCTATAAATTTGTTCCAAGACTGTTTTATTAAGCTTATTCTTTCTTTGTAGAACACTGGTCTAGTTTTCAAAAGAGTTTTAGGCTGACTAGCAAACCCTTCCACTTGTGAGGAAATGCTGATCCCAAATTCCTGCCTCCTCCCGTGAAGTCCAGGAGCTAGATGTAAGGCTGGGGTGCTGAGGAGTGGGGGGGATGTCCCCTTTGGGAGGCACAGAGACCAGCTCATCCCCTGGAGACAAGCACCCCCTGTGATTTGGTGGGCATGGGGTGGGCTTTGCACAGGCTTCTCCTCAAATATGTAACATTTGGGGACAAGGCAGGACCAAAGGCCAAGCAGATTTAGACCTGGGGTACTGTAGCAGCAGCATTGTTGCAGAGGTTGAGATCCCTGGAATTTAAAAAAGAAAGCTTCCTTGAAACCCTGTTGTGAAAACAGCCTTTCTTTGGTGCTTCTGTGGCTGGTGTGGGCTGCAGAAACACTTCCCTTCCCTGGGCACACCTGAATGCAGGGATACCCAGGAAGTTTTGGGTCATCCATCAGCACAGACAGAAATGATGGGGCTGGAGAGCACCTGCAGCCTCCCAAGAGCCAGACTGAGGGAGGAAGGAATATCCTGGTGGAACAGCAGCAGCTGTTCCTAGAGAGAGCTGCACAATAAAGTTGCTGTGATGAGAAAATCAGAGGCTAGAGTGAGGATGCAAAACAGTATTGGTGTCAAGGTGCTACAGTCTGAAAAAAAAAAAGAGTTTGAATAAAAATGTCAGAAATCCAACTGGAGAGGTATTCAAAGGAGGACTAACAACACATTCCTGTGTGCTGGATCCCAACAAGCAAGTGAAGCTTTGATTTTAGACATACAGCAAGGGAAAAGTGGAACTGCAGGGAATGAGTTGTAGGCACACACTGAAAATATGAAGAATATTTTCTTAGATGCCTTCCCTCTGAGGCCAGGAGAAGCACTGGTCACCATGGGACTGTGGTGCTGTTGATGGGAGTGTGGGTCTCTCTGTATCCACCATAATCAGGGCTTAGGAGGCTGATCCCTCAAACTGCTCTTCTCCCAGTCACAGACATCACAGCCATGAGATCCAAGAGAAATGCATTGCAGGTCCAGGATCAGGAACAGCAAAACCAGGGATAAGGATTTCTGGGAGCCTCACTGTGAGGCAGAGAGCATTTATGTTGGTTAACAAGAGGCTGTTTAAATCTGCATTGAGATCATGGGCAAAATACCCAAGCTTAGGATATGGATTGAGGTACAAGTGAGGAAACCTCAGTAAATTGTATTGATGCAACTTGGATCAATTTGTATTTGATCTGGTCAACAAACCCAAAGCTTGTGTAGGTATTTGTATTTCAGAGGGATAATGGAATATTCAGGGTCAGGTGAAGTGAGGAAGGAATTGACTTCAGCTAAGATCAGACAGGTGCTCATATTTGGGCTGGACTTGTTTGTGGAGCTGCTGCCCCTTTGTGCTCCAAGGACTGGGTGTGGGTGCTGAGTGAATTCCTGCACCTCAGCTGCTGGGCTGTGACCTCGGGCTGAGGACAAACCTTGTGACAGATGTTTTTCCTGTTATAAGGTTTTTTCCTCTCAGGCTAAATCAGCATGAGCTACTCTTAACCCAGTTGAAATACCTCCTTGGAAAGAAGTTTCAAAACATCTTCTATTTTCCTGTTGCTTGATTGCATCAGCTTAAAATTCACCTTTCAATCAAACTGGTGGGAATTTGCCTGCAGTCTGTTCTTGAAGCAATATAGTTCTTGAAAATTAAACTGGCCTTAGACTGCAGAGAAATGAATAGGAAGGGAAAAAAGCTTTATCCTAGACAGGAATCTTAAGAGTGACTCTGATCTTCAAGTTTAAGCTAATACAGGGCCACTGATATCAAAGCAGACATTCTTCCTTTACACAGAAATAAATTTGATCAGTGGCTGGGCTGTTAAGTCAGTATTATTCAACTAGATGTAAGATTTTTATAATATTACCAGTTTATTAATAGTCAGAACACGAAACTTTACATTAGTGTCAGGGATGTGGGGGAGAAGCAGAATGAAGAATGGAAAAAGATGATATTATTTGCCCAGGGCAGACAATTAAAGAGCAATCTACTTTAACAGTGTCACCTTTATATAATTTCTCCTGTCTACCATTGCCACAGTTTTCCACACCTCAGGGGAAGAGCTGGCATTCTTAGCACAGCTCCTAAATGGGTTCTTGTTTCTGTGAGATACTCTTATTATTATATTTTTTTATTTTTATTTTTTCCTCTTCAGGAAAAACAACAAGGGAAATCACCCCCAGACTCTGCAGAACTACACAATGAAGTTATTTCTGTTGCTGCTATGGGGGAGCTGAATTTTGGGACACAGCCACAGCCTTTATGCTCTTGGGCAACAGTGGGTACATTACTTTGCCAAATAAAAACTCTTCCTTTGATTTTTCATATATCTTAATGAATTACATGGGTTTCCTTAAAGATACCATCAGCTTCTCTTTCCTGCTTATTTATTCAGCAAATGTTTCTGCATCTGAGAGGAAAAGAACTTTTAATTCTCAGGAATCTGTGCTCCCTAAGTTAATGTCTGTTACTATATTCTTTTACATTTAAAAAGCCTAAGCTGCTCACAGTTGTTTGTACAAACACTTCCCATAAAAACATGTCTGAAATTAAATATATGCTCTTGGGAGTGCAATTTCTTCTGTCTTTCAGTGTTAGCCCCTGGTTTCTGGCATTCAACATGACTGTGCTCTCCTGCCAGCCTTGCTGAACTTTCTAGAGTGACAGGATTCCCTCACATCATTCACATCATGCTAGCACTGCAGTGACAGTGAAGGGTTCTTTCATGGACAGTTTGGCCTTTACTTCTGTTACCACATAAATTTCCATGTTGTGGGAAATATTTGAAATAGGAGCCCTTGTAACCGAGGATAAAATTTAGGTGCAACAATTTATATAAGAACTGAGCTTCTCCAAAGCTGTGCTCACTTTGTGTATTTAGGATTTTATGACCCCAGCCTGTGGCAGGTGTCTGTTTATCAAAGGCCCTGCAGATCTAGGGCTGGATGTAGGACAGAATTTCAGGTTTGTTGTACCCACAAAACAGAATCACTTAAAATGATCACTTGAAGTGTCTCACTTAAAACATACAGAACAAATAACTTCATGGGCATCAAGAAATGTAGCCTTGAACTGCTGTGTTTCATTCCTTTGTTTGGCATTTTGTAACAAGTGAACAGTAATGAACTTTTCATTCCTGCAGGTAGTTGTGAAAAGGATAAATGATGTCCCAAAGATTCATGTTGACACATTTCTGTATTTAGCTTCTGCTTCTTTGGTCTGCCCAACTGGACATTTTTCAGGAGTGCCCATTGCCTTTAAACTGTCTTCTTTTGCCTCTGGTATTAACCTTTGGGCTAGAGATACCTCTTTGGATAAATATAAAGCTATTTTACTCAAGGAGTATATATCAGTCCATGCCTCCTCTTTCTGAGGCTTAGACAGAAGTGTCATTTGTATGGGATGAATCCATCTGGCAGTTGTTAATGTTGATTTGACCATTTCTTGCCGTTTAAAAAATTTTTTTAATTTACTGCATGAAAATTAAATGTGCAACATTTATTTGTCTTACAGGAAATTATTTTAAAGAATATTTATGACACCACTTTTAGATCTAATCTGTGAAACTTAGACCTGAACTGTAAGACTAAACATTTATAACATAAGCTCTGGATAGGAAATTCTGAGTTATTAATGAAAACTCAAAGATAAAATGCTGCTTTTAGCCTGCCTTCTACTGTCAATATGTTTTCCAACAAGCCTTATGGCTTTGGTAATGGAAAATGGTCTTTCTGTTCTCAAGCCTGCCTTAAGGCCTTAAATTCAGACCAGGTTGATGTGACTAAAAGTCATCACCATTTGACTGCTCTGTGGTCAGCTACAAAATTTAGAGCTGCAGAGGTCAAGTGTTTGGCTGTCTGTCATAATTGGCAGACAGTCAGTGCTGGAAGTCTGAACAACCACCGCAGAGCAGGAGCTGTGGGTGCTGAATACAAAAGCTCCCTCAGCTCCAGGGTCATCACTCATGGCCATGCAGCTGCCTGTCAGTCTCTGGGACATGTGTCAATATTTTACAGTGGTTGTGGAACATCTGGCTGCCTAATTTGGGGTTAGGCAGTCACACAGGAGGTGCAAAAGAGCCACAAACAGCACATGATAAACAGTTTGGGAAAGATAGACATCTTATTGGTGACCTGAAATAGTGCAAAAATGGCCAAAATGTTCCATAAGGCTTTGAAAATGATTTCTTAGGAGGTCTCGTGGAAAAACATTGACTTATTCTACAAACTTTTTTTTTTTTAATTGAGTATGGGATAAAGTCAAATCCTTTGGTGTCTCTTATTGAACTAGAAACAAAAGAAGGACCTGTCAAGAGTTACTCTCTATTTTCTCTATTCCCAGTATTATTGGTCATAAGCAAATTTTGAAAACCACTCTGTTGACAGAATGAGCAGGAGCAGATTTTGAACATCATTATTGGGAACTTTTTCCTTGAATGCTTCTCTAACAAAAAAAAGAAAATGATCAAGTGATATAAAAGTTTTCAAAATGTGAAAAATATGCAAGTTAGTAGATGAAATGTAGAAGAATCTTTCCATGCTTTGAAGATCAGGAATTTCTCTTTGACAAAAGAATAAATAATACTTTTATATTTTCTTCAACTTGTTTCAGTATGAGATTTAGAAAAATATGCCTTGAAAAACTACAATGTTAGAAAAGTGATGCTTGAGGTGTTTAATTGTATTTCACCCTGGAATGCTCTTTTTGTGTATAGGAGATCTGAACAGAAATTCTTTCATTAAAATACTCCTGGAATCCAAAATGCAGCCTGCTGAGTAAAAAGACCCTTCTGGCATGTGCAGAACTTCTGAAGATCCTTTTGCATGCAGTTTGGGCATGTTTAGACCTTTCTTCTGAACACAGTGAACAAATAAGTAACACTGTCAGTGAGGGGAAGTGAAATACTTAAAATGAATTGTGTGGAGCTACCACAGTAACTTAACCAGATCTGTGGGAAGTTATCTCTCTGAAGCAGTTTTCACCTAGGGAGAGAAAAGGGGCAAAGCTTCTAATATTTGTCATCACTTTAAAAATGAAACTTGCCTTTTTTTTTTCCATTGCCATTGAATCCCTTTCATACTCTGTCAATTAACGATATTTTTGTGGTAAAAAGGAAAAATCCATCCAAGGAACAAAGGAAGGTGATCCTTTTCCAAAATATTTCAGATGATTTTGACACATATGGGGGCTGGTGAAGAACCAAACTCTATTACTGGATTGATGGGCTGAACTATGACAACTCCTAGCTGGAAAAAACTGGCTTTCTTTTCAGATCTCCAAGAATATTTATCTTAGAAATACAACCTGCTGCATTTGCTTTGACTAAACAATCAGGTAGAATGGCCAGAAGAGCTGGAAAACAAAGCCACAAGACAGGACAACCTTGTCTCTCTTTCCCAGACAGGATATCACAGCTCAGTCACAAAATCAAGGCTCATGTTGAAAAATAACTCAGCTCAACAAAAAACCCTCAGCTCTGAGTTTCTAATCCAACAGTTCCCAGGGCATTGGAGGAATTATCCCCTTTCTGGACTGATTCTCTGCCTCTGGACTCTCTGGCACTGGATCCTGTTAACCTCAGTGTAGCTGAGTTGTTGCCAGCTTGTGTTTTCTAAAGGGAGATCAGAGACTGCACCTTTCTGCTGTCCTCACTTGTATTTTAAGAGTAGGATTGGCCTAACCCCTGCTTCTGTACAAGGCCAGGCTGGGGAAGCTGTTAGAATTTCCTCTCCCATTTTCCCTGGAGAAGATAAAACTCTTCTTCTGACAGGGACAACAAAAGATCAAGCAATGTCAGGGCCTGCCTTCTGCTCTCTGGCCTGCAGTGAGTGCCCTTGATGGTTCATCTGGCAGTGATGGTTCAAACCCTTCTTCACAACAGGTACCCCCACGCAGTGCAAAGGTGTTTGTGAGCTCTGTGTGCATGCATTGACTTCTTGAAATAAATAAAAATTTGTTTTCTTCAGCTTGCAGAGGATTTGCCAGCAAGCAAAGCCTGGTGAAGGTTCTGCCCATTGGAGGAGGAAGTCTGGTTTCTCTTAGCAGAAACGGTTGGAAGTGTGCAGCTCTTTTTAACAGAGGGAGTGAGGGAAGAATAATATTTTTCTTTCAGAAATTGAACCAGAGTTTTGATTTTTCCTAATGGAGAAACACATTGCTTCTCTGCTGGCAACTGAGGTGTTCTCCACAACAATTTAGTAAAACAAAATGCGTTTGTGACTAGGACGGGGCAGCTGGGAGTGTTGGTTCTGCTTCTGAGAGCACACCCCACACAGGCTCTGCCATTCTCTTCCCAAACATGGGCACCCCATAGGGGAGAGGAGGGCGTGGGCTGAGCTGCAGCTCTCATGCTGCCTCATTGTTCCTCTGAGGGGTAAAGGAAAGGCTCAGCTGGCAGCTTGCTAAGCTCAGGAGCAATGGACTAAGTGCTCCTGCATTTCATAAAGAGCAGAAGTCAATTATAGCAGCACGCAGGAGCGGGGTTAATTGGGGCAGGAGGTTCAGTGGCAGGGCTTTGCCAGCCTCCCCTTTGTTCAGCACAGTTATACACCCAGCTGTATGTATAGTTATACATTCAATATCCTGAATGTAGGCCATGCTGTGGGAGAAAACTACCTCAAGCTTGAGGCTTAAAAGCAAACTCCCATTTGAATAATTCAGATACAAAAGACCTCCTAATTTTGATTGGGGATGTGTATTTGTTTCTTGCCATGGTCGTATAACACAGAGGAATGTGAGGGAGCTCTTTGTTCTCTCCCTCTCGGGTGCTGTACATCTGCACAATGCAGAGCTACCTTGGCTCGCTGGGCTGACATTAGGAAAACCAAGCTTTGTCTGCAGACTGAGTGTGAGGAGTGTTGTCTGCCAAGAGCCATCAGAGTCGAGTCATGAGGGCAGAAAAGTAAAGTTTTAAGGTGGGCTATTGTTTTTCTGACTGAATTAGTTATAACTCTAGTTGGCCTTCTAAAGAAACCAGAGCAACACAATAAATATCCCAGGCTTCTAATGATCAATACTGCTAAGTGACAAAGCAACTCCTGAAGCTGGGAGATGGGAGCACTCAAGGCTTTCAGCCTTGCTCCTTACAGGAAGACAGTGATATCTCTATGAAATCTTTCCACCTTTGGAAAGATACGAATCCTTATTATCATCAACATTGCCTTGTCAGGTGCTGCAGAAACCTAGCAGAAAAAGTTTCCTGCTTTCTCAGGTAATGTTGGGTATCAGAATCAGAGGCAGCTGTCAGAGGCAGACAGTAGTTAAAGAAACACAGAGGAAAAGACCCTTTATTGACAGGAGAAATAGTGATCTCAGCATACTGGGAATTTTTGAACCATTGACTTTCATAGCTGGTGATGGAAAAGATGAAATTTCACTGCTAGGTTGCAAAATCCCCTTGACTGCAGAAGGAGATAATGTGCTGTTAATGACCAGGTGCAGGAGCTACGGAGAGCTCCTGAAAGCCCACTGAAGGTGCTACTTGCTTTTTTTATTGTTTATTTATTTATGTGAGGACAACAGTCAGTTTCAGAGGTCTCAGACACAGTCACACATCACACATTAGGCCAATGAAGAAAAAAACAGCTGAGAGTGTGTGTACTTACTGGCTGTGGTGGGAGGTTGTGTCAAACCAAAAGATGGTTGACCTTTGCAGTGTGAATGGGAGGCTCCACCAGCCTGTGCTCCCACTGGTTGCTTGCAGAAGTCAGCATAAACCAGACAGAAGCCCAGAGTATAATTTATTACTGCAGTAAATCCATGGGGTCCATTTGTAGCCAAGCACATGCCCACACTTGGGAGAAGCAGCCAGGGCAGCTGCAAGGCGCTAAGGCATGAACCTTAGGGTGCAGTGAGCAGACATTTGTGTGCCAGACAAGGAACATATTTTGGGGTCGGGTTGGGTTTCACATCATTTGTCTGTGTCACACTGTTGTCATTGGCCTCAGCCTCAGCCACCCTCACTATAAAGCAACCTAGAGGCACAGGCAGTGATTGGTGACAAGACCTCTCAAGTTTTTAGAAGTCACCTCTGAACAAAGCTGTTCCTATCTCTTTAGACTGTGAAGGAATGTCTCTAACAAGCTCCAGTGTGGGTACCTGTAATGTACATGCACATTAACATACTTGGTTTGATGATTTCCACATTAGATCTTGCCTGTGCGCTCAGAAAAGCCTTGGTGAGCACCCTGAGTGAGGAGAGCTGGCCAAAGTCATCCATCCACACGTGCTGGGCTCTGTCACAGGGAAAACTTGGCCTCATGACTGAGACATTGATTCTCCAGCTTGTTATGACAGTGGAGGTCAGGAAGAAGAGCCATCTGAGTGTCTTTTGATGGCTTTTGTCACAGACAAAATGTAATTCTTGTTGCTTTTTAGTTTTTCCTGTTATAGTCGTAAACTGTAATTGACTGAGGTAGAAAAAGCACTGAACTTGCTGGGGGATGCTGACTCCTACAAAGGGGAGAAATTGTCACATCCAAAGGGCACAGTCTGGGTACTCTCCAGGATCCCAGCCAGTGTTCTTAAACACTTCCAGGGATGGAGCACCTGCAACTTCTCTGGGCATCATGTGCCAGTGCCTCACCACCCTCACAGTAAAGAATTTCTTCCTAATATCTGATCTGAATTTCCTCTCTTTCAGTTTCCAGACAGTCCTTAGCAGGAAAGATGAGGACTGCACGGGGAGCCTCTGCACATCCCGTGTGCCCCTGCAGCCATGTCTCCTTGAAGCTGTCAAGCTGAGGCTTGGCTGGTTTGTGTGCTGCTCCACTGCTCTTTGCTGAAGGGTGGCCTCCTCCCATGAGCTATCACTCACTGCTAAATGATAAGGGAAGGCCGCTGAGGCTTCACTAACTGCGTTCATTACAAACGTTGTAATTGTAAAGATTTGCTATAATTCAGTTAGCTGCCCTAAAACCCTTGGCAAGCCACATTATTGAAATGATTATTGTTACAAGATTGTTGTAAATTGGAGTCAATCATCCAGACGTGAAATTGTCTTTTTTATATCTGTGTGGCTGGGAACAATCTTCCTCCTTTTATTTCTTTAAATTAACATCTCCTTGTTTTGTACCTCTAGTACCTTATTGGACAATGGGATCCCTTCCCAAAAAATGCAATTAAATCTTTTCATCTCCTCAACAGCCCTGAGTCCTTCTAGTCTGACAGCTCACAGTTACTCCCAGCAGGTTTTTTGGTGCTGCAGGAAAACAGCTGTCAAGGATTACACAGGGACAGCTGACTCCCTTTTCCAGTTCAGTTGCATTGGACCAGAGCTTCTCCACCTGTGCCCTGTGAGAATGGCTGCAAACTGGACAATGGAAGATATATGTGGGCATTTCCACACACAGGCCAAATGAACACATCACAGAAGAGTAATTAACAACAAATATTCAAAATTTCAGTGAATCTACTGGTTATAAATTGATCAGCCCTGTGCAAGATGGCCACTGGTTATAAATTGATCAGCCCTGTGCAAGATGGCCTGCTAATTATTTTCTGAAGAGGATTCCCAGGTTTGAGGTGGTGAAGAAGCACTGGACTAGCCCACCTGTTGAACCTCTGAAAATCTTGATTCCTGCCTTGTGTTCAGGCCTGGTGTTTGTTGCAGTCTGAGGAAATATGTGATCCTTGCTGCTTCTGCTCCCTCTGTGTCCTTCTATTGCTTGAAATGTCCTGACAGTCAAGAAGGGCATCTTCGGCATATTCAGGACACGTCACCTCCCATGGACAAAGGCAACTGGATGGCAGGAGATTATCTATGGCCATTACAAATGCCAGCACAAGGATGGGAATTGCTGTGCCTCCTAAAGAGATAATAATTTTAATACTATGTTCTATAGCCAATAGTTGGAACTTTTTCTGAGGACTAGGTCAGTAGCTGTGACAGGCTTGGTATGAGCATTCCACGGAAGAGCTTCTTCTTACTTGGTTAGAGGTGTAGATGTGGCAGGTAAAATATGATCCAGCACAGTTGTTGGCAGTAGGTAATTTGGTATTTATGAGTATTCCCTGAGGTGAATTTCCATCTCAGCTTAAGAGAAAAGCTGTGTCTATGCTCTGGTTGAGCTGTACCATTCATAGGAGCAGGGGAGTGGGAAGGAAATAGGACTTTATATCAGTGGCTACTTCTTTAGGTTGTGTGACCAGTTTTCTGTCTTTAACCTTGGATTTGTAACAAAAAAAAAAAAAAAAAAAAAGATTAGAAAGAGTCAGTGCTTATGTCTCTTGTGAACCCCTTGCCAAGGGATAGCACCTGGTGCTCCTGTGGAAACTGTGGGAACAGGCACTTCACATTCCTTGCACAACCTTTAAGATTATTCATCTGATAAGTGAAAGTTCTTGTTGCTTTGGTGTTGAAAACACATATCCCAGCAACTGTGAAGAAAATAGTGGGAAAAGGGGCCAAACAGGACTGTATTCTGCTTGCAGAAGCAGAGGAATGCTCTTGCTGTTCCCTGGCCTCTGTGGAAGCAAAACTGCCTCAGAGTCTCCTTTTCTCTCTGCCTTGTGCAGAGAAACCATGAAGGCTGGGGTGGGAGAGGAAAAATTCCAGTGCTTCTGCTCTGGACATATGTTGTGTGCCATCCTTTGTAGCACTGCAGGATGTCTCCTCTGCTCTTTCCAAGCTGAAGACCTCTAGGTGGAGGGAAATAGGCTTTGCACATTTCTCTTCCCTGTGAAGCAAAGGGAAAATATTTTGGGGGACAGAAAGCACAGATTGCCCATGAAACCTCTTTCCATACACCACCAGATAAAACATAAGTGGTTGTGACATACACCCCATGGACTGGTTTTGACTATTTAAATTTTTCTCTCCCTTTATTGTCCCTGGCTGTCACCATGTGCTGGGTTAGGAGCACACAACATACCAACATAAATTGTTTACCTTGAATTCTTCCCTGCTCTCAGGGTCACTCAGAAAATCTTGTTGGTGTGTGACTTTCATGGGTCCTTCATACCAGAACAGCTTTCATGAGCATCCTTCTAGCGCTGCCTGCCACACCTCTCCCATCTCACACAGAAAAAGCAGGTGGCTCAGTTGTGGGACCAATGAAAGCTATTAAAAGGAAATTCACTGGAAAAGAAATTATTTCCTCTCTAAATAGAAGAATTGCCATAACTTCAGGCAGAAAATACCAGATCAGGTTTATGGAAGCAACTCCTACCTAGAAGCCAGGAGCTACTCATGGAATTTTAATCATATGAGCCCACACAATAATAACTGCATTTTTCATATTTTTCCCCCCCAATTTATGTATTCAGCTGAAATGAAAGCTATTATTGTATCAGTGATCAAATATCTTATGTCCAACCCACTACCTCTCCCAGGGAGAAGGAAACACAAATGCCTTGCAGAAGAATCTGGGGCAAAGCTGAAAATGAAAAGTTGCTGATTTCAAAGAGGACAGTTAAAATGCTGGTCCAATTGAGAGCTTAAAGCATTACTGAGGTGAATATAAAGTTCTGCTTTTGTTGTGTTTTTTTTTTTACCCCTTCTGAATCAAAATGTTTCAAAAGCATTTAAATAAAATGGAATTGATATAATTAGTACAAGCCCATGAGAAGTGATTGAATTACTAAATATGGCCACTGCTATGGCTACATAATGGAAGCCTTCAGTTTTTATTAATTCCACGTTTGAAAATCTGGATTAAACACCCAGACCAATAAGTCAAAACATTTATATAAGATCCAAAGGACAACAGCATTGTCACTCTGTATAGCAGGGCATCAATTCAGTGCTTAATTGGTACAAGAGCTGTAATAATATGGCTCATGTTTAATTAATAAGAGTTCTAGCTGGTCATGAAACTTTTAAGAGCTCTTGGTACTGTGAAATTGTTGTTGTTTACATCCAGTGTGCTGCTGGATGTAAACAAAAGCTTTTGTAAAGCTTTTCCTCTCTGACATCTCACTCTGATAGGGCAGCTTCACTGGATACAGGCAGCACGTGCTTATCAATATATCACAAAAGCAAAATAGTATTTGAAGGAGATTTACCATCCATCTCATAAAAAAGACTGAATTCATCTTGGGTTTTGCTTTCCTCTAAGAGGAGCAGGGAAAAAACGTGGCAAACCTGGGCAGTTAAAATAAAGTGGTCAAAATACTTGGTGATGTGTTGAATAGCTGTCACTGTCCTCCTTGCTGACTCCTATAAGCACTCACAGACTGCCTTGAGAAAGGGCTCTCTTGCCATTTTATAGATTATACAGGCAGAATTTTTTCTATATTAAAGGAACAGTGTTCAGTTTAATGTTCCAGCCATATGCCAGAATTAATAATCCTTCCACTTAAAGCAGTTCATCTAAATTTGATCCCAGTCCCATGCAATAAAAAAATATAATTAAAGGTGAATGTAAAAATTATTGAACAAATACAATAAAAGGGCAATTAAAGTGTTCAGTTATAAAAATGCAAGAAACTAAGGCGAACCCTAACCTCTTAAATTATTCTTAAAGCAAATATACTTAATCATGTAGAGTCCATTCTTTCTTTTGCCTTTTGCCCAGACCTGCATGAAATACTGTTGAATCAGGAACACATTCTAGCTATTTTTTTCCTTATACCTACTAAGATTCATGGGAAGGATAACTTGCTATTAACATAGGCTTCTCTTCTTTTTTTTCCTTAGAATCACCATACTCATGGTACCAATGCACTCTGAGAGAAGAATATCTTGTTTGACATTTCTTCATGGATTTTTTTTTTTTCCCAGTGAATATATCTAATCCCTTTTTGTAAAGCTCATGTAAGTTTTAGCCACTCTCAATGTCCCATAAAAAAGTACTCCAAAGCTTAATTCTGTGAACTACCAGCTCTGGTTTCCTGTATGAACTTGCTATCTGCAAGTTTCACTTAGTGCCCTCACCAGTGTTAGAGGAGACAGTGGCAATTGTTCTCTTTTCCCTTTCTTCTTCCTGCCTGTTCACAAAAAATGTTTGCAAAAGTCAAACTGAGTACTCTGCAGGACACAGCCCTTTGCCATAAGATTAGTGGGAATAATGTTCTGATTATCTGCAGGGCTAGTCCTACAGACAGGTATTATATGGTGATCAGGAGACTGCAGAGGAGTGGGAGTTGGGCACCTGGCTCTTGGAAAAGAGTTAACTCAGACTGCAAAGGCACTGAAAAGAGGAGTGAAGAGAAGGCCTCTATAATGTTAGTGAAGTTTGAAGCCATATTGATCATAAAGTAGTTTAGTAATTGATTTGACAAATTAAAATATCTGTTTTTAATAGTCCATGAACTTTAAAATACCACATGCATTATGTTGTGAGTCTTGAGAGCCACTTTAAATTTGGGGTACATTTTTCTTTACACCAGATTGCTAATGTGAAATGCAGTGTCATTGGCAGGTGTGTTATAGTGAATCTTCTGAGTCTTGTGGCTGTGATCAAAGGTAGAGTGGGCTGTTGATGGTGATTAATAAAAACACTGACCCTATTTTTTCAGTGAGCTAAAGTGAGAATTTGTTTTTAATCCTTTGTAAAAACAAAACCAAGCAGAATCTAAGCCAGGCAACAAATAAGCAGACACTTCTTTGTGTGCATGAGATGCAGCAAATGGAATAAAAGCTATTTGTGGATTTAGTGGCTTGTTGTTTATCACGTCCATGTTCTCTAATAGCACTTGTTGCTGCTCCTAAGTTAATGCACTCACCTGGTTTGGCTGTCTGGCTCATGGCTTTGTTTTGTGGGAGCATTCAAAACCTTGCTGAGTAAAGCTGAAGATGGGCTAGAAGTTTTGAAGCCAAATCAAACATCTCCTGAAGTCTAAAGTCTCTGGTTTTTGAGAGTTTCATTCTGACCCATGGTACAAGTACTTAATAGTTTAAAGCCCTTTGGGAGGTTTGTGACAGTCAGTGGTTACACCCAGGATGAAAATCTTTGCTGTATCTTCTTGGTGAGGGCCATGAGGAAGATTGTGCTCAGCTGCAGTGGTTCCTGGGACCTACAGATATTCCTGCTGCTGTGATCCCTCAGAGCCAGAGCCATGGGGTCAGTTTTGCCCTGCAAGGAGAGGGGCAGGGGTGGTGCAAGGTGCTGGCTGGAGGCTGCCAGGGATGGGGAGGGCTGCAGAGCTGTCCCTGTCCCAGGCCCTGAAACAGCTGCTCGTGGCCCTATCATGCCTGAGCTGTGATTCAGTCATCTCTGGGGTCAGGGGCCTTCCTGGATAACAACCTTGGATGAGCAGGAATTTCCCTTCTGTCATTAGTTCAAGAAG
Source organism: Serinus canaria (assembly GCF_022539315.1). NCBI lineage: Eukaryota > Metazoa > Chordata > Aves > Passeriformes > Fringillidae > Serinus > Serinus canaria. The sequence continues at coordinate 107,555,214 of NC_066313.1, forward strand.
GGACCACTGTTGAGGGAAGAGCAGGTCCTAATTTTGATTTTTCTCCATAATGCCCATGTTAAAGATGTGACACAAGTGCTGATTTTGGAGGAGAGCTCTGGCGAAAATGCTGGCCCCACTGAAGTCAGTGGCATCATTCCCACAGACTTTAGAGGTGCCAGAGTCTTGTCCTTTACCCTTCTATTCTGAGCCTCTTCATCCTGGAGAGGATGTTTGCTCAACCAACAAATGAGATATATGTATGACCCTGATGGGGGCAAAAACTCCCCAATGTTAAGAAAGATTGCAGTGGCTTGGGAGTGCCTGGAGACATGAGGGATGGGTCTCCTCTCAGGAGCAGGGCCAGCTGGCTTCCAGACACAGGCTATTAGGGCAACTCTGCTGATAGTGTGATGACAAATGCAGAGAAATAGCAAAGATAAATGTCCCAAAGCTTGGAATATTAGAAAATGCAATAACAAACTCGACTTTTGTCTGCCAGAGGTCAAACTGACACAATTTAGGAGGAAATATGCTGGCATCCTGTCCCTCTGCTCCCTCTCCTGACTCCCAACCTCCCTTTTTTATCTTTGCTTTTTCCATCTGGCTCATCTAGTTGAAATTTGATCTGAGTCTGAATGCAACCTCCTTTCAGGGTTTTGTGGGATAGTTTGCATGGTAATCTGTCTGTCTGACATCACTGCAAGATTGTGAAATCACCAAACCATGGTTTCTCCTTGTTGCCACAATGAAAACATGTATTATAACAGTGCCCCATTACCCTTTTGGTGGTTGCAGCACAACTTCACTTATGGTCTCCATGACTTGGGAAAGAATGAGGCATTGGCTGAATATTTTAGCAGATATAACAGCAAACCATATTTGGGAGTCTGGGGGCAGGGAAGAACCATACAAAACCAAACAGGACTAACAACTAAAAAATGCACTGTGCTTGCAAAATTTAATAAGCTCTTAATAGAGATGGACTTGAATCAAAACCTTGGCTTCAATACAGAATGAAGTATGGTGGGAGTTGGGAGTCCAGGCCCATATCAGACATCATGTCAGCATATCTTTCTGTAAAAGATTGAACCAAACCCAGAAATCTCAAGGTCCATCAGTTAAGAGGCTAATCAGACACAGAGACCAAAACAGTGTAAACTGCAAGAAAAAAGACTCCTTTGTTTAGAAGCATGTACAGACAAAGACAGTCAAGAAAACAAATGTATAGCAGAGGTGTTTTATTGCCTTTTCAGATGATTTCTGTGGAGTGTATTTTATGAGCTTTGGCCACATTTTCACATTACTGGTGAATAAAGCTCTCATTGTTCAAAGGGTGTCACCTGGTGACTCATGAATTTCTTTAAATGCTGCTTCAAAAACCCTTCATGTGAAATTGAGGGTGCTGCTCTATATGTACCTATAGGCCTACAGAAAAATGAGCCACTTCTGAGCCTGATCAGTTCCTGGACTGGGGAGTCTCAGACAATTTGAGATTGATAGACACAGGGAAGAAGTGAAAATACAGCATCATCTCTGCTCCTCATGGAAAATAAATCTCCTTGATTTTGTGTCACAAGTGCTGATTCTGTATTTCCAACTCAGGACTTCACTCTGGAAGTGTGAGTTGAATTTAAAGTGAGTCTAAGTTATTTTTTAATGAATGTCTGCCTTCTCCCTCCTTGAGTCAATGCCAGTGCAGACATGCCTTGCACAGAGCTAACAGATAGTAGGGAGGTCAAAAGGATGCTTAGCTGGGCAAATAGCTAAGCTAATGTTCTAGGTTGATCTGAATGAAGCAAGTCTTTCAAACCAATCTTCTCTGGCAGCTTCACAGGGGTGTGCTCAGGTTCTGGGTGTGCTGCGTTCCTGCAGCCCAGCCAGAACTCTGCTGTTGAGGGAAACACCCTTCCCAGCCAGGTGAGTGTCTATAGTCTGTAGAGCTTCAGTTGGAGTTATTTTCAGAAGGTTGATCCTAATACAGAATCCCATCAAAGCACTTATAAACCAGCTGCAGCTTAACTGGCATTCTTTTGATCTTTCCATTGTACCATTGAACCTATGTATTGGCAAAACCATTAAAACACCCCAAGGAGCCTAAGCCCTTGCCAGAGTGTTTGGTCATCTTAGAGATCAGATTTTGCTGTATCTAACCAAAACTGTGCCTAGTGCACAACTGTGGCAGAATTATCTGTATGTAAGCTCTGGGATCTCTCTATTTTTCTTCCTCTGTCTTGATGTTTCATCATCTTGTATTGTATGAACATTTTAGAAATACAGTACATAATCCTCTGATTAAAACTAGTTGAAGCAAGAGAGTAGAGATCCATGTCAATATGTACAAAAAGAGGTTGGTAAAGACAGGTTCAAAAAATGTTTCAGCTTTTAAGGAATACCTTAACATCAACAGCTGAGAAATGTGCCCTGCCTGGGGAAGGAAACAATGGGCTGCTTTGGGGAAATCTGGATGCATGTGTGTCATTGAGATCTTGAGAATGGGGTTTATACCCATTTTATACATGAGGATACAAGGGAACAAATTACACTGGCTAATATGACAGACTGTCACTAGGGACAAGGCCTTTTAGTCCCATCTCTGGGGGGCTTTGCTGCATTTCCAGTTTGCATTGTACACATTTGCTGCTATAGGGCTGCACTCTGGCAGATGGTTACTGCATGCCTGGAAGCACAAGTGAGGAACTGGAAAGGAGAATTTATCCTATCTCAGAGAAAAAAAAAATAAAATGAAAAAGCATCCTCTCTGGCAGCAGGGCCTGCTGGAGAACTTGGCATTCAAGACCTTTTTCCTTTTCTGCAAAACATTGAAATATTAGGAGGAAAAAGTGAGGGTGGGCAATCTCATTGTAATCCCTTTTTGCCTTAGAGATAGGGAGTCAGGAGACACCTCTAAGTGGTTCCCCTGGGAGAGAGGTAAGGTGGTGTGTACACTGACCATAAAGGCCTAAATAACTGATTAAAATGTAGGTGAGGACATTCAGGATGAACAGATTTTTAGAGATGAGGAGAACTCATAAAAGCTTTTGAAGCCTCTGTGAGACTGCAGTACCTTTGGAAGTTCAGCATTATAAAACTGAGCCATGGCTTAATATACAGGACAAAAAATATGCAAAAAATGCCCACTTTAAAACTTCAAGTATTGAGCAATTTTAAATGCAATGTACTAAAAAAAAGATAAAAATGAACACAGTGCACAGTAACTTACAATTTTTAGTGAACATATCAATATTTTTATTCTAAACACTTCAACTCTAGGACACCAAACTATGAGCAATTTACATCCAAATCAATGCATTAACCAGACAAGGAATCTCCAAATTACTTAACAACTCAAAGTTAGTGTATTTTTCCATGCAACTTTTCATATTATTAGCAGCAAACAGAGTTCTAGTTACTCACGTGAATGCAGCAACTAACCAGTCAATAGCTAAATATCCCTATAAGTCTGCCTATGCTCTATTACAATATGTCTGATTGATAATCCTGAAATGCTTTTTCTAGTTTAAAAGAGCAACCTGTTACTGGTTCCCAGAATTTCCTTTTTAAGGTGTGAAAATTGAGCGTACTCTTAAAATTTAACTTTCCCTGTGTTGTGTACACCAGAGGCAGCTGAAATGAAGCCTTAACCATTTTATTTCAAAGAAATCACAGGAAGCATCAGGTGGCAGTGACCTTCCACGGCTGAAGATATGAGCTACATTTTTCATTTATGTAACTCTTGGCCCCAAATGCTGGAGAGGAAACAACAGACTTCAAATCATTCTACAGAGAGTAGAGGGGATTGCACAGTGGTAACATGGAGAAATCAGAACAAACTAATTCTTTATTTAGCTCAAGTCCTGCTGCAGTTCAGCTACAGATTTCATCATTCTGCCTAATGGGATTAAGGCACACAACAAGGGGCTCCATTCTCCTGTATTGCTGCCTTTTTCCTTTAAGCGCTGACCAATTTCAGAGCCAGGATGATTCATGAAAGAGTGCAAATACCAAATGACAAATATTTTCTGGGTTTTGATGACTGACTCTGAAGAAGCTTGACTTGGATACTTTTGCTAACGAGGTGAAGTCATCTACTCTGGAAGTCAGCACTCTGGGAAGATGGCAGATGGGTTCTTGCTTGGCAGCATTCCCCTTTTAAGTTCCAGTTTGTGGCCTTTTTTCACTCTCCTTACTTTAGGGTTCTGTGTGACTTCATTCAACCACAAAAGCAAATCTGCTTTTTATCTACTAGCCAAGGAAATACTGGTGCTCTGCTTCAGAAAGGGATGATGTTCATGTACAGCAAGGGCCAGCAGCTCCCTGGAAGCAGAGAACCACAGGGATCTCCTCAGGGTCTCACCATCCAGAGCCCATCTCACCACCACCTGCAAGGGAGCAGATGAGGTCATGAGATCACAGGTTCAATCAAGTTTCCAGATCACCATGGAAGGCCATGGTAATAGGGCAGGGTCAAGGTCAAACCAGGAGGTAAATCCACAGGTCATATCCAGTGAATGTCAGGCAGGTCCACGAAGACAGAGGAAGGCCAAGGTCAACATGGAAAGAGTTCCTGGAGCAGGGCTGACAGGCAAAGACATCTTCAAGGCTACATATTAGAGCTTTTATGAATTGTAGATTTTAAAATGATACAAGGAAACAGCCAATACTGCTTGAAAAGGTAATGTTGTATTTTTTCCACATTGGTGCATCCAGCTTTCGCTATGGCATTGCTTGAGAGTTCTGGGTTAATCTTTGCTGTGGTAGTCACAATGATAGCATGGGCCAAAGAGATGCTCTTGCCCCTGAGACCCCAGGTAGGCCCCAGTGTTTTTATCTGCAATTTCATGGGGCAGGTACAAGGCTACCACTGCTCTGATTTCCCTGAAATGTTCAGCAGTGCATGATACTGCCAGAGACAGAAAATTGCACTATCAAATTTAGCAGGGACATGTACAATCTCTTCAATGAAGAGATTGAGTCCATTAGATTCATCTGTGGTTTTGCTCCAGCCACTCAATTGTAAGGGGGTTAAGCTGGAGACAAGCAGTGATTCAATTTTATGAGCAGACTGAAAACACAAATAAATCTGCTGCTCCTGTGTGCTAACTGTCCTATGTGCCCAAGAGCAGGTTGCTTTAATTGGGTGTAATAGCTCCAGGTCTGGACTTATGTATGTATACATCAAACACTCCTTTTAAACTATGAACAAGTGCTATTGAAATAATTATTGTATTAGCATCATCATCTTTCTATATGGAAATGTGGAGCATATGGCAAGCTCATCAGATTCCTGTAGCCACCACCCAGATAACGTTATTAAAAAAAAAGAAAAGCCTTTATATTTTTGGCATATTGGCTGAGAACACTCAGGAGGCTGAACTGGAGACTGCTGTCATATTTGTCATCCTGCTGATTGCCTGATGTAAAATACAGAAGGCCAGTGAAGTGTGAGAAAAGCAAGACATTGTAGAGGACCAAAGCCTGAGCACTGGGAATAGGAAATTACAAGCAGTGACCTACAGTAAATATGCAACAAAAAGTGCAGAAACCCAGCTTCTTGCTGCCAGGGCACAGGCTGTTGACTGAAACAAAGGCTTCAGATTTCTCTGAGTGATTAGGAATTTGCAGTGCTGTGGATGCCATGTCCTAAAAGTCCTGGAGGAAGAATATGGGCACTGTGGCTGCCAGCTGATTCATGGGGAGCAGCTGCAAAGAAAATGCCTCATCCTGCCCTCCCAGATGGAGGAAAACTGTCATGAATGGGCGCCTGCAAGGGAGGGTTGGACTTCAGCCTTCAAGCAGATTTGTGTCAGTCCCCAGATGGGAAAAAAACCACTCCTCAGACTTCCTGAATATCCTGTCCAAAGGAAAGGCCACTTGTCCTCCCTGTGAGAACTTTTCAGGGTAATGTAGGGCCTAGGAAAGAAAGGCTCTGCTCTCCTAAACCAGGGGCTGGTGTCTGCATCTGCTGGTTTCAAATGGTTGTGAGATAAGGCTTTTCTGAGTGAGAAAGTTTTCTCCTGTTCCAAAAGTGGGGAGAGGACTGGGAAAAGGAGCTGGTGCCTGCATCTGCTGGTTTCAAATGGCTGTGAGATAAGGCTTTTCTGAGTGAGAAAGTTTCCTCCTGTTCCAAAAGTGGGGAGAGGACTGGGAAAAGGAGCTGCAAGGAGGAGCTGAAGATGGGGAATCCCATGTGAATGAATGTCCATGAGAAAGCAGAGCTGATGCTTGAGCTGAAAGCTTTTTTATTTATTTATTTTTATGGACATTCTAGAATAAGGTCACTCTTGGTTAGTTTTGATGTCCCTTAATATCACTTAGAAGTGCTTTCTGACAAAAGGAGGACCTACAGGGAAATACCTTTCTTGCTATGGAAACACCAAGGTGATTTACATGAGCTTAAGGAGTTCTGCTTCTGCAAGTTCTTTGCAGCAATAAGGTAATTTTCTTGGTTATTTTTGAATAGGGAATGCTCCTGGTACATAACACAGTGTTTCAGAAATTGCCCTCCCTTTCCAGGATTTCTGTGTAGTCTGCTGGATATTCAGTGGTAACACACAGGTAGCTGGGACAGACATGGGGCAGAAATGTGACTGGATTTTGTGCATTCAATTCAATTTTGGTTGCAAACAAAATTAAGAAGAGTTATGGAGAGGGTCTTAATTTCTCTCTCTCAGGAGAGTCATGTGAGTAAGAGGAAAGAGTATGTGTATCTGTGTGAGAGAGAACATAGTAACTGTTACGGCAAGTGACGGGTGAAAGAGATTTATTCATTGTTAATTTGCCTTTCCTCTGTTTCATTGCCCATATAACATGCAGTTTAAAAATATACACGAGCTAATTAGGAGACATTTTCTGGAAGGGAGTCACAGCTGCATGATGTGAAATTTCTGCAATCAGTGAAAAAATGTAAGGGGCTTGTTTACACTGTTCAGACATCCAACTTCAGCTACACTGCCACGAATGGCTGAACTTGTGATATTCCTTTCTTCCTTTATAGTTAAATATTTCTTCAAGAACTTGTAATGCTTCCTGTAATACTACTCATTAGGCTGCTCTTGAAGTATGGCTTGTGTACACAAAAGCTTGACCATTTTTTCTGACAGTAGCTGTTATTTGAATAAAACATGTTTTTACGCATTCTCTGCAAAATATTTTCTTGTCCTTTATATTTTCTCCCAGGGATATTGCCAGTGTAATTTCTAGAGCTCCTTTAGGTTTCCATAGGTTTTCACACCCTTAGATGAGGAATACTTTGTTTTCCACTGCCTCAAATCTGTAATTTTTTTGGTGCATGTTCCCTTCCTACCTTACAATATTTAATCTCAAGAATATTTTAAGGAGTTCTCTAGTTGTTTATCTGTGTTATTCATTATCAGCAATTTATCACCGTATGGTACCTTCTTCCCACTTCTAGATGTGTAAAAGCCACACATAACTAGTATTATTTTAAGTGTACAATAAATTCATATTACAGTGACAAACAGAATCATAGAATGGTTTATGGCACATATTCATTATTGTATTATATATAATGTTAGTGTGTGCAATAATATACTGAATGTACATTATGCAGCTGTGTTCTGTGCAGCACATGGGACTTGCAATCTAACAAAACCAGAAAAACAACTTCAGTGAACTGTATGAAAACCATATTTTCAACCTAATTTTTTCCTTTTGATGGTTGAATTTGTGAAATTGAGATCCTGGAAAGCCACGAAGATGTCTTCATCATGAAAGGTGACCTTTTTCAAGATACCACATCCTGTGTGGTTACATGGCTTATGCATTTATTAGCACCTTTAGATTCAGAGCCTGCCCACTTGGTGCTAGCAGAGGAGTATTTTGCTTTCTCTGATGTCAGTGTGTGCTATAAAACATTCCAGAAAATTCCAGAAAAACTGTGAACAAAATGTATCATAGCCTTAAGACTCATAAACCTTAAATGGTTTGGAAAGCCTTCAGATAAAGTTTCAGAAGGGCAGGCTTCCACCTTACAAATATTGACTAGTTAAAGGACAAGGCTCAGCAAATAAGACTTGATAGAGTCAATTGCACACTTCTTATTATGTGTAGATTAAGTGCTGCTTCCCACTTTAAAAAGTTCTATTTTGCACCTACAGTCTTCTTCAAGAAGGTTCTGGAGACCCTCTGGGATACTGGAGAGGAATTTCATTGCAGCAGGGAGATGATAATTTTTAGGCTATCATAGAAAGCCATGCTCTGGTGGGACAGAGATTAGAAACAAAGGATAAAAGAAACCTCCACAAACAGATCAGAAACTGGCCTGAAAATCTGAAGGGCCAGATTGAACTTGAATTCCAAAGTTTACAGGAGGTAATTATAGTCTGAAGATGGAGATTTCACTAAGGCTAGTGCAAAACTAAGCTCTGAAACAGATATGTTTGAATAATTGTGTGAGTTCTTAAAGCTATTTAGGAAACAGAAGGTGGATCTTAATATCCATATCTAAGGATTAATCATCTGCAGCTGGTGTGAAACATTCACAAGTGAGAATAAAAGTAAGCCTTCAGGCCTTCTGGTGAGGAGAAAATCGGGTGGTGATAACATTGCAGTGACAGCCCTGAGGTTTCCTGCTCTTTAGGGCCTCTGTAGAGGGCACAGCCATACCAGCAGGACAGTCCTGTGCATGTTGTGTAGGGAGTTCTGCCTTTTCCAGGACATTATGTGCTACTGATCTTTCCCAGAAAGCTTTCACTGAGATGGCTTCCAAGATAGTAGCTTCTTTTTTTTGCCTTACAAGAGAAGTCAGAAGGTAATTGGTGTTTAGTAGCTGACTGTCAGAAAATTTAGCTGACTTTCAAAAAAGCCCCCAGCAAGAACAAAGCAGCAAACAAAACTCAGTAGACCAGTGTTTCCACAAAATGTAAATATAGGCAGGAAAATATGTGCTAATTCCAAGAAAGCGCAGGAAAACAGCATCTAAAAAGTCTCTCAGGCCTGGCCTAGTCACTAGATCTACCCTGATTTACACCATCTGAGTGCCTGGCCCATGATATATGTGTAGTTGTTGCTGCTAGTTTTGTGAATGAAGATAAAATTCAGTTCAAATTGGTCAGGAAAACTTGTAAATGTCAGCTAAAAAAAAAATTAGTAGAAATCAGTGTAATTTTAGAAATAACAGAACCCTTCTGCAAAGATAGATATCTTCATCTCTTTCCATTACCTTTTTACTGTGATGAAATCAGCTCTGGGATTCCTGCTTTGGTTCATCGTGACAGTTTGAAGATCATGTAGTTATTTTATACTCTGCACCAGAAGTACATATGCACATGGACACTTGCATCCTTCTTGTGGTCATTATATAGGAGGTGTGTGTGTGTAGAGGATATAAATATATTTTAGCTTGGATGGGAGTACAGTTTGCTGTGTAAAAAACTGGGTGAATGACTGGGCCAAAGAGTGATGGTGCAGAAAGTGAAATCCAGTTGGTGGGCAGTCACCAGTGGGATTCCAAGGGCTCAGTATTGGGGTCAGTTCTGTTTAATATATTTATCAACAATCTAGAAAAAGGGATCAAGTGCACCCTCAGTCAGTCTGAAGATGACACCAAGTTACACAGGGCTGGTCTTCTCAGGGCAGGAAGGTTCTGCAGGGGGATATGGATAGGCTGGATCAACAGGCCAAGGCCGAGAAACATGAGCCAGACATGCCAAGAAGGCCAGTGGCACATGGCCTGCATCTGCAATGGTGTGGCCAGCAGGACCAGCGTAGTGTCTGTCTCCCTGTACTGGGCACTGGTGAGGCCACACCTCAAATCCTGAGTCCAGTTTTGGGCCCCTGGCTACGAGAAGGACATTGAGGGGCTGGAGTGAGTCCAGAGAAGGGCAAAGGAGCTGGGAAGGGTCTGGAACACAAGTCTGGTGAGGAGCAGCTGACGGAGACAGGCGTGTTTATCCTGTAGCAAAGGAGGCTCCAGGGTGACCTTATTGCTCTCACAGCCACCTGACAGGAGGTTGTAGCCAAGTGGGGATCACTCTCTTCTCCCAGGTAACAAGTGATAGGACAATACAAAATGTCCTGAAGTTGTAACAGGGGAGGTTTATCTTGCATGTTAAGAGACATTTTTTCACCAGGAAGGTTGTTATAAATGTTGGGACAGGCTGCCCAGGGAAGTGGTGGAGCCACTTAAAATATGTATAGATGTGGAGCTTAGGGACACAGTGGTGGACTTGGCAGTGCTGGGTTAATGGTTGGACTTGGCAACCCTAAGGTTCATTTCCATCCTGCATTATTCTGTGGTTCTGTGATTTTTTTACTTGTGAAATTGCAGCATATTTTTCACCAAAAAAGAAAAGGTGACTGTAATGCCCCTAAATCCTGCTGCTCTTTGTAAATACAGATATGTGCTTGTAACTAAGACTCAGACTTGAGCTCACAGTGGATTCTCTGATGCCCAATAAAGGTTGAGTTCATTCTGTCTCCCCTCTTGTCCCACCTGTTTTTAAAACTTCTGGGATCTTTGTGTCAGTGAGATTTATCCAGTTCTGTTGTGGTGACTATGAAACAAGGGATCTAAAATTAATTGGGGACAGAGGAAGCACACACAGAGGCAGCATGCATGGTTACACAAGGTTAATAATTTGCTGCTACAACAGTGTGTGACTTCTCAGCATCCCAGAGCCATGTTCTTCACAGTGGTGAGATCCTAGAGAAAGACAAGAATGAGATTCAAAAGGAGTTACAAAACCTCTCTGAGATAAGGCAAAAATTATCTAATGCCTGGAGAGCTTCTCTCTTCCTCCGCCTTCACATCTTGTTTTGGTTTTGCAGCAGCTTTGAGAAAAATGAGTTTTTAAGAAAACAAAGTATTTAAAAAACCAGCTAACATTGCAGGAACACAGTTCATACAGGCAGCAGGCTCTAAAACTAAAGTTAATAAATTGCCAAGTAGTAAAAGTAGAGTTTTGTTGAAAAATCCCAGTCATCTGATATGTAGGTGTGTAGAATATGATAGTTTGTTGGCTTTCCCTGCTCACAAACCATGTGTTTTAAGTATAAAAAAAAGAGAATTATTTATTCCTGGATGGCTTTTGACAGTTGATCTGACAATAGAGTACTCTGACGACTTTGTACCAACCACATTTTGGTGACAAGATACACTTCATACGCTAGGGAAATACAATTTTCTGTGTTACTTGCACATGGTGTTGGTGAAAAAACCCTGCAGAAATCTCACCCTTTAATTTCAGCTTAGTGTCAGGGCAGGAGAGTAGCCCACAGTGGGCTTGCTGGGTGTGCTTTATGGAACATTCCCACTCTTCTTCTTTTCCAGTTTCCATGGCTCCAAAGGAATACTCAGTGTTTTGCTATGGGAAGCACTTTGACCTTGCTCATGTAACTAATGTCTTTGGTTGTTGCAGTTATAAATTTAAATGAAGCTTTTGCACGTTGGTTAGAGACCTGATATCTAGCATGGTTTGAGCATGGCTGTTGGATTGATGAAAATAATGAAACTATTTTTAATAGGCATCCTGCAATTCCATTTGGGTAGTTTCAAAATGGATATCCTATTTGGCAACAGCTCATTTTTTAGCATAATGTGCCATAGAATTGTAAATATTTTGGTTTGAACCTGGAGAGAAGAATGAGAATTATAGGTCAAAAGTGTAAGATCTGGGGCTGATCTGCTGCTGATCTGCTTCCTAGAGAAAGTTTTGACAGCCATTGGACACTGTCCACCTCTTTCTTTTCATAGAATTATAGAATGGTTTGGTGTGGAAGGGGCCTTAAAGACCATCCAGCTCCAGCCCCATGCCAGTGGCAGGGACACCTTCCACTAGACCAGGTTGCTCAGAGCCCTATCCAGCCTGGCCATGAACACTTCCAGTGATGGGACATCCACAGCTTCTTTGGGAAACCTGTGCTAGTGCCTCACAATCCTCACAGTAAAGTCTCTTCCACATATGATGTAAATTTATTTTCTTCCACTTTAAATCCATTACTCCTTGTCCAACCACTACAGCTCCTGTTTGCTTTTATCTGATGATATCCTGCAGTGATTGCTCATCTTCAACTGCAGATTCAGGGAATGACTGCTTTTTCTCTTTGAAGTTTCCAGGGCTCCAAGTGGTCTGGACAGACAGAAAACCAGATTTTCTTTCCAGAATTTAGTAGTCACATAGCAAACCTGTAAAGGTTGATGCTTGTGGCTTCTTTCGCCAGATACAAATTCCAGTGGGAGTGTTGTTAAAGGAAGAATGTTCAGCTCTGAAGTGACAGAGCTGTGTCAAAATTTCTGCACAGGCTGCCTGCAGATCCTGGAAGGCATTGTGACACCCACTGTATTTGTTTCCATTGCCATGCTCTTCTTAAGTATATACGAAAGACCATCTGGGAATGACTCTTGCAGATCCTGAAGCACGACTCTGTAATGGCAGGGTTAGCAATGAATGTGGTTATGTAGCCTATCCAGGAACTGGTCCCTCTTCTCTCTTAGTTCACTTTAGGTTTTCAGTTTCCCATGGAATTTCATAGGCTTTCTTAGAATTTTTAAGATCCAAACTTAAAATTACTTATGTTATTACAATAGTTTACTGACTTGATGTGGCTGCTGTGGCTTCATGCATAGGGCAGGGTGATCACATTGATACCTCTTTTAAAGTGATCAGCAGTCCTTGATCTGTTGTACACTTACAATATGAATATTTAGGAACAGCTGAACAGAGACACGAAAGTATAAGCATGCAGAAAAAACTGAGCAGTCCCACCAGTATGTCTTTCAGTATAGCTGAGCAATCTGCAGATAATTCAAGCCTTTATAGTGTCTCCTGCTTTGAATAAAGTGATTGCAAGGGGTCTTGATGTACTTCCCAAGTCCTGCTGGCCCCACTATTCCTGATACAAGCAAGGATGCCATTGGCTTTTGGACATCTGGGCACACCTGGCTCTTCAGCTCCTGTTGACCACCGCCCCCAGGTCTTTTTCCACCAGACAGCTTTTCAGCCACTCTGCCCTAAGCCTGGTGCTTTACCTAAAGTTGTTGTGACCCAAGTGTAGGACCTGGCACTTGGTCTTACTGATCTCATACCTTTGGCCTCAACACATCAATCCAGCCTATCCAGAACCCCCTGCAGAACCTTCCTGAAGCAGACCAACATTCCCGCCAGCTTGGGGTCATCTCCAAACTGACAGATCTATCCCTGACTCCCTTTTCCAGATTCTTGATACAGATACCAAACAGAACAGGTCAGTACTGAGAGCTGGGGAACCCCAGCCATGACTGTCTACCAGCTGGGTTTAACTCCATTCCCCATCTCTGGGCCCAGCCCCACAGCCCGTGCTGTACCCAAAGAGTGCCATGTCCAAGCCATGAGTAGTCACTTTCTCCAGGAGAATGCTGTGGGAAATAGCGTCAAAGGCTTTACTAAACTCCTGGGAAAGAGCCACAGCCTCTCCCTCATGGACTAAGTGGGTCATCTTGTCATGGGAAGAGATCATGTCGGTCAAACAGGCCTTACATAAAGTACCTCAGCCTCTTCCTCTCCTTCGTCACTGTGTTACCCTCCTGCAATCCAGTAAGGGCTGGAGATTGTCCTGAGCCCTCCTTTATTGCTAATGTACTTATGGAAACATTTTTTATTGTCTTTTACAGCACTGGGTAAATTAACTTCCAGACAGGCTTTGGTCTTTCTGATTTTCTCCCTGCATAACCCCTTGAAAGCTGTGTGGGCCTCCTTCCTCTTCTTCCGAAGGTCCTAAACACTCTGGTTTCATGAGAGTTCCATGTGAGTTCCATGAGAGTTCCACCCGAGTTCCATCCAGGGCCTAGCTGCAGGGGCAGGTGTGGCCATGGAGCCCGGCTGTCTGTGACATCAGGGGACACGTCCCCAGACACCACAGGCCGCAGGCCCGGCGCTGCAGTGCGGCTCAGGCAGCGGTGAGGGCAGCAGGCAGGGGCAAGGCTGGGCTGGGCCAGGGCCAGGCCAGGAGCACCAGTACCTGGGGAGCGCCCTGGGCTGGGGACAGGGGTGTGGAGAGCACCTCGGGCAGGGACAGTGCCACCACTGGGGCGAGTGCCCTGGCCCTGGGCAGGGACAGTGCCTCCACTGGGGCGAGTGCCCTGTCCCTGGGCAGGGCAGGTGCCACCAGTGGGGTGAGTGCCCTGGCCCTGGGCAGGGCAGGTGTCACCACTGGGGCCAGTGCCCTGGGCAGGGACAGTGCCTCCACTGGGGTGAGTGCCCTGTCCCTGGGCAGGGCAGGTGTCACCACTGGGGCCAGTGCCCTGGCCCTGGGCAGGGACAGTGCCTCCACTGGGGCGAGTGCCCTATCCCTGGGCAGGGCAGGTGCCACCACTGGGGCAAGTGCCCTGTCCCTGGGCCCTGCGCTTCCTGGCCCCACTGCCCCAGGCACCCTGTCCCTACTACCCAACCCCAGTGAGCCCCTTCTCTCCCTCCTCCTCCTGCAGGCCATGGCTGGAAAGGTCACCAAAATCCTGCTGGTGCTGGCCATCCTCCAGTACGGGCTGAGGACGGATGCCCAGGCGATGCAGACCAGAGCAGGGGTTCTGAGTCTGCATGAAGAGCATCAAGGCCAGATGAGTTGGCTGGTGAGAAAGATTGTAAATCACTCGAGTGCCTGGGCAGCTGGGAGTAACTCCTGGTTGGTCTGTGAACCAACAGCAGGGCAGTGATCCTCTAGCATGGGCTGAGTTTAATAGTGCCTCTGCCCAGGTGTTGTTTCCTGCCTGATCCTCATCTTTGTTTCCCAGTTCAGGGACCTGGGTACATGGAGAACAACTGGCCTTACCTAAAGACTGAGGCAAAGAAGGCATTAAATATCTCAGTCGATTCCTCATTCTATCTCACTATATTTCACCCCCATCCAGTAAAGGAGGGAGATTCTTCTGAATCTCCCTTGAGTCCTCCTTTTGTTGCTAATGAATTTATAGAAACATTTTTATTCTCTTATACTGCAGTTAATATAAGCGATAACCAGATTCAGTTCTGTTTGGGCTTTGGCCCTTCTGATTTTCTTCCTGCACAACCTCATGGCAGCTGTGCAGTCCTCTTGAAAGGCTGACCCTTCTCCCAAAGGTCACAAACTCTGGTTCCATCTGAATTCCATCTGGCTTCTTTCCAGAGCGCAGCCTGGCTGGGCAGGGTGTTGCTGTGGGGCTCCAGTGTCTCTGACATGAGAAGGGACAAGTCCACAGATGCCCTGTGTGGCAGTGTCATTGCTGCAGTGTGGCTTGAGGCAGCAGTGAGTGGGGCAAGCTGGGGGAAGGATGAGGGACAGACAAGAAGCACCAGCACCCAGAGGAACTTCTAAGGTTGAGGAGAGGGTGCAGGGACTGCGGGGAGTGTGGGCAGTCAACATCCCTCTCCCCATCACTCAACCCTGCTGAGCTGCTTTCCCCCTCCTCCTTCTCCAGGCCAGGGCTGGAAAGTTCACCAAAATCCTGGTGCTGCTGGGCATCCTCCAGTATGCAGTGAGGATGGATAATCCATCAGTGAAGGTCACGGAAGAGCTCCTGAGGCAGCATGAGAAGGAGCGCATTGTGGAGATGGCCCAGCTGCTGGTGATGGAAAAGCAGCGTGGACTCACCCCAGGAAGAATGCTCCTCCTGGCTTGCCAGGAGTGGTGGTTCTGGGTCGGTGCTGAAATCCTCCTCCTGCTCTTTGGGATCTACTGGCTGCCCAGGCATAGCAGCTCTGACTATGATGATGGCAGCCAGTGGGAAACCTCCAGTGCCCAGGAGCAGATAGAGGAGAATGAGGAAGACTGTGAGGATAAACCTGACATGCCAGAGAAGCCCCCGGATAAGGTAGGGACCTCTGGCACATTTGCCAAGCCCTTCCCAAGAACAACTTTCTGAGGGCTGCATCCAGCCATGAGAGCTGGCAGTGCCCACACATATCTGAATGCCTGCAGGGACATGATTGACCCCCTGCTGCTCCTGCCCCTGAGACCACTCATTCTGTACTTTTTCTAGCAGAGATGGGCACTATGGAGGACCTTCTGGAGAGACACCCCTGTGGCTGTGGGGAGCAGCGACCAGGAAATGTGTTGTGCTACCTCTCCTCCCAGCTGAGAAGGCAGACTAGAGTTCAGATCCCTGCTTCCTGTGCAGCCCCTGCAAATAGCCCAGTTGTGATGTTCCCCCTGCCAGGAAGTGTGGAACTCTTTGTAAATATATTCATAAAATTGTTTATTTGTTTTAATAAATCCTGTTTGAGCAAGAGAGTGTTATGGGATGATGTTCCTTGTCTCCTGAGCTACAAAGTGTGTCACATGTCATAGGGGAGATAGGTTGGTCAGGCAGGACCTGTCTTTCACAAACCCATCCTGGCTGGGCCTGATGCCCTGGCTGTCCTGTGTGAGCCACATGATGGCTCTCAAGCTGCTCCATGACCTTCCCTGGCACCAAATTCAGGCTGACAGGGCTGTATTTCTTCTCACTGTCCAGTTTTGAATACCAGAGACTCTTCAATGTCCTCTTCCTCCTCAGTCCAGCTCTGAACAGTGCCTACAGAGATGCAGGGGGTTGCTCTGCACCTGTGACAGGCTGTTTCCATTTTCTACCTCTCACATGGTTCTTTCAGTAAGATATTTTGTTTTCTGTATATTAACAGAAGAGCTGGATTGCATACCCAACATCCAATTTATACTTCAGCTGGAGAGATGGGTACAGGCCTTTATATCAAAATATGCACTAGTGTTTTGGGGCTGAAGATCATAACGAGCCACCAAGCCTCAAACTGTAAGACTTTAAAAATATTCAGGCACTTTTTTATTCTTCAAATGTAATTACTGACAGCACCTTTCCAACTTCTTCCCTTGAAAAATTCTGCACAGTCACCTTGCAGGCCTCATTTTACACATCCAGTGCTGACTTTAATTTTTTGCACTACAAGCCCTTTTCAAAACAGGCAGTCTGTCTAAATCCAATGTGTTTGATGTAAGGACATGGGGTGTATTGCATCAATCTGTTACTCTTTTACTCTCTTTATTCACTAAGCCAGAAGCCACATTAGGCAAATCTTTTTTCTTGATTCATGGTCTCTGAACCCAACATTAGGAGTGGTTTGCACCCTACCAGTCCTTTCCCAATGAGTAAAGGTGGGGAGATAAACACCACTTAGCTAATATGCTTTGTGATCTTGTCAATCCTTGTGACAAGATAACTAGCACTGTGCTATTTTGCACATCTATATTATATATTACATGTCAAATAAAGCTAAAATAGCTTGAAAAATCTAATTTGAATGTCCCAGGATCAGAAAATTCAGCATGGAGACTGAATACTATCCTTTCAAGAGTACACTGGATTTTACTTAGCATCCCTATTCAAAATATTTGAAGCAACACCCAGTAGACCTCATCACACTGGCAATGACACAGGTGAAATTGTGCCCCACCTGACAGGCTTGGTGGATATAAAACCTCACAGTTTTTATCATCCATAGCAGACTGTCTTCTAATAATTCTTAGGAATTAGAGAATTAAAAATTATTAGAAAGATATTAGATGCTTTAGATGTTAGATTAGAGGTTTTTTGTTGTTGCTTTAACTAATTTAAATTCACTGTATTATACAAAAGAGATTTGAGTGCCTTCATGTCATTAATTAAAAATGTTGGCAACTTCAGAGAGACTGAACTTCAGAAAGCTTACTGCTTTGAAAGATTCTATCAGTGTAAAACCAAATCCTTTATACTTAAAATGGAGAGCATAATAAAATCCAAAAGGATATTGCCTTGCCTAAAGGCAGTTGGGTGTGGTAATCTGTTGATTCTGTTGGTGCCAGTATTTCACCTGGGGACTCAATGACAGGGAGTGGGAAGGAAATTATTTGTTTTATCCCAGAGGAAGTTTTGAGATATTTATTTTTTTCCTTGTGCAGCATAGAGAAAGAAAACTGATATCCTTAAAGTTATCAAGGACTGATAATCTGAAAATTATAGGTCATTTAATTTTCAAGTACCTTATTAAAGGAAATTAGTATGAATTATTGATTAGAAATATGGCAAACTGGAAAAGCTCCCAAAGTGCACATTTTAATTTTTTGTTTTCAAAAACTTGTGAAAGGGAAATCTCCTATTGAAAAAAGTGATTTGTAAAAAATTTTCAATCAAAATTTAGGCTCACAAAATTTGTCAGAGAGTGATTGTGGTTAGAAGGGACCTTTGTGTCCAGCCCCCCTGTTTAAGAAAGGCACTTAAAGCATGTTGTCTAGAGCCATGTTCAGGTATTTTCTTTTTAGTTACCTCAAAGGATGGAGCCTCCACCACCTCCTTGGGCAACCTGTGCCAGTTCCAAGTCATGTCCAGAGTGAAAAGATATTTCCTGATATTCAGAGAACCTCCTGTGTTTCAATTTGTGGCCAGTGTTGCTGAGCACCACTGAGAAGAGCCTGGCCCCATCCTCTTTGCACCTCCCTTCAGGTATCTGTGCACATCAATGAGATCCCTCCTGAGCCTTTTCCTCTCTGGCTGAGCAGTGTCAAAAGCCTGACTGAAGTCTAGACAGACAAGATCCACTGTTCTCTTCTCATCTACCAAGGCACCTAATTTTGATTTCTGAAAGCAGAGATGAGACAAGGGTGAAAGGATTACAAAGGCTGAAATTGCATAATGAAAACTGAGAGAGAGATGTGTGGAAGGTATTTCTGAACTCCAACTGTAGCTTTTAATATGCTTTTATGCACATGAGATATAATGTGTAAATATATATGTGAAGGTTATATGCTAACCTTGTCTTAGTAATCTTGTCTGAATATAAAAAAAGAAAAAATATATGAGATCAATGAAATAAATTTTAGACTGATTAACACAATATGTTTTTGAGCTGTTCTTCACTTTAGATAGGATAGGAAAAGTTCTAGCCTTTTCCTATCTTATCTAAGCCTTCAGATCAGTTATTCCAGTTATTGCATGTTGCAGCTGGAGATCTGTAAAGCAGAGGTGATGCTTCTTCCTCTGTCTGTCCCTGCTGTTGGGATGGCAGATTACTACTCCATGTGGACTTCAAGTCCTTCTGCTTCACTTCTGCAAGTTCCATGTTTAGTCCCAATGACTCTCCATTGAATGCCAGATCCTTGCCCCATGATCAGAAATGGGGAACTCCAAGACTTAAAAGGGTGTTTGAAGCAAGAAACTGAGTTGGATGGTGTGAAATGAGACAGGCAACAGACCCAGCATCTTCTGGGTGTGCTTTGAGACATTCTAGATCCTCAGGTAGCTGCTGCTGGGGTTATGGGGGGCTCCCCACAGAAATCCTCAGAAGAATGTCAGGGTGGCAGCTGCTCTGGACAGGAGAGGAATCATGGACTCCTGGCAAGCCCTGGCAGCCTCTCATGAGCTCTGCCAGCTGTTACTGATGCATTAAAGTTGTGGACTGAGCAGACTCCTGACAAAGCAGAGGAAAGAACCCTCTGAGCAGCTGTGAAGGGAAAACCTATATAAAAGCCCACCTCAGGGCACCTAACTCTGTCCATCATTGTCTTTCACAGAGCCAGTAATGGCCATTTCTTGTTATATAAGCTGAAATATTTTTCTCCATTTTTGGCCTTCACAGTGATATGTGAAAACTGCTTACAAAGCACATCTTTTAGTTAGCATTGCAAAGAGATAGCTTTGGTTTTTTTGTTAGTAAATATGCTTTGTATTTGTATTTTATATTAGTAATTACAAACTCCTTCATGAAACAGTTCAACAGAATTTGTTTATTTGTCAGAAAACTACTTCTTTTAGTGTTGCTCTGCACAACCCCACTCAAGGGGTTGAGATGTTTAAAAGTGAGTGTGCTCTCTCCCATGAAAGAAAGAGTATTGTTTTGTCTACACACCTTCCTAGCAGACCACTGCCCTCCACTCCTGCTGGATAATGCACTTATTTCTGCTGTTTCCCTGTCCCCTACCTGTGTTGCTCTTCTGAGGGATTTCAGCTGCTGAGTTGAGCTCAGTCAGCAAGAAGCTCCCAAGATCATGGAGGGAACCTGAGTGTTAACCTACAACCCACGAAAATGTAGATGTTGATGCTTTTTAAGGATGTACAGGTCTGCCTGTTGGTGACACAGAGGGTTTCATACTCAACACTGCCCACCATAGGAACCCCTTTGTCCCTTCAAATATGTCTGTTTACATGGGTCTGATTTGGTATGTCCTTCTACCTTTCTGTTTAGATGCAGAACTCAAACCTGAGAGAATGAAAACAGCCAAAAAGCTTCCAGCCTGGTATCACAGCTGTTGTGGTTGCAAGGATTTCATTAATTCCTTTTTCTTTAATTAAATAATTTGTATTTGATAGGGATATAGCCATATCCATCTACTTGATCTCAGGACAAATGAGAAGCAATCCCTTGCTTCTAGGTAACCTTAGCTTCTGTCACACCCTCAGGTTTCAAATATTCACCATCCAGCAGTTAAGCCTCCCCAGGAAGGAGAGGGACTGGGGATCACTGTGCCTCAGCCCTGATTCTGCACAGGCTCCTACTATCAGATTCCTCTCCCTGTTCTGGGTCCTAATCCCTACTCTCTAAACCACAGACTGCCTGTGACCATAATCTTCCAGAGAGCTCCACCTGAGCCAGCTGAAAACCAAAGAGTCTTGGTGAATTTTCACGTGCAAGGTCATTCTTGGAGATTGGGAAGAGCCAAGTGTAAAGTGAAAAATAACTTTGTCAATCACAGCATAATTTGTTTGCCTAAATATAAACCTGTAAGGTCACTTCAGATACCCTCATGTCTGCAGATATTTGCAGAGGGCTGGGAGACATGCTACAGGGTTTCTTCCAAGCCATCCCTTCTGGAGATACAGCGAATGGACTGATGGTGTACACAAACAGCAAATACAATCTCCGACACACTTATGCAGGTGGCTCTTTCCCTCAGAAACAAAGAGGAACCAGGCTAGAAGAAAAGCCTCAGCTCTGATGAGCTAAGTAGCTGCAGCAAATCATTCCAGAGCATAGCAGAGGGTGGCTGCATCTGGCAGGCTGGCAGGAGAAAAGGCTGAAGTGCTGCACCTTCCCAGACCTTGCTCATTTCCAGAAGGACAATAAAGTCTAATGTTCACTCCAATTGTCAGTCTGACCAATAAGCATCCCTGTCCCAGAAATAATGGTGATGAGAAAAAGTGCTGGTTTAGGTATATCAATCATTTTTAATGGGATTTGTCACACAAGTATTCACCAGTGAGAACAGAGACTGGATTATATGTTCCTACATTTGTTCTTGTGCCCAGGTAGAGAAATGACTGTGTGGAAAAGATCACAATGGAAATTGCTTATGGTTTGGGTTTCAGCAGCATGAGCTCAATATTTTCTTATCAAAGTGAGGCCTGAGGAGATGGCAAAACTCCCAGAGACCTTAATAAAAGCAGTAACACACCTCTTGACTCTGCTACAAGAATAAAATAAAGGGAAAGCAGAGGGGCAAGGGACATCAGTCACTGTCTCAGCAGATGTCACTCTCGAAATCACCAGACATACTGAAAAATGTTCACATAACCATGGGACTGCGTGCAGGATGAACAGCTTTTATATAATACTATTTTTTTAAATAGATTTTCTAGGTATTTGCTTAACTTTCTGTTTATACAGTGTTTACACACCTATTCTAACCCCTAGGTGAACAGGATAATTTTTTTTAAGTTCACAAGCTTATTAACCTGATGAAAAGTCAACCCAAAATTAAAAAAGTAGACTTCCAAACCAATTTTTGGGGTTTTTTTCTTTTTATGTTTTTTTGCTGAATTAAAGATGTATTCTGAGAATGTTGACACTTCTTCTTCCAAAAAGAACCTTTTATGTTTGGTTCTCTTTTAATGTCATTTGATCCTCTGTTGTTTTTAACAATGCAAGAGGAACTGCTAATTCATCCATTATTTATTTTCTTTTTTGCTTTGCTGTGTTTTGTTTTGTTCTTTTCAGTCACAGTGTTTTAATGTATTTTTTCCAGTATTTTAATTTTTATTTATCCTGTGTCTTTGACACTGTAGTAAATGGGGTTCTTATTAATATTTAATATTTTTTGTTTTGTTTTGTTTTATGCAATACTCAAAAGTCTCAGCATATGTAATAATATAATAAATTCTCCATAATGCATAAAGTCCTGCTGGAGCGTCTTGGGAACTTGGGATCACACCTTTACACCCTGAAGTCATATTGCAGGTTCCACTGTACACCTGCTTGCTTTTTCTGGCATAAGTTAATCAAAATAATTTACATTAGAAATGCCAGATCCTGGAATAAAATATGCAGAGAAACAGGAAAAAAAAAGTTTAAATGTATTCAAGTCAGTCTTTGGTTTGAATACAATCTTCATCTTTTGACCAAATCCTGCTCTGAGCCTGGCTGTAACTTACAAAAGTGTTTAATATCTAAGTTCCACCTCCAAAAGGTGTTTAGAAATGTCCTTGTCTTCAGAGAATTAGGAGCCAAACTTATAAAGTAGTTTGTGACAACTGTTTTATATATATCTGTCTATATCTATCTATATCTATATCTATATCTATATCTATATCTATATCTATATCTATATCTATATCTATATCTATATCTATATCTATATCTATAATCTATCTATCTATCTATAATCTATCTATATAATATAATCTATATCATCTATATAATCTATATCATCTATATCATCTATCTATGTCATCTATATCTATATTATCTATATCTATATGATTTATATAATCTATGTCTACATCTATCTATATCATCTCTATATCTATATCTATGTCTATATCTATTTTTTGTCCATATCTACTCTGTGATAACAAATTATACCAACAAGATTTTAGTTTATAAATACAATTCAATACCTTAATAGTGAAGGATGAAATTAATGTTGTGAGCTTTCCCAAAAGAAATATTCTTATTCATAAATTAAGAATTTAGAAAATGCTTAAGAAAAATATATCCTTATGTGTTTGGTCCATGTGCCTTATAAATAGCTTTAACTCTACCCTGCAATTTTTCTATGAAACCAGCTTTGACATTAAATATGTATTTACTCCAATTTTTTACTACAAACACTAGTTGTGTGTACATCACACAGCTGGAGCACTATATACTAAGAAGGTAATCCAGAAAACAGACCAGAAAAATTATTATGTGCTACTTATAATAAATAAACTTAATCCATCTGCTGCATGCCCATTAACAGCAACAAGGCAAATAAGATTTTGCAAAGAACTTTATTCCAGCAGTTACTTCAAGCACAGTTCTAGTTTACAGTGCACTTATTGCAAAGTATTAAAGGGTTGCATTTTCTAAAATTTATTTTGAAAAGAATGACTATTTGCAGTTAAGAATATATAAAACAAGTACTTTAAATGAGCTAATGAGCAATCATATTTCATATTTCTATTGTTTAAAAATATAAAATATGATAATAATTCCTAAAGTGCTACAGGAACATGAATTAATTGATGTGTGTCTGTCCAGCTGAATGGAGAAATTAATTTATCACCACTCTCACACAGAAATGGATGCACACTGATGAATAACACATGTTAAAACATGTTTTATCATTGCAAAATATAAATACTTTTCTGTTCTTGAGTTTACTACAACACCAAGTACTTTCTGTAGTCATGAGCATCTCCCAAAGTGGGATGGGGAGAGGAACTGGAAAAAGACAAAACTTTTGGCTTGAGATACAAATAGGTCAATAATTAAAATACAGTAAATTATGATATCAGTAATAGTAATTGTAATGAAAAGAGACACAATAAAAAGAGGAAAAAAAAACAAGAAAAAAACAAGCAAGTAAAGCACAACAGGGTTGTTCACCACCTGCTAATGTGTTTGCCAGCTTGCTGAGGGAATACTCCCATTGTCTGGATCATTAATGCAGATGATAAACAATGTTGGCCCTACTGTAGATCAGTGGGACACACCACAAGACTCAACTCCAGCTGAATTCATGCTGCTGATTATAACCCTCTGAGCCTGGCAGTGTGGCCAGTTTTTAGTCCACCTCTTTGACCACTTCCCTAGACCACACATAATCAGTTTGGAAAAGGGAATGTTACAGGAGTCAATGTTGAAAGTCTTACTCAACTCAAGATACCCAATACCCAATGCTGTCTCTGCATCCACTGAGCCATTCAAGGCTATCAAGTTGGTCAGTCATGATTTTCTCTTTGGAAATCCTTGCAGAGTACTTCTGATCACGATGTTTGGAAACAATTACCACATTTCCACAGCAGCCATCTCAGTCACCAAACTCCCTGACTCAGCTTCCTTTGAGTCAGGACCAATCAAATATCTCTACAGCATGTGGAAATACTATTTTCCATAAAAATCAATGTATATATATGTTGCTAATTTAAAGTGTCTTAACTTTATCAACCATGTTTCCAGCCAGCAGTCCTTCATCTAGGCACGAAAAGGAGGCTGTAGCCCTAATAATTTTGTAGGTTGTGATTTTTACCAGGTAGCTATCCAACCATTTGAATATTGTTTGTTTCTCGAGATGAGCCCTTTAGATACATGTGCCACAAGTTGGCAAGTGTTATTCTTCGTCCTTTTAGCAACCCACATCAGTAAGATGCTGTTTGTAATTTAAAAATAATGCTGCATTGCCAATTAGTCAGTCACACCTCTGGTAACCTTATTCAACGCTACAGAGCTAATCACTCCTGGAAGGCCTTGACATGTTTTATAATTGAACTGCCAGGTTTGTATTTGGCTGCAATTCATTCATATCTAAGTGTGACTTGTTAGCCACATTAAGTTTATTTTCTTTGAAGACTGGTGGGAAGCATGGAGCCTAATTCCCATTTTTGTATGTGAATATGGTACTCCTGCAGAGTACTGGTAGGGAAAAGAATTTAGCTTTCATTTTGTGAGCTAGATAAAAAGCTGAGGTGGATGTGGCTCATCTGTGGGTGCTCTGCTAGCAGACTGACTGGTATTTACTGCTTTTTCCTTTTGATTTCATATAGCCATGGATTCATGGAATAGTTGGGTTGGGAGGCTCCTTTAGAGGCCATATAGTCCAGCCCCCTTGCAATGAGCACGGGCCTCTTCTAGAAAATCAGGTTACTCAGAGCCCTGTCCAACCTAGTCCAGAATGTCTCCAGGGATGGGGCAGTTGCCACCTTTTTGGGCAACCTGTTCCACTGTTTCAGAAAGAACTTCTCCCTGTCTGTCTGTAACCACATGTGCCTTCCCTCTTGTCTAAACCTCTGGTCTTGCCTCTTGCAGGAAGGGATCCTATTCAATATCATTAACAAGCCTTTAACTCTAAGTCAGATAGTGAATAAATCAGAGCCCTCATATCTTCCCCTTCTTTTCCTTCCCTACTCATTAGTTTAACAGCCTGGGCAGCTACAAGAATGGGATGTAATTCCTCATGTAGATTATGGGGTAGTTTGAAACCTGCTTCAAGAAACCTTCTTTGCATCAGCAGCATGGTATTCACAGCATATCCAGTGAAGCAAAATCTTCATGTGGAATTGCATGTCACTAGAACAGGCTTATATCAAAATGCAAAGAGAAGTATCCTCACTTTTGTCAGCTCTCTGCCATGCTTGCCTGGACTTACTTTCTAAAATGAGATTAAGCCGCTTGAATTGAAATCCATGTGTCATGCGTGGAACTGAATAGAGTTAGAAAAAGCATCTAAATGCAGCTGAGACAAAACAGTTTAAGGAGATACTATTTTCATGGGGCTTTATGTCCAAAACTCTTTGGTACCTAAAGCAGCCTTGTCTGTAAGCTTTGCAGGGGATTAAGAAAGGGGAAAACCCCACCCAATTCAATTGTGTCACCTTTAAATACTGCCATCAGGCTGGGAGGTGCCTGTCCTTCATGTATTGCTCTCTACTTCCAGCTCTCAGGAGAAACAATCTGTTGTTTTTTCTTGCTGGACACATTCAAAGTCTGCCACATTTGGAATTTTAATGTTTTGAATTTCAAGGAGCCAGGTAGCATTAACTGCTTCCATTTCTCTGTGCAGATTGTGTGAGCCATGAATAAACAGTCATCCCTACAACCAGTCTGCAGCTGATTCCCATCAATTTCAGTACATCAAGCCGGATTTGTACTGAGCTAGGAGGGTCAGAGGAGAGGCACTTAGGTTGAATTTGACCTGCTGCACCTTTGTACCATATAATATTGACACTCTCTTCTACAGACCTATTTAAATTCAAACTTCTGCTGTTTAGTGGTTACTTTAAATTAGGTTGGTCTCTATGATCTCAGAGGTCTTTTCCAACTTAATTTATTCTGTGATTCTGTAAATGAAGATGGTCAGCAGTTCTCTGCTGTGGACAGAGTAAGTATGTTCTTACTCCAGCCCACTGGAATAAGTGTCCACTTTATGAAGAGAAAATTGACTACTCTTGTTGGTGCATTAGAGCACAAACCCAAGATTTATTGTCCAAAATGGATTCTCAGAGTTGATCTTTGGAAGAAGAAAATTAATCTCTGAGTCTTGATAATTCAATGTTTTTCCCCAGTCAGGGACCTGCCTTTCAAAAGGGCCATGACATCACTGGGGTCTAAAATACCTTCTAACATATTTAAATCCTATTCTTCAGAAGCCAGCTTGAAATGCTTGGGTTTTTTTTCCCCCATCAGATGTCCCAGACAGGTAGCTGTTCATTAAAACTACAGAGCTCTTTTTCAACTTTCAGAACATCTGTCCTGTATTTCATTTGCCACTTTTGCAGGGTGCAAATAACAGCAGGCACATAGACAGGGCTATTAAAAATGTAAGAGGTATTCCAGTAAATCAGTTACTTTGCAGTAAATCAGTTAGTTTACCATTATTGAAGTTCTGTATGAAGCAAGTCTTGCTGTTGGCAGATGAGGATTTTGTAATAAATAATACAAAATATTCTCTGTTTTTTAAAAGGGATTTTGTAGAGACACTTCAACAATAAATGATTTAATGGGTTGTGTGATGATCAATGGAGATGTCTCGTTACATCTCTGAACACTAAAACTCCTGGTGCACACAGAATCCTTGGAGGACCTCTGCCTTTTAAAAGATTGTTGCTAGCAGCTGACACTGTTTTTTACTTTTTTTTTTGGTTGCCTTTCTTTTTTTTTTTCTTCTAAAGGGTAAAAATCTGAACTTCTAAAGCTTGTAAAGAGTTCAGGATGGTGAGTTATCCCTCCATGCAGAAATGATTCTCCTCTGGAAAGGAAGACCACTGCAGGGAGGGAAGTAGGCACACAGGGACAGGAACTGACAAACAGATGGGCTCAACAGAATTCCAAACAGAATTCTTTCTTTGCAGACAAGGACATAAGCAAATGTGCATAAAGACTTGAGAAAGCTGGGCAAGGCAAAAAGAAGAAAGACAAAGGGTTACTCCATGCCCAAACCCCTCCTCTGTCATAGCCTGGTGTCACCAGCAGACGCAGTATGCCAAAATCTCAGAGCTGTGGCTCTGCATTCCTCTCAAATACTGAAGCTCCATGTCCCAGAGCTTGGCTCTACCCTGAATCAGTCACAAAAAAGAAAAAACTCACAGTTCTGTATAATTCCTGTAAATTATCAGATTTTCCTACATTTGTCTACTTTCATTATATTGTCTAACACAACTGGATTCAGTAGCAATTTCATCAGTGCCAAATATAAATTTAATATAAAATCCCTACATTTATTTTGCTTATACACCTAAGGACTACAGTAATTCTATCAGGTTATTTCCTCTTCCTTTTCTACTACGATTTCACTTTCCCTTGAGCTGCAGGTTTTGAAGATCAAGATATTCTTTCATTCTAGACTGAAAAAAACTACACAAAACCCTGAGTCCTGGGACCAGTCCTTGCCATAAATATTTAGAAACACCTCCGCTGTATTCTCCTGTTAACAGAAATGGAAAAAAAAAAAATTGTGACTTATATGCAAAGTAAGGGCGAAAAAAGTATTTCTTGGAAGCCCATGGTTGGATAATCACTGAGGAAAGGTCTGTAGAAAAAGAAAATTCCTGTAGGAATAGAGGAAGGTAGTAATCTCCAAAGGAAAGTACATCTCAATGATCTCAAAAGTGTCAGCAAACAGCATCTGGGAATATCAAAACCAATTAAGGGAATAGCAAATGGGGCCATTTTCCCAGGAGGATGTTATGGTCCTACACCTAAATGAATACATCATCTTTCAGAAAGAAAATTACTTCCATTTCAGTAAGTCTGGGCACAGATGCTGTTGGTGGAACCACAAATTGCTGGAATGAGTGTAAGGAAATAAAATTTGCTCTTCTCAAAGTGAAATTAAAACTCATGGAGGTTGAGGAACACAGGTCAAATGGCCTGACCATTATTCATCTTAGACATGGAAGCTGAAGAACTTTTCAAAAGAAACTGGCAAGTTGAGAGCTTGTGCTATATGAGCCTCAAATAGTAAATGTACTACCAAAATGTCTACACTGCCAGAAGGGCAAAAGTGACTTAAGGAACTACAGGCCCATTAGTCTGAATCCAGTGGCATAAAATATCAGAGAACAGATCTTACAGGAATAGAATCATAGAACCATTTAGGTTAGAAAGGACCTTTAAAGTCATCGAGTCCAACAGGTAACCCAGCACAGCCAATTCCACCTCTAAATTATGTCTCTAAGTGCCACACCTGCAAATCTTTTAAATATCTCCAGGTGTGGTGACTCCACCACTTCCTTGGGAAAGCTGCTTCAGTGCTTGACAACCCTTTGGGTGAAGAAATTTTTTCAAATATCCAATCTAAACCTCCCCTGGCACAACCTGAGGCCATTTTCTCATGTCCTATCTCTTGTTATGTGGGAGAAGAGACCAGTCCCCACCTGGCTACAGCCTCCTGTCAGAGGGCTGGAGAGAGCAATGAGGTCACCCCTGAGCCTCCTTTTCTCCAGGCTAAGCACCCCCACTTCCTTCTACTGCTTATCACCACATCTGTGCTCCAGACCCTTCACCAGCTCTGTTCCCTTCTCTGGACACACTCCAGACCTCAATGTCCTTCCTGAATTGAGGGGCCCAGAACTGGACTCAGGATTTGAGGTGTGGCCTCACCAGTGCCCAGTAAAGGGGACAATCACTGCCCTGGTCCTGCTCGCCACACCATTGGTGTGGCGACACAGGCCAGGTGCCATTGGCCTCCTTGGCCAATACTTACATACATGAAGATGAAATGATAAAGTTCAATTTACTTTCACAGAAAATAACTCACATCTGACTTACCTCACTTTTGGCTCTGATCAAATAACTGAACTTTTAGACAACTAAAAAAGTAAATGTAATTTGTCTTTTTTTTTGTTATTCTTCATATGGTACCACATAAAAAGTTATAATTAGTGCTGATAGTTATGTGCAACATTTGCAAGGGAGTAATGCAGATACTGGAAGGCACAAAACAGCCTTGTAATTGAAGAAGAATCACCCAGATTGACTGGGATTGTTACTCAGAGTTCAAAGGCTGCTCTTGTGATGGGTACTCAACTTTCTCAGTTAAAATAGCCAGAAGAATTAATCCCATATTCCTTGCATTTTGATGCTGTATGGTAGTCCCAGTGGGGATTTCCTTTATCTGATCAAATAAATTCTTGGATATTTTTGGATTGGGGGAAATCAGTTCTCAAGGACTCTTTTGGGAAGCAAAGTTCAGTGTCTTGTATAGGTTACCTTGGTACCACCAAATGGATATATGTTAAGGAAATTAGGAGACTTTGTTGATGCAGAGATAGATAAAGATATTTCATAGAGGAACAAGGCAATCTGATAGACTAGAGTGATGGAAATACAGAAAAAAGTGATAGTACACATTAAAGAGCCTTGCCTTTAGGGTTTCATATGTAGTCTGCTTCCTGTAGAAAGGAATCTCATCTAGAAAAAACAGATGAGAAGGAGAAAACCTCAGGTGACAACCTCAAAATAAATCTTGTTGACTGTATATGACCTGGAGTGATTTGAGGAAAAAATGTAAGTCTTTAACCTGAGTTGACTTGTTTTTTCAGATTATCCTCTTAGGTCAACTCCTTTGAATTACAGTCTGCCTTTTGTGGGGGCATTAATCTCTTGCTGAGATCCCTTCACTCTGACCTGAGTTTCTGTCAGGACAAGGTCAGCAAACCCAGCTGCTCTGAGGTGAAGATCCCACCCCTGACAACCCCATAGCAGAAGACTGCAGTATATTCCACTGTGGATTACTCAAAGGAGTGATAAACTGCCATTGAATTATAAAACACAGGAGATTGCAGAAACAGCATCTCTGAGGAGTTTACTCAGACAGCAGGAAACTGTGCTGGAGGCAAAAAGAAAAATCTGACTATCCAGAAAATATTAGTGAAAATCCCAGGTGCACACCATGCCTCTGAATGTTCAGAGTATTGGCAAATATTGACTCCAGCTCTAGCTGCTTATTACAACTGCATTGCCAACTCATAATGATGGAGGGGGATAATTTGCTTTTTCTTTTTTTTTTCTTTTTACATCTTTCCTTGTTATAGATGGCTAATTTTGCTGTGGGAAAAAAAAATAAAAAAAAAAACCCAACAAGTTCTAGGAATACAGCTCTGCTATTCTGTAGGCTACAGAGAGTAATCTGGGAGTAAATTTTCTTTAGCAAGACACCAGCAAAGAACTGATTGGTAAGAAGTGAGCATTATATCATACTTTCCAGACTATTCACAGGATTAAACCAACTGTGCACACAGTAAGCTCTCTTTACAGATCTGAGAGCAGCACAGGCAGCGAGACCCATTTGTTTTGGATGGTTTTCAAGACACAGCTATTGTTTATATTGTGCAGTGGCCCAGGGCAGCGGAAGAGGAAACTGTAAATTGTAACGAGCAAGCTGGAGTGTGCACAGTGCTGTGCTTCAGGAAACATCGGCTCTCCAGCTGGA
Source organism: Serinus canaria (assembly GCF_022539315.1). Taxonomy (NCBI): domain Eukaryota; kingdom Metazoa; phylum Chordata; class Aves; order Passeriformes; family Fringillidae; genus Serinus; species Serinus canaria. The sequence goes on from NC_066313.1 coordinate 107,585,997, forward strand.
AAAGGAGGCTCTGGGGGACAGGGATGTTGATGTTGGAAGTGGGATTTTAATGTTAAAAGGAAAATATCCAAAAGAGAAAGAAAATGCTTCAAGGTGATATGGTTGGCTGAGTCTGATGTTGGCTCTGCCTCCAGGTGTGATAATCAGCCCAGTTCAGTTGTCAGTAGTGGTGAAAATCTGATGAAAACAAGATAATTAGATTTTGGCAGTAAATACCTAAGTTTGGTTTGATTTGTTTTTGTGTTTTTGGTTTTTTTTTAAGATTGATTTTTTTATTCAGAAAATTACATTCTGGGGACTTGGTGAAATTCAGTGTGCTGCAGGATCATTATGTAAGTATTAGGGAGGGGTGTTCAGAGATTGTCTGCAGGCTGTGGGCAGGTTGTTGGGGAGGGAATCATGAGATTACAAGAGCTGTGACGAACACCTGCTCTTACATTCTGCCAGCTAAATGCAGGGCAGATGTAGCAGGTGCTTCCCACTTGAGCATCTTATGGATCTTCTGCCCTGAGGTAGCCCAGTTATCAAGTGGGGAGCAGGACAGAGGAGAGGGTTGTAAGACAGTCTTCTTCTCCAAAACACTTGAGAAAGGTTGGTAGTAAGGAGGAATGAGTGCATGGTCTGGGGATGGTCTGGCATGTGCCTGGTGTTACCAGGAAGCAGCAGCTTCTCCTCAGCTTAAAAAGATCAAGAGACACAAGGTGGAGAAATTTCATACTTGTCCAGATGAGTAAAATCCTTAGAAAACATGTGATGTGCTAAAAAGAAGGCAGTGAATAAAACACATGTGCCACATCTGCTGTGGCCTGGCACAGCTGGAGGCTGGAGATGGAGGCAAAGAATGGCATTGCTGCCACCCTCTCCCCAGGGAGACCACCAAGGGTGGGTGCCTGGAAAAAGATGGTGACAGCCTGGGTCTCAGCTCTGCTTGCTCCTCTTACAGGAGGTAATATAATTTTCTGAAATTCTTTCCATTATTAAAAAAACAAGCCCAAAAAGAGTAAAAGAGGGGTTGAGCCCACTGGCCTGAGCACAAAGATGAACAACAATGAGGTCAGCCTGCCCACCTGGCCTGGACCCAAGCCTCCCAAAACCCCATCCCTCCCTAACCCTCCCAAACTCCCAAAACTCTGCTCTGTCAAAATGTGTCAAACAGTGGCATGGTTTCCTACTAGGAGCCATTTTAAGCAGAGATTGGTGGTAGGACACTAGATTGAGATAGTTGAGCTCTATTTTAGTCATATTTGTGTCTTGCAGGCAGAGTTGTGCTAAATCTCTCCTCCTTCCAGTCCCTGTTGGGCAGGATTTGTATCTGAACACTGCCTTGCAATACTTCAACAGGAGAAAAACGTGAAGAAACCTAAAAAGGGGGCCTGGGTGTCATGAGCAGTTATTAAGCTGATGCATTTAGGAATAAAGGTTTAGAGACTGTTGGGAATAGAGGTTTAGAGACTGTCACCTGATGTTGTTACAGTCCTGTTATGTTACAGTTATGTTGTTTCGGTTTGGATTGGGAAAGTGAAAGCTGAAAAATTTACATGAATAATGAGGGAACAATGGTGTGACTGGATCCAGATAGGCAGCTGGAGAGAGGTCTGGCCTTTGCAGCAGAACTTAAGTGAAGAGATTTCAGATCTGCCTGCATATTGCTCCTTTTTCTGTGTAAAATATCACTGGTTTTAGCCAGCCTAGAAGACAGAAGCAGTGTAGAGACCATGTTCCATCTGGCTGCTCGGAAAGACATTTAACAGCACTTCTGACCAAGCTTAAATGAAAGTTAACACAGGGCTGCCCTTGCTGCCCTGTGAACAAGGTGTTCTTCCCCCTCCCTCAGCCTGTGAGGAAGACTGTTCATATTCTCCAAGAAGAAATAAGTGTTCAGGAGATGAAGTAGCATAAATCACCGCATCTTTGTGGCTCCTAATGCAGCAGCCTCTCTGCACACAGCTGATGTGTCTGGCCTCTTACCCTCTGAGACCTGGAGGGCAGAGATTGTTTATACCTTAAGTGCTGACCTTCACCTCTGCTTCTGTTCTCAGTCACCTCTGAAGAAAACAAATGGGAGTATGTGAGTGACTGGTTACTGCACAGATCTGGCAAGCCTGCAATTTTGAGTGTGAGAGTCTCTTTTGTGCTCTTAATTCATGCTCTGCTGCCTTTTCCCTGCTCTGATATCCCACATCCCTGCCAAGCTCTTTCTCTGTGTCTTCTCCCAGAGAGAAATGCCCTCACTGCCTGCTCCTGACCCATGTGGACCTTTGCCTCCATCACAGCTTGGTGTGGGAATTGCTCATGCTGGGAGCTGGAGCAGCCTGAGCAGCTCCCATGTGAGTTTTGTTAATAGCAAACACAGGGAACATCATTGCTGGATTCACACACAGACTGCTAATAAACACCCACACTCTGCTCCTCCAAGAAAGGATGTCATCACTTGTTCCATCATTTTCACTCTTGAATGTTGCCTATTTATGGGGAAAAGCTCAGGTTGGCACAGTGAAGGCACCAGTCTGAAGACTGTTTAAGCACAATGAAATTATTGTCATATCAAAAGCAGAGCTGGCTGAACATCTTTCTTTTTTAAAACTTTCCTATGGTAAATAGATTTTTTTAAACATATATATGAACAGCTGATCTTCTTGCAAAAAGAATTAATGAATTGTGAAGAATTAAGAGAGAAGTATGCTTGGAAATTCATATTTCAAAATGGTGATTTCTACCCAAAACCAGAAAATGCATTGCTGTAATGACTTTGAGAATTATAGAGTGCTCATCATACCCTCAGAGCTGTGATGTCAGTTTATTTCCCTTCATGTCATTCTAGAATCATTAGTTTTCAACTCACTTTGCCTCATCTCCAAGAAGCTGGGATCTGGTACACTAATGGAAACCCAGCCTGGCCCAAGACCCCAGCCCACAGAGCTGGATGAGATCAAAGTCCTGATTGCACAGCTCCTACAAGACATTGTGGAAACTCTTATCCCATGTTTGGAGTGCTTGAAAATAGAAATCTTGGGATTCCTACTTGATAGGATTTGAAACATCCCTAAAATATGCATAAAAAGTCAGAAGGCTTTTACAATCTTCAATTACTTTTTAATTACCTATGAAAATCAATGTTTTTTGCTATAGCCAAAATCCTCCTCTTGCTGAGTGAGCTCCATAGGATGTGCATTAGTCAAACTCAGGGCTCTTTTTAAGAGAAGGCAACTTCAAGTCTATAGCTTTTCTGTTTCCTTATGACAGAGATTCTGCACAACTTCACTGTTCAGCACTCAGCTGAAAAATAATGGATGCCAATGAAAACAGAAGTTTTTTCTAAACAATAACTTTCAGTGAAGAACACTGTAGAGAATAAAATTAGGGTTAAGGGCTAAAATTCTTGACTGCTGCAGGGAGAGCCTCCTGTGTTGTTCTGTGCTACCAGTCACTAAAACTTTTTGTTAGATTTATTGATGGGGATTTTCCATTAAATGTTTGTCTTTTTGCTGTCAAAAAGAAAAAAAAAAGGGTTTTACAAAAATGTGAAAGTATCCAAAGGGAATTTTCTACTTAGACCAAAACACTTGCTCTTTCTTCAAGCCATCAAAGTGAAATATTGCATCGCTGTTCATACCAAATCAATGTGTTTCACTTTTCTTTTAAAGAAAGGGAACCATTTCATTTTGTGCTTGGCACTGAAACCCAGGTGCCTCAAAGGAGGTGTAATTCATGTTCCCAGCTTTCCTCATGGGCATCTACAACTTCCCTGAGACCCTTGGCTCCCTCCTAATATTAGACCACCTGATATTTCCCCAAAACTGAATAATTCAGCTGCGCTCTCTGAAATTGTGGTTGAATTTAGAAGCATTTTTTATCCCCCATGTTAAGTTATGTTTCTTAACATGTCCTTTGATTGGAAATTAGAAAACCCCAAAATATTGGAATGTCCCACAAGAACAGAAATTGTGATTTTTTTTTTTTAGTTAGCTCAGCAGCCTCTCTGGCCATTGCCTACTCACTTTTGAGAATAAAAGGAAAGAGAAATTGCTCCGAACAAAAGTTCTTTTTTGTGGTCACTGCTTCAATCTGAATTCAATTGCATTTAAGAGTAAGCCTGGGAGAGAGTTTGGCAGATATGCAGTGTGTTAAATGACTCAAAAATGTAATTATTACATTATGGTATGCAATAACTGAGAATTTCTGATGTAAGTTAAAAAAAAGCAGGAGTCCTGAGAAATGGATATTTTCCAAGAGTAAATGGTAGGCATGTGCCAGAAAAGTGAGATATCTCTTTTAAATGGTTAACTTTGGCTCTAAAAATAAAAATGCTGAATAATTACCTTTCTAAAGCACTTTCATAATGACACTATTTAACCTTTACAGCAACCTGGTGGAGCAGATGAGTTTTACTACTGCCGACTGAGAGATAATTAAGTAGAGATTTGTTAAAATGTCTTCATTTTTGATGCCTTCTACTCTTTTAATGCTCACCTTGAGACATCCAGTGCTGGAGGAGCTTCTCCACCTTCTGTTGGTCTCTGTTTGAGCTGTGGCACCTCAAAACACCCCTGAGGCCCCACTGTGGGAAGGTGTATCCACAGGCATTCCCAGTAATAAGCTGCTCCCAAACCCCTTGTGCCTGTGCTGCTCCACACAGAATCAGGCAGATGGTTGTCAGAGCACTGAGGAGAGGCAGGGTACAGGCTTTTATCCCAGCTTTCCACCCAGAATTGTCCAAGTGTTTCCAGTGACAGGTTTAAATTAGTGCCAGTATTGTCAGGCAGTGACTGGAGCCAGGACAATTCCTGGTTCCAAAGAAGCAAAAAAAGAGGGTAAGAAGGGAAACAAAGCAGCCAAAGAGGCAAAGAGAATATTAGTGTTTAAAAATGCTTTATCAGGGCTTCTCTTCTTATAAACCAGCCAGCAGGGTTGTAGAAAGCTTGAAAATATACAGAAAAAGGAGCAAGCATGGGAAGAGATGTGCACTTTCCTACCAGAGATTAATAAAGAAGTCACATACTTTATGTCAATGGATAAAGCATTTCCTTGTCTGAATGGCAGAAGTTTAGCTCTGGAAGGAAACCAACCATTTGTGAAATCCACATATTTCTTCACTTAATTAATAAATAAAACAAACTGCTTAAATGGGAACACAAAAACTTTCCTGTTTAAGGTCTGTGCAATCTGGATACCTGCCTCTGATGGTGACCAGCACCAAATGTCTCAAATAAATCTGCAAGAAGCAGATCAGTACAGTTATGGAATAAAGTGAAAGTCCAGTTTCCTTCTAAACTTCACTGGTCAGAAGTTGACTTATGCCTTGATATTAAAGGTTTCTTCCCTGTTTCTCTGGTGTTTCCAGCTCTCACAGTACATGGAGTCCTTGAAGCTCTGACTATGCACTTCTCTTATTAGATCTCATATTTCCTTAAAACAGTTGAGCACATAAACAGAACAAAAAGGAGAAAAAAGAAGAAAAAGAAAAAAATGGAAAGCCTTCCTATTTGTTGGGGATAACTTGACAAGATATTTCAAAGCTGTACACTGGTTCAAGGCAAGACTGGACAAATACACATGAAATAAATTCACTGTGTGTAACTAATCTAATAGAAACCACTTCCAGCACAGCAACTGCCTCTACTTGAAAACAGTTGGAGACTGGAAGAATATGAGAGGAGAGTATCACATGCCCTTGTCCTGCTCTTCCACTTCCCTTGGGAAAAGCAGCTGTTGGAGACAGAACTAAATGGACTTCTGGTCTGATGCAGAATGGCCTTTCTTACAGCAGATATCACTGACATTTTGAAAAATCCTACCAAAATTCATATGGCTAAAGCAACAATCTGAAATTATTTATTTTTCACCCCAAGCTAGTTTCAGTGTATTATCTGGATAAGCTGGGGATTTTTTCCCTAACATTTAGGATTGAGCACATCTTTGGATCTCCATGTATCACAATAGTCAATGTTGAAATGCTGGATAATTTAGGTTTTGAATGGTAGCATAAATTATTTATAATATTTTCTTTAATAATAGTAAGAACATGCTGCACCTTCATAGAAAATTAACATACAGGGTTCTTTTTAAATGTGAAAACTTAGGAGGACAGTTTTATTTTTGCAGCAGTTCTAAATAACAATTCTGGTGCCTTTGTTTTTTAATAGGGGAAGAAACCCCCTCAAGTATTATCAGTGATTGCTTTTACTGCAAAACTGACTCTACAGCAGTAAATTACATTCTCCCCCAGGAAACCACGTTCTTACAGGCCTTCACTGGAAGAAGAACTTGAGGAGTTGAGTGGGTGTTCAGTACTCTGCTGCAGCAAGGTCCTGGCTGAGGGGAGCCATGGTGGGTTAAACAGCCCTGGGCTCCTGCAGGGATGCAAATCTGGGGGAAGGTGAGAACTGTGAGAGAGAAAATGAGCCTGGTGGCTACTCTTGATAAAAAAGGGAGAATTTGTGCATGACAGCACAAATAGTGTTTTTAAGGGTATAGATAGCATCTTTGGGGATGTTTTATTTTTAGCTCAAAAACTTTAGTATGGCTAATTAACTTCAAATGGGATGTATGGCATAAAGAGGCAGAAGCCTGCTGGTGAAATTAATTATTCACCCTAGGAAGGGACAAGGTACATATGAGATGCTCAGAATGGGAAAGGGGAATTTACTGTGTGGGAAAAGTGTAAAATAAAGGCATATCCTGAGTTCAGTGTGTGAAGTTAGAGGTTTGTTTTTGTGTGATCATTACGTGGGACTGAAGTGAAGAAGGCTTGTGAGGCCTTAATTGAATTTCTGTGTGAAGGTACAGGAGTTTCAGCACTTGAGAAGGTCTTGGTTCAGAATCTGTACTGGAGGAAGAAGTTTGTGTGTGGTGTCATCTGGAGCAGCATTCTTCAGCAGGGGCAGAGCCCAGCTCTGCATCATGGTAGAAACAACACTAAAAAAAGTTAACTAGAAAGGAGAGAGAAAACACTTTAAAATCCTCTGCAGGATCTCATTAGCCTAAACTTTCTGTTTTGGAGGCATAAGAAAAAAACTGAGCCTGGCTCACTTGTGTTGGGAAAGAGGTGATTCTCCTCATCTGGAAGTTAAAGAAAAAAACTCAGCCCCTTCAGTGATGACAGCTATGGTCACTTCCCAGACACGCTTTGAGCACCTCACAGGTGCTCAAAAATGGGAAATTTTAAGGGCAAGGATGATAGTTTTAGAGTTTGGTGCTCCCTTGCTGCCAAAACTTGGTCTGATGTGTCCTGTGGAAATGCAGTCCTGCTGGGGCAGTTCTGCTGCCATGTGGCTCTGGGAAACCCCACTGACTCTGAGGCAGGGAGAATCACAAGTGAGGCTGTCCACAGGTACATTCTCCCTCCCTGGAGCTGGTGTATCCTTCAGGTCAGGAGAAGTGCTGCATCATCCATTTCTGGGCTTTCTCTGTGTGTGTGTGTATGCATAAGAAAGAGTGGGAGGGAGAGACTGCTCATTTTTTGTGTCCCTTAATTAGGAGCGTTGTTACCATGGCTCTGAGAAGAATTCAGCTATCATGAAGATGGCTGTCATCACTCCCCCGAGATGCAGCTTGCAGGAGGCTGATATAGTCAGCTTTCTGACTCAGTTAGAGACCAGAGTGGGAGGCAGAGGACCTACAGATCATCTCTGCCCGTTAGAGGAGACAAAGCAAATCATTTGTGAGTCATTGCTCCACATGTGCCTCTGCACTTTTATGGGTTCTCCACCCCACGTTGAATCCAGCCAGGATTCAAGGCCACTGCTGCTGGCTGTGCTGGCCTCCCAGGTGGCATCCTTCTCCTGGGCAATCAGGCATGCAGGGCTTCATTTCATGGCTGGGCTGTTTCTTGACTGAGATAAAAGAGAGGGAGATGATCTTCTCCCAGCCACACTGGCCATCTGCATCAGCACAAGGCAGTGCTCACAACCAGACCAGGAGTGCAGGCATTATTGAGGATGAGCCACCTCCACAGCTTTCTGACATGGCCAGGGGTGCAGAGGCTTCACAACCGTGTCTGTGTCTGTGTCTGGGCTGCTGCAGAGGTGTCCATCCCTGCAATCCATGATCCACTGGTAACCTCCACCCTGTTTTCTCTGTGTGCACCTTGAGATTCACAAGCGATGCAGAGAGATGAGCAGATGGCAAACCAAGGTAAGCTGCCACAGAAGTGTAGCCTATATGAAACTTATTCAGGAATTAGTCTTGAAGACACAAAGAGAAAGATGAAGACACAGCAGGGAGGAAGAGACAGCAGGAACTTACTGACACCTCTATGAGCCAGCATCCTTCCCCAGCATGTGTGTGTGTGTGTGAGAGAGAGAGAGAGAGAGAAAGCACTCATTATGACAATTTATAAACACCAATAATTAATCCTGAGCAGGACCACTGAGCCACCTTCCCTTCCCTGTAGGTGACTGAATTCTGCAGGGGCTGCTTGTGCATTCTGGATGGATCCCCATCTTAGCAAACACAGGGGGCACAGCCTCTTCATGTGCTGCTGCCTCGCTCACCATCTGTGAGGATGCTCTTTGTCCACAGCCTGATCCCACCTCCTCCTCATTACAGACTGGATATGATCCATTGCAAGACGTTAGGCAAGAAAAAGGCCATAATTGGCTTTGTTTTGTGTCGTTTCATTAATAAGCCAGCTGCACTGGGAGGTGCTATTTAGGCCACACATTTGAGACAAAGAATACATTCCTGTCTAATTTAAAGCATTGAAATCTGCCAAATCTAGCCATTAAAACTCTACATGTAAATTTAAGCCATATAGTTACTCAAACCCTTAAAAACTCAGGTAAATTTGCAGGAAGATGTGCACAGATTTATTCCATATGCCTCCCCTATGGGAGTCTCATGGGTAAATCCCTGTGCATCTTTTATCTTATTGTAAATACCTGCACTAACGATGCATAGAAATGGCTTTCACAGCCTTGATTCACCAGTAATTTTTGTTTGCATTACTTTTTATATTGCATTATAAAAAATCAGCAGTGATTTAACATTGAGGAATTCCTACCACTTTGTTATGGCCCTCTACCGAGGAGAAACCAGCACAGAGATCTGCAAACAATGATTTAATTTGTGCAGCCACTGTATCTCACCTACTTGCATATCAGTAATAGTCCATCTGCTGCTGACAGCCTGTTCCAAACGTAGTAATATAACAAGTAATGGTGCTACAGTAATGCAACACACCACAGCAAATCATCCCATAAAGGACACAAAATGTTTGCCAGTGTAGATTTGAAAATACTTGGTTTGTGTGTTATCTATTTCTTGCCAGTGTCATTAGGTTAGAAATGAGGCTTATGTGAATAACTGGTTGATGCTTGAGCAGAAATGTTAATATTTATTCAGGGGAATGGTCTGTATGGAGAGCTATTGATGCAACTGGACACAAGTCTGTCATCAAAAGAGGTTTTTAGTATTTTGATGTGGTAAATGTTTCCTGAGTGCTGTGACTGAATTTGCTCTGCTTTTTCTTCTGAAATCAAGGATGAAAATCAGTATTATAAAGCTGGGCTTAGGAGTGGAATACTTATCAGTGTGATGAGAAGGGACATGCCTGTGCCTTCCCAAACCACTACTGAAGCTCTCATTTCAACATATACAGAGAAACTTTTGTTCTCAATTATGTTTGAGACATGTTTCCTCTAAAGGGGAGTGAGCCAGAAAGGGCAGTGGCAGCTGGCAGAGAGGAAAATACCAATGCCACCAAAGAGGAGAACTGCAGGACCCCTAAAGAAGACAAGGAGATCTGCTGAACCCTGTTTAGATCTGTATTTTCTCTCTGATTAAATAATTCATCAGGAACACGAAGCCTTTAGGTGCAGAGTTATGTGTTAGTGCTCAAGGGGCTCTTTGATTGTACAAAGAGTTGCATCTGAAGAACTATGCATATCTTATGATTTGTTTAGGGTTTGGCCTTTTTATTCCTTTGATTAGTGTTAGTGGTTTTATTTCTTCAGGAATTTATGCTAATGTTATTCTGGATATAAGACAATTTCATCTCTACAATGAAAGCACTGAACTATGTGCTCGTGGTTACTGTTCTTTCTGTGTAGCAGTCAAAAACCTTACGTAAGTGATAAATCTTTAAATATTTGTAAATGTCCTCCAGTTACCGTTCCAGTGATCCCCTGTCTGTGTTTTAATCCAAGTGAAAATGATCAGAAGTGTTGGATTTCACTTCTCTTCTTTCTCATGGATTCCCTTCAGGAGGTGTGAGAGGTGGCCAGGAAGACAGCAATCCTAGAACATGTCGTGGGAAAGGGGGGACTTGTGTTAAATAAATAAATACAGGGAGAAAGTAACAAAAGAGAGGAGAGGATGATAGGAGAGTACGAGAGAGGATAGCGTGATCGATTGCTTAGGTGAGAGGATAGGATCGTCATGAGCGTCGATGAGATGAGTGAGCTTCGCGTAGACGTAGAGGCGGAGTCTTCTCTTCCTTCTCTTCTCTTCTCTTCTCTTCTCTTCTCGTCTCTACTCTGCTTCATCTTCCGCCTTCACTTCTCTTCTTTCTCGTTCTTCCTTCTCGCTCTTCTCGTCCTTCTCTTTGCTCGTCGCTTCTCTTCTCTTCTCTTCTCGTTCTCTGCGTCTGTCTCTTCTGCTTCCTCTGTCTCGTCTCTTCCTTCTCCTCTCTTCTACTTCGCTCATTCTCTGCTCTCTTCTCTGTTCGCTTCTCTTCTCGTTCTCTTCGCTGTCTTCTCTTCCTCTCCTTCCTTCGCCTTCCTCTCGCTTCGCGAGACAGGAAGGAGTCCTTTCTGGTTTCCTGCTGGCTCTGGCAGGACTGATGAGACATGTTCAGGAGCACAGAGTGGGGCGAATACACAGTAGGGAATGAAGCCTACCTGTATGAACATAACCTCCTGATATGGTTTCAGCAGATTTGAGCTGGCAGAGTGAATTTATATTGGATCAATGCTTGGTGTTATATGGCTGCAACATTTCTGCTCCTGTGTTAGCAGCCCCAAAGCCAGATTTGCTGTACAGTCAAACCATGGCTTGAATTGTCCTGGAAAGAAAAGCTATTTAAGGTCATGGTTGTGGCAGGCTGCTGGCTCTGCCTCGAGCAGCTTGTGTAACTGCTCCAGGAGCTCTGCTGGCTCTGAGCACTGTGGTGTCTGTCTGTCACAGTATTTATTGCTGAAAAGGGGAAAAGAGCTGGAGAAGTACAAAGGGAACGTGTTTCCACAGGCCGCCCTTGCTGTACCAAAGCATCATCCAGCCAAAGCTTGTGGTGTGCTTGTGGTTCAAATGGGTTCTGCTCTCCAAGGCCACATTTTATAAAGCCAAGACCTCTCTTGCAGACACACATCACTCTTTAAAGAGAAAGCATTATTCATTACAATCAAACTCTCTGCCGGTGAGATGGAGCTTTCCTGGGACCTAATTATATCAGGTTTAGAAGAGCAACAGGCAAGGATGCTAGGCTTCCTCTCCCAAGAGGAGAAGTTCCATTTCCATAATTTCAAACTCCCTTTAAAAATATGGGCTGAGAGAGAGGCTTTGGAATAATTCTTTCTCTAGTTGGGAAATAGAAATTAATAGATCTGAATACTTGTATGAATACAGGTGTAAAATGGATCACAAATTCCATGAACTGCTCTACTGTCTAGTAAGGACAGAGGACAGCAGCTCTTCAGATTTTATCAAAATGCTTCAGAGCAGAGGTGTTTTATTCTAGACAGACACTTGCTTCTGTGCAGAATGGAAAACTTTATGGCAATGAGGGAGAGTAATTACTTAAATATTTAAAGTTAATTAATGAAATATTTCAGGTTAGACAAATATATTTGACATGCTATCATAGGTATGATTTTGGTAATATCTTTTCCACTCAGAGATTTTATTCCAGTTAATAGCAGTGGCCTCATTGTTCCCCCTCTGTCTGGACATTACATCTACCAAAGATCCAAGGTTCAGACAGAGCTGCCTGACATCCTTTCTCCCTCACACAGCAGGTAAGGAGGCCCCTACTTTGGCAAGAGGCTTGCATGTGTACAACTGTGCAATAATTGATTTCTAGTGTAAAAAGATACCCTGAAGGATTGAAAAAGTACAGATTCTTTATTATTATGGAAGAAAGATCATGAAATGAGTTTTCAGAGTAGTGGGACCAGTCTAGCAGGTATCTTCAGGCCCTGCACAGTGTTTGAGGTCAGACCCTTGTACCACATGGGAGATGCATCTGGGAGGTGCTGGGGGCAGAAAGCAAAGGTTGGGACAGCACAATAATGCAGAACTTGTCCAGGCTGGTGCTGGAGCTGCAACTGAGGCTGTAGATCCTCTGACCAAACTGAGTATTTATCACCTGTAAGAGGATCAAGCACCAAGACCTATTGTCTTTGGTGAAAAAACCGTTGTGAATTCTTTCAGGATGGCATGAATCTCCTCATCTTTCAGCTAATGGCCAACCAGTCTAATGCCATTTCAAAATGCAGCAAGGTCTTAGGAATGGGGAATACTAGTTGAAGACTCATTAATTAAGCCAGGTTCCTTTAATGTAGACAAGGACACCTTTAGTATCTTTCTCTGAATGTCCATTTTGAAAAGAAGTGACTTAAAAAAAAAAATCTGCATACAAAAAAGTGCAGCCCTCCCTTGTCACTTTGTGGAATAAAATGACAGCAAAAGCCCAGCCTTTTGATTTAAGATGCAAATAAGAAATGTGTTCTGCAGGACTTATGACCTCCACTGTGTAGTCACAAATAGAACTTAGAGATTTCTTCCACTTTTAGGTTGACACTTAAAAAAACTACTCTATTTTGTCACTTGATAAATCTTTGTCACAAGATAAAGCCTTGACAGTTGTTTTTTTTTCCTCAAAGAGGAAGGGAAATGAAAAAAACAGAAGTGCCCCCAAACACATTTTGCAATAGCAAATTTCAATAATATCTGGAAATGCACATTTATGCAGTAAGAGCATTCTGAAATGAGACAGAAACAATTGTTCTTGTGCAGCACAATGTCGTGCTTTGGCATGACCACATTTCTGAACACTTTTTTCCACTTTGGCTGTGCACAGACACTCTTCCATGTTGAACCCTGCTGGACAAGGATGCTCCCCTCAGCCTGCCCTCAGTTTCTGGAGGCTGTTGCTCTGTACCTGTCAGCAGAGGAACTCATGAGAACAGTCCCCAGCTTGCTTCAGTCCAAACGGGAAGGGCCAGCTCAAAGGAATCCAGTGGCAGGTGTTTGTTCACAGATGTAATTTTAACTCAATTGCTTAGGGAGCAATCAGAAAAGCAGTCCGGTTTTTGCTAACAGGTAGCAAAAAATGGGACAGGAGCTGGGGTGGTAACCTTACCACCAGCACAGCTGCTTGAAAACAAATGTTTGTCTGTCCTGTGTGGGCAGATGGCAAGTTACATTACCTGACTGCAATATAAATTGGAAGTGAAACTGTGCAAACAGGAGTAGGAGAAATGCTTGTTGTTACGGGCTAACTAATATAAATCATCCACAGGCATTCACTCAACTGTTTCTGCTTGGAACCTTTAGAGATCTGTCTTTTTTACAGAATCCCTTTGATTAAGCAATCAATCAGGATAAAACATGTTTCAGTGTTTTCTAACAGGTGTCATTTAGCATATCTTCCCACTATAAATGGCAAATGCCTTCCTGATAAAGAGTATTTGTGATTAGATATAGTGGAGAAAGTTCCCATAGACCAAAATCCTCTTCAGTGAAACGTCAGAGATGTTTGGGATCCCACCTGTTTGTGTGATAAAATTACACAAGCAAAACCTAGAATTAAAGGATGGGCATAATATTATCTGGAAGAGAAATGGGGCTGGTTTTCAGAGCCATAGCCATAAATGATTATTATGTGTGCCTTGTTATTTGCTGGATGGAATCTGAGCACAACACAAACTCTTTAAAGGAAAGATTTTGCATCCTTTCTTCTTTTCTTTAGCAGAAGGGTCAGAAAGCCCCTAAGGCTATAATGTGATATCAGAGTACTTTGTATTGTCCATTTGTTTATACTTTGAAGGACTTAGGAACTACAACCCAACTGCAGCCTCTTTTTGAAATGAATATTATTGAGGTATTTTAGATATTAATGACACTAAGCACTTCACTGACCTCTGCCGAAGCTTCCTCTGTGCCACTGCACTTCACAAAAATTTTGTTTTCCCCAAATGGAGAAGCAGCTGGTAAATGCCAGCTGTGGAGAAGCCTCAGAGAGGGATAACTGCTGCCAGAGGACCCACACAGGGTGTCAGGGTTTCACCTCCTGCTAATCCAGAATACTTAAGGAACTGGCATGGATCAATTCTGCCATCATTTGTCTTCTCTTTGGAAGCTGTGATTTCTGTTATCTCAAACATGCTGCAGGAGAGAGAAAATTCTCTGTTCCGTTTTATCCCTCAGTTTGGAAAATCAGACGATAAAGAAGATGTAGATCTGATGTTTAAATAGGATCAGGTACTTCAAAGACAAAACTGTTTTCCTCCTCAGATGTTCCAGAAATTTCTTCTCAAAAAACCCTCTTTGTTCCTGTGTTTTAGAACATAGAAAATATGCGATGCTGTGGCTTCCCCCACTTTATTCACACAATTTTCATCTTGCCAGAAATCAAAGTACTACAGAGGAGGTGGAAGTTTAAAACTGTCTATTCTCCTACCATTAAAAGATGCCTTTTGTATTCGATTTCTCCAGCTTTAAATGTGAAAGACAAAAGAATCTATTTCTAAAAATATATTCCCTAGCAAACGTAATTATAGAATAATGAAATATTCCAGAACTTTTTTTTTACCTGATGAGCATATGCATGACTTTGTGGTCATGTCACCTTTTGATTCAGAAAACTCCTCCAACTGGGTATTTTCTACAGTTAAATAAAATCTGGTTTTCATGGGGGTAGGATGATGTTGTCACTCATCACATACTTATTTACCTGTTCATTTGTGTCCAGCCACTGCAAAAAGATTAAGGGAATTCCTAAATTCCCTGGATGTTTCCACCTTGTCAGGTGCCACTACCAGCTGTTCTCAGCCTTCCACCTACTGCTCCAAGAATGGAGCAGCAAAGCCTTTCTCACGGGCACACACAGAGTTTTCCAGCTGATTTTGATGGCACTTGCACGGGCACGTTCCAGTGGCATTGGGATGACATCTCAGAGATCCAGATCTTCACTTTCTGCCTGAACTCGCCAAGGGCTGAGCACCTTCCTAGCCCTGCTCTGGGACAGGTTAGAAATGAGACACTGAAAATGAGGGAAGGGTTTCCATGCAAGCACCTGCCCCTGTGTGCAGAACACATCAGGTGGGCAGTGCAGTGGCAGGAGGGAGGTGCTGCAGCTGCCAGCTGGGTGCAGACCGTGCCCATTTTCCCTCTGCACTGTCGATGTAGCAATGGCCAATATCTGCTGCCTCTGTGCTTGTCATTTTTGTTGTTTGTAGGAGTTGTATGGCTGGGTAGGTGAGGAAAGGTTTGGGAACCTTTCCTCCTCCACTTTCAACATCAAACCCAGCTGATGATTCACTTTGACAAACAGGTTGTAGGATTTCCCCAACTGCTGGCTTCCTTTGGGAGATAATGTGATAAAAAGTCCTGGAGGATTATTTTAATAGACTATCTTTTGGGAGTTATTATTGTTCACATCTGGTCTTTTACTGTCTCTGGGGATTATCTTCATGGCTGGAAATATAGTCAGAGGGGCAATTCAAGACATAATACTTTTTTTTTGACTATTCCTGCTTGCCCGTGGTTCTTCTTGGGTATTGGGAGACTGTATGGGATGCTGTTTGTTACTGAGGGATTTCTTCAACATTCTGTGGGTTATGGTTTTATCATTCTCTTGACTTGGCCTTTCCTTTTAATCTTCTGTGGAATAATTTTTTGTTTTGTACTCCGGCCTGGATGCATTTTTGGCTACATTTTTTACTTTTATGAGAACAGAAACCAATCCTGCTCCTCCACACCCACCTCATGCTGGGTGAGATCACAGTTCCACAGATCCATATTAGGTGAATGCATTTTCCCAAAGATTACACAGCAGATAAATCTCTCCATTTCAGCACATGGTTTATTACTGAATATATTGTCTGCCTACACATGCAGGAACAGATAACCAGTGATTTATATTTTCATAATGACTGCTGCAGTGATTCATTTACTCCATGGTATATTGGTGTCAGAGCAAATCATTTATGTAAAAGGGGGGAGACATCGAAGAATGAATGGCAATATGAAATGGCACAGAAAGGAAAAGAGGGTAAAAAAAGTCTGGACAAATTAAAATGCTTTCAATGGCCTGAGGAAAGTTGTGGCAAAGGAGGTTTTGTGTTCCTGCTGCCTTTTTTTTTTCTGGGGTTGGGGTATCCACAATTTCTCTGGGTAGCCTGTGCCAGTGCTTCACCTCCCTCACAGTAAAAAAAAATTTCCTAATACCTAACCTAAATTTCCTCTTTTTCCGTTTGAACCCATTATTCCTTGTCCTATCACTACTGTTCCTGATAAAGGGATTAGACACATGATAAATTTAGTCTTTTCATGTCTTACTTGGAGGTAATCCTGTAACTAGATATGCTGAAATACCTTTAAAAAAATCTCTGCACTATTAACATGTTGAAGACATCACACAAAAGAGCCAGATCACCATCACCTGTACTACAAAAATCTCACAGAAGCTGGTAAGAGCTGCTGTAGCCAAACCTGGCAGAAATGCTGTTTACCAGAGTGCCTAATTTGGTGCTGATCAGCTGTTAGCTGATAATTTCATATCTGTGAATCTTCCTTCACTAGTTCACACAAAGAAATGATGCCATAAATTCTTGTGAGAGGGGATGTGCTGCATGGGTTAAGAAGTCAGATTTACCCAAATGAAGAAAATGACATAACAAAAGCTCAGAATTTAAATCCTGTGAATACTTGCTATGCACACTGAAGGATTAATTGAAAAATTCTTGGCAATAACCACATTTGTGAATACTAAATGTGTTCACCGGTACTTTGCAAATAAAAAACGAGGCTAAGGTTATGAATAAATTGTTCAGGGTTTCTACTTTTAACTCTGGAATATTTGCTGACAGCATTGTTGAAATCAGAGAGGGAATTTATGTGGTAATATTGAATAGGTTAAAGGAGAGATAACATCAAGACACAGAATATTCTGAAAGAACCCTCTATCGTTAGGAGGTGGTTTTCTCCCCATAACTTATTTCATAACTGCCTTTCAGCAGTGCAAAGCAAATTAGGTTTTTTTGTTGGTTACATATGAGCTGAGACTTGCTATATCTACTGATTTAGAAATATTTAGTAGCAGAAAGCACATCACAGCTGGACTTCAGCAGCTTTTATTTCAAACAAAACCACAGCTTTCAGTTAATACAAAGCTATTCATTAATGGCAAAACACTTGGCAAGTGATTTCTGGTCAAAGTGAAATATTTCATTAAAACCTTTTTATTTTCTTGCATTTTCTCATTTCATGTGGCCATTTGGAATGTGCCTTGCCTACATTCTATTAAACTACTGCAAAGCATAATTCTCCTGCATTTGCCCAGTCTCCCATCACATTGACCAAAGCCAAGTTGTCACCGTGATATTTTCTGAAAAGTCCCTTCACCAGGACTTCTTTTCCTGGGAAGCTGAGAAGGCTCAGAGAAAAATGTAAATAATAATTATCTGATTCGCTTCTCCTGTGTTTGCAGCTTTGGCATGTGGTCTGGACATTGTTTACCAACAGGTGCATGTTTGATTGGTTTCATGTGAATTGTTTTTAATTAATGACCAATTCACACACATCAGCTGGGTTGGACTCTGAGGAGTCAGTCACAAGCTTTCATTATCATTCTTGTTTAGCCTTCTGTATCCTTCTCTTTCTTTAGTATAGTTTTAGTATAGCATTCTTTAATCAAATATCATATGATAAAATAATAAATCAGTCTTTTGAGAACATGGAGTCAGATTCTCATCTCTCACCTTGTCCTGGGGACCTCACAACACCACACCAGTCAAATTTGTTTTGACTTGCAAAGCACCTTATCTGTTATTGGTCCCTCTTTAGTCACCTCAGTGGGGAGGTTGCTCTTTGCCCTTCAAATCGCTGGGCTTGTTTTACACCCACTGCCAAGGCGGTGGGGACAGGTCCTGTTCTGCCCCTTGCTGCAGAGGCATTCCCCACGGCAGCCTGGGGAAGGCTTTTCATGGGAAGCCGGGCAGGTTTTGCACCAGCACCTCTCCCGGAGGAATTCCTTTCGGGAGGGATGAGTTCCACTCCGTCACCAAAGCTCTCCCTGCCAGCCCCGGGACTCCCCGGGCTTGCATCACAGCAGCCTCGGGGCTGGGCTGTTCCAGCTCTCTGGCATCCGGAGAATAATCCAGCTCTTCCCTGCATCCAGCTCTCAGGCTTTCCACAGCTGAGCTCTGCAGCTTGTGGCCCACTCAGAGGACAAACTAGACATAAGTCATGAGTTGAGGCTACTGTGTATTGGTGTAGAGTGTGAGCTGTGTTTGTTGCACCTGGCCACCCACTCATTTTCTGCACTGGAACCGGAAAGCTTTCCTTATCTTTATCCCATCTGATGTGCTACAGGATACAGGTAAGAGATAGGAGGGGCTCCAGTGAAACTGTACAGGAGGGATCATTTATCAGCTGTCAGAGCAGGAAGGCACAAGAAAGAAGATAGCAGTGGGAAGAGCTGAGCAGTGACTTTCGGCCTTCCAGAAAAAAAAACAAACCAAAACCAAAACAGCCAAAAAACGAAAACAAAACCCAACACACCAAAAACCCCAATCAACCAACCAAAAAACAAACAAACAAAAAACCCAAAAAAACAACACCCCAAAAAAACCACAAACAAACAAAACAAAATCCAAACCAAAACAATCCCCCCAAAACCCGACTATCACTCAGCCCAAACTAAAACACTGGGAATAGAATGGATACTTTTAAAACCTGAATATTGTCTTCACAATCCCAAGTACAATTTTACTTGACGGTAAGAATAAAGCATGGTTTTGTTTCTGTCAGAAAGTGGTTAAATGTGGTGTAAATGGCTCACAGATAAGAGCAAATAAAGTCGAGGGCCTCCTGAGGAACGCTGATGCAGGGATTTGGAACCCCTCTAATCTCCCTCTGCTCACATTTCTCACCTTCAGGAACGGGAGAACAGGGAGGGGAAGGCACAGAGGGATCTGATTCAGCCCTGAACCTCGGTGAGCAAGGAGAAATGAGTCGGTGGAGCTGGGTAATGCTGTGAGCAAGCCCAAATCCCAAAGCACGAAATGGGATCCCTCCATTATGCTGGTTTCTTGAACATTACCTCCTTCCCCCTCCAGACAGCAGCTGATGAGGACCCATAAATGCCAGTATAACAGCTCTTTGGAGAGATGTATTGACATCATTTTGCCAGTGGGAATGAGATGGAATTGCAGCATATCTAGACTGTTTATTTTCCCTACTTTTAAATATTCATATGAATACTTCTGAAGTTTTCTTTTTCCCATTGCCTTGAATGAAAAATAGGAAAAGGCATTTGGTGTTAATACTTTTGCCAAGGAAAAAAAAATAATAGTTTCATTTTAGCCAGGAAGCTGTTGTTTACAAACTGCCTGGTGGAGGAGCAGAACCACCTGTGTAATGTAGACAATGGCCATCTCCATTCTTAAGGGTATTTTCACCTCTCTGGAATGAGTGCTGCAGGAAAACAGCAGCTGCAGGCAAAACAAGGGAGATTCAAGTCAAAACAGTGCTATCCCCTTCACCTCCCCTGAAACAAAGAGAAGATGTAATTAGTAGGCACTGGGGATCTTCAGTTTTGTATGCTTGCAATGTTTTCTAACCCCAGCTTTCACTACTCCCTGCTTTGTTTCATGGAATCCTTTTCCCTCCTCCTTCCTCTCTCTTGTGTCCCTCCAATGCCTCCATTTGCATCCCCTCCATGTTCTTACAATTCAAACTCCTGGAGAGTTTCTCATGAGATCTTTCTGTTCCTTTAACCTTCCAATCTCTTCCCTTCTTCCACCAGATAACCCATGGTTCACATCCACACCCTTTTAGTATGTGCCTGGCTTTTTTCCATTTCTCCTACCTTTGGACTCCTTCCAATCCATCCTCTGATGTCTCCTCTTCCTCTGCTGCCTGTCACTTCACCCTCCCTCTGACTGACACTGCTCTTGTCACCTTGCTTCTTCTTGCCTGCCCTTTGTTGTCCGTTGTTGTTGCAAGGCAACCCCCAGCTGGGGAATAACGTGCAGTGACTCCATGAATTCAGAAGGCTGAACAAATGCTTTATTAAGCTATCCTGTATTATACTACACACTATACTATACTAACACTAAATAAAACCTGTGACCCTTTACAGGCAGTCACGACACAGCTCTGACCTAAATGGTCAATCAATCCAAAACAGCCATCACCAGTGTCCAATTAACAAATCCCTCTGGGTAAACAGTCTCCATAACATATTCCACATGTGCCAAACAACAGATGCAGCCAGTAGAGATAAGAATTATTTTTCTTGTTCTCTGAGCTTTCTCACTGCCTTCCCCAGGAAAAATCCTGGGGAAGTTGTGCCTGCTGCTCTCTGTGAAGAGAGCTGTGGCTGCAGTCCATGTCACCTCTGAAAATTGTAGACCCAGCCTAAATGTCTGAGTGATTTGTTTGACTTCTCTTTCTTAGGGACTCATATTCCTTTGCCTGAAGTTTCCACTGCAGACGTCCTTATCTTCCTTCCCATTCCCCACCTTGGTGCTAAATGTTGTGGCCTGATGCACCTCTCTTCATTCTCTTTTTTAAAAAAAAAACAGTAGCTCCTCTTCTCTCCTGCCATATTGATGTTCCCTGTCCCTGTCCTTGGATCTGCCTCCTCCAGTTTAGCCCTCTTTCCAAAATGTAAATCTGGCTCTGGCCCTTCCCCTTGTGACCTTCCTTCATGCTCAGCTTCCATAACTTCAGTGGAGAACTTGAGCACCCTTCTGACCCTTTACCTGTGCTCAGCTGCCTTCTGCTTGGGCTTTGAATCTCTTTTCAAAGCAAGAATAAATCTCTTTGCAGAGAGAGGACTTCACCCACTGCTATTTCTGGTCACACTGACCATGGTTTGTCCTTTTCTCCAACCATGTAAAACTCATGCTGGATTCATGTTGTGTTAAGCTTAGTGCAGTTGTTATGATTTTACAGTCCTGCCTCCAAGCAGCCAGCCCTCAATTGGAGTCATAAAGTCAAATTTACATGCCAGCTACACTGCTGTGCCAGGTTTTGTTGTCCTCCTGACAGCTTGTTTCTGTATTGTCCACTTCCCCTGGGAGAAGTTCCCAGCAATTTCAGACGTGGTTGAAATCCTCCTTGGCTGTGGGTGCCTGTAAGACAGAACAAGACTGGGGATACACTGTTTATTAGAGTTTCATTGCTATTTCTTTCCGGCCCATCTGTTTGCATCTGACCTCTGTCACTCCTGTTGAGTTTCTCCTGGCAAAGAGCATCCCTGGAAGTGTTCAGGGCCAGGTTGGATGTGGCTCTGAGCAACCCAGTCTAATGGAAATTGTCCCTGCCCATGGCAGGGGGCTGGAACTACATGATCTTGAAGGCTCCTTCCAACCCGAGCCATTCTATGCTTCTGTGGTTTTGAACAAGTTTGAAACACCAGGAATTGTCAACAGAAATTTCTTCTATCAGTACTGCTAAAATCAGATTAAATTCAAGTATGACCAGGCAGAAGAAAAACTCATTTTAATTGGTTGCTTGAATTAAGAGCACTCTAAAGAACTAAATATTAATCAATGCTAAGGAGAAATGTGATAATTTTTCTCTTTATAGACTGATAAAATGCATAGTTGTTCTGTAAGTTATTTGAACATGAATGCCACCACCCCCATTCTAAAAATGAAACTCTTAATAGTTTTTCTGGAGTGTTTATATACCTCAGATTTTAATTTTCTTCTAATCAGAAATATTTCCAGTGAGCCCTATATTGATTTAAAAATAGGTGAAAACAATTAAGAAGAAAATCTGATTTTGATCAGCTTTAAAAAGAACACTCTGAAGATCTAATTATCCTCACTTACCCTTGTATCCCTTACTTCCTATTGCAGAGAGATCGTGGCTTTAAATGTGCCATCAGCAGGAGGAGTGGAAGGACTTTTTAAAGGAAGCAACTTGTCTAAATGGCTGCACAGTGGAGAACAGAATACAGAACAGCAGAAAATATGGAAATGCCTCCTTGTGTCCCTCAAATGCCTCCTTTCAGCTCCAAGGGGCCCAGCAGGCTTGGTAGCC
This sequence comes from Serinus canaria, assembly GCF_022539315.1. NCBI lineage: Eukaryota > Metazoa > Chordata > Aves > Passeriformes > Fringillidae > Serinus > Serinus canaria. Next base: position 107,608,212 of record NC_066313.1, read on the forward strand.
TCTGGAAGCCTTTGAGCTGAGCCCCATCTGCCTGACAGTTGTGAATGCTGTGTGCCTCTCATGGAAAGCTGCTCTCAGAAGATGGTTCTTGAAGCTTGTGGAACAAGCACCCCTCAGATTTCACTTCTGTGCAAGAGCCTTAAATGGCAATGAAACCTCCCAAAAAATGCCATGGTGACAAATATTTCCCAAAGTGCAAGCAGTGAGCAGCACTGGGACTGTTTTTTCTGTTCTTTTCTTCATCTCACAATGACTTAATCCTACCTTGTCTGAAGTTTCAGGGAGATTATGTAGTGATTAATGATTATTTAGGCCATGTTAAAGCATTTACAGAAAGAATCCAAAGTGAATATGCAAATATGCACTCTCTTTATTAATCCATATGGTTAACCATGTTTGGTTTCCCAAACCTGTGTTACTATCCAAGGAAATGTCTGGATAATCCATTCAGAATTCAATACTGGTGGGTGTTTCTTCAGTTTGCCAACTGAACACATGAACCAGATTGCATCTCCATTTCTTCTGCTCAGAGGTGTCTTTGCCTACAGCTAAGAGTGAGCTCAGGAACATGCCTGCTCACTTTCCTGTCCCACTGCTGTGTTGTGACAGTCAGAGCTGGGTGCTGTGAGTGTCTAAAGGACACTCAGGGCTCAGGCAGTCAGCTCTCTTTATCAGATCTTCAGTGGTGCAGAGGAACTGGTGCTCAGCTCACCTGGCCAGTGCTGGGTTTGGCAGCTGAAGGAAATGCCAGATGCTCAGTGAGCTCAAAAATGAGGTAGATGAGGGGGCTTGGGGAATCACCAGTCAGACTGGGGCTCACATTGTATCTGTAAAAGAGAGAAGATAGAAGATTTTACGGTATCTGTAAAGAAGAGAAGAAAGGCCTGGGGAGATCCCTGCCTCAGCTGAGTGCTCCTCCATGTGCTAGCACCAGTTTTGAATTGAGGCTTTGGGCACCAACAACTTGGTTGGTCCTTCCCTTCCCTTCCCTTCCCTTCCCTTCCCTTCCCTTCCCTTCCCTTCCCTTCCCGTCCCTTCCCTTCCCTTCCCTTCCCTTCCCTTCCCTTCCCTTCCAGTCCCTTCCCTTCCCTGCCCTTCCTTCCCTTCCCTGTCCCTTCCCTTCCCTTCCCTTCCCTTCCCTTCCCTTCCCTTCCCTTCCCTTCCCTTCCCTTCCCTTCCCTTCCCTTCCCTTCCCTTCCCTTCCCTTCCCTTCCCTTCCCTTCCCTTCCCTTCCCTTCCCTTCCCCCCCATAGTTATCCATGATGCCACTTAGACCTTATGGTAAAGAGCAAATAATTCAGTATAGCCAGCTGAAGAGACTGAGTAAGATGTATGAGGGACAAGTTGAATGAGGAAACCCACTTTTAATATATATCTGTACTGTTTTTCCTTGCTTGAGATCATCTCTATCAATATCCTGCAACTGAAAAGCTCTCTGGTAGTTTCCACATCTGTCAAATGGGATCTGATTCTCTGGCAAGATCTGTCTAAAGAATGGCTTTTCCCTGAAAGGATTCTGAGTTGGAGAAAGTCTCTTCTCCCATACTCTCCTTCTTCTCCCTTGGCTTCCTCCAGACTCAAATGCCCCCTGGAGGATTTGTTGCAATTCATACACTTGATACTTAATGAAGATCTCAGGTTTTGATACTTGCCACAAATGATCACTGATTTCTACAGATGCTCTGGAAATGCTCACATCCCTCAGGCATAGTGATACAGGTTGCTACCTGGTCAGACATTAAACAGCTCAAGGTCACCTTTACCAAGGTGACAGCAACACCTGGTGAAAGATCTGATACCCGACTGTAGCATAAAGATTCCCCCTAACCATTATGAATGGAGTTCTCCTTGCAAACAGATAATATTTTAGATTGCCACAGCAATTTATGCACCTTTATAAAACATAATGAAAACACAGACCACAGGAGAGAATTAGAAATGCAGCTTCTTGCTAAGTCCTGGTGGAGACAGGGCATGGTATTAAATATGTAAAACCTTGTGTGGGAGTCTGTCTGAGCCCAGAGACTTCTAAAAATCTTCCTGGGTAGAAGAGCACCGAGCTGAACTGCATCAGCACATCCTCAATGTTTCCTCACAAAGGCAACAACCTCAAACCACTACAATTGGTTTGAAACAGCAAAGTTAGGAGACCTTTAAAAAGAATGGTATTGTTTTAGTTATTTAGTAGCTCTTCAGAACATGTGTGACTTTTTAATGGCCAGCAGTAGTAACTGTGTTGCATGGAAGTCGCTGAGATTGTGGGATCAATCAGCAAAAACCTGTGTGCAACCTTAGTGCTTATTGATTCAGCTGCTTTTTCCCTGCAAAACTGATTACAAACTGTTACTCTGTTACAAACCTCATTTTCTGCTGTTTCGCATGTGCACAGTTTTTTACTATTCACAAAAATAGTTGATTTGATGAAGAATGTTAATTTCCTTTCATCACTTTGGGTGTCACTTTTTCAAATAAAATGTGTAGCTGTACTTTCTCATCAGTTTTGGGCAAATGGAGTTCCTTGGATTAAGTTATGAGTAAAAGACCACCTTTAAAAACAAGCATGGGGAAGATTAAATGAATGCTGATACTAAATGATAGTGGAAAATCTGGAAATCTGAAAATCCATGCAAACAGCCAGAAATGTTTGCTTAAAGAGAGACCTCCCATCCCACCTGACCTGGCCTGCAGAGGGTATTTCTTGCACTCTATACTCATGTTTTATTTTGGTTTTATGTGCTGCACATTTAAGGTCTAAAACTCTGAGCTGTCTCTAGGATGAACAACGAAAAGGGAGACACACTCCAAAGCCCAAATATTAAACTGGCTTAGAAATATATTAAACCAAAATTATTGCTCCCCTGAGCAACATGGCACAGTAGAGAACCCAACCCTTTTGGGGTGCAACTTGCCAAAACCATAAATCCAGAAGGGCATTGAACTGGAAGAATTACAGTTAAAAAGAAAAAAAATATGTTATATATTTATGGCTAAGTCAGTTCTTTGAGATGAGAAAAGATTTCCATGGAATCATGGAATGGTTTGGGTTGGAAGGGATCTCAAAGTTCATCTGGTTCCATCTCCCTGCCAGGGACATCTCCCACTAGACCAGGCTGCTCAGAGCCCCACCCAGCCTGGCCTTGAACCCTTCAGGGATGCTCTTTATCCCTGAAGGGTTCAAGGCCAGGCTTGAACATATCCCTTGTACTTCTTATATCTTCTTCATATCCCTTGTACTCTGTATTGCTGCAAGAAAAGACAAATTTAAATTAAAATAATGTTGCAAGCATGCCAGTAGTTTTTTTTTTTTTCCAGCTCATCAAATAGGCACAGACACAGGCAATGTTTTTACTCCTTGCCATCCACTTTGCATAGAGAGGTAATATGAGGAGATTAAGCCTTTATTCACAACATGTGGACAACACAATCCCAGCTACATTCCTACAGAACTGCATCACTCACTCATCAAAACCAGTGCTAGCAAGCAGGTTTTACAGTGTAGGAATTATGGAACAAATAGGTCAGTTGAGCTTTAGAAGCCTGATTGATATAATATGTCACAAATAAATCTGTAAAAATAATTGATTTTTTATGAACTTAACTGGGGAAGGAAGTAGAGTTCTAATTTACCCACAGCTTTTGTTGTTCAGCAAAAAAAATGGTGTTTATTTTATTCAAAATCTAACTAGATATTTGCTTTTAAAACACAAAAATTGGTTTTGTTTCTTTGCCCTACATTTTTTCACTCTTTTGAGTGTTTTTTGAGGGTAGATTTCAAAATGAAATGTCATTGCAAAATGCTGGATCAATATTAAAACAGTATTTCAATATTTCCCATGGGAAAAAAAAAACAAAACAAACTCAATGATTTTAGTCAAAGCATTTGGAGAATTTGACAACTCACATATGTATATTTTGGGTCAAGAAAGTTGTACCATTCTGTTGTCTTCATAGGTTGATGGAAATGCATGGTAAGAATATTTCCTTGTTTCATATTCTTAAAGCTTTGTTGTTTATTATTGCTGCTGACTTTCAAAATTAGAGCGAGGTGGTTTGTGAATTACTGCCCTTCCCTACTAGAAGTATTCCCAGTTTGTTCTTTGCCACCTCATCTTCCCCCAAACAATTCCTGCTTAAACATTTCAAGGGAGAAATAAGTGTCCACCAGGACTATGGGGAGGGCTCCCTCTGCTAAACAAGCAGTGTGATTGCTGGAAAAAAAATAACACAGGCCCAGCTGATGACATTGCAGCTGATAGCAATAAAAGTGTCCCTGTAAAGCCTCCCAGACTTTCTGATATCATGCCTATACATCAGTCTAAGAATCAATTTGAGTTTGACTGCATAGATGGACATGAAGATGGAGGGGATTGCTTGTTCTTCAGCTATTAACACAGAAGGATACAACTTCTGTAGTAGTCAACTCTGTATTTTTATTTGATTTATTTGATATATTTAATTTTATTTTGACAGCTTTTTCATATATTAAACTTGTGAAAGGCTGCCTTTTGGTAAATGTGATCATCCTGCACTTGAGACTAATAAAAAGGGATTTTCAGGCCTCTTAGTTTATTTCTATCGCTCCAAAGAAAAATCTTTTCATAAGGCAGTAAGTACTTCAGCAGCCAGTTCTTTTCTAAGAATGCTAATTATATTCTCTCTGTATGAATTAATTATAATTCCTTTTGACTATAGTGATATTGTTTAGAGGAATTATCTCTCAGGTCAGACAGAAAGGTTTGACTTTGTGTGACACACTGGAGTGATTTCCTCTCCATCGTGGTATTTAGTATTCCTTAGCAGGAACTATGTGAAGAATTAAAAACCAAATTAAACTGAGAAAGGGGGCCCCTCCACTGATTTCCTCTTTTAAAACATTATATAGAGAAGCTCCTCCATGGACTGTCATGCACAGGCAGACAATGAAACAGACATTTTCTCCTTCACAGAGCACCTTGGCAGCAGCATCATGACACATGTCCCCAAGAGTACTTTGCTGTGATATGGTTACAGCAGAGACAAGTGGAGATTAGGGCGCAGGTGGAAGTTATCAGTAGCTTCACACCTGCTTAGCCTGGTTCTGAAATTCCCTCTGATGTGTGAGAGTCTGAAACTCAGCCTTCCTCTGCAGAGGTATTTATGGAAACTGTGTAATCTGCAGGAAAAAGCGTGGGGTGCAAACCTCTCCTGAGCTCCTCACTGCTGCCTTGGGTGAGAGATTCTGGGCACTGAGATGCAGGGATTCATATGGTCTCCAGTTTTGCAGAATCTCCTAGGTTACACCTCCCCTGCTCCTGAGCTTCCCAGGACACGGAGCGCTTTGAAGCTGGAGAAGCATCCTAAATCCTTTTCCTGTGGGCTGGATCCAGGACTTAGGCTGCTCATAAATGCTCTGTGGCTTTATGGTGATTGACTTCAGAGCCTTGAAGAAAGGCCCTGAGCCACCTGGTGTGGGTGATGTTGGTCATGTGGCCTCATGGAAAAGCAGGTGGGTTGCGTGGAGGAAACTGGGCTGGACAAAGAGCCCTAACTCCTAAATTATCCTAGGATTCAGAGCAAGTTCATCCACAAGAGCTTCTTTCAGGAAGATTCTGACAACCAGAAAAAGAGATGCTCTGGCAGTTTAGTAAATTCAGGCTTAAAACTTTTGCTTATGTGTCTTGCTACTGCTCACCTGGCAGCAGTGGAGGGCAATAAACACTTTGCTCTTAGTTCTCTCTTTGTTCTCCCACCATTATTTCTGGAATTATTAAATTGAAGCTAAACTGCCAATGACACATAAGATCTGTTAGTGAGACTGCATTAACCCAGCACAGTCAGTGAATTGGATTTCTTCAGGACACAGCACCCCTCTGGTTCTCGTGGCACTGGCTCTGGCCACTAAACCCCCATCTCCACTGCCTCCCCCACTGCTCCTCCCCAGGCTGCTTTCAGCAGCTCAGTCACTGACAATCTGACAAGAAGTTCAAGGCCCGTGATGAAGCTACAGGGATGTGAAGCAAGAAGTTTTTCTGCCCATACCCTTAGTTTAGCAGTCCCTGGAAGGCCTCAGGATAACAATGAACTCATCAACTTTGAAACAAAATGCAAAGCTCATTTGATCTGATTCAGCTTCCCTGTGAAAAAATATTCAAAGTAAAATTAGAGGGAAAATTGAGACAAAAAATGCTAGTAGAAAAGAATTGCTTTTCAAGTTGGAAGGTACAGAGTGTGAACAGGGAAATCTGGTTGTGTGCATCTCTGCCAGGAGACAAGAGCAGGGAAACAGAGCCCTAAAGCTTTGAGCACAGTGACTCTGGCTGGGAAATGCTGCACATAAAATGCAGCTGTGCATGATTGCAGCACCCAGAGGAATCAGCTGTTTTGCTCTCCTTCAGCTATGACATTGTTTAAATCATAGAAATAAGAGGAAGAGAAAGATCCACTCCTGTGGCATCCTTGCACTCTCAGATGTAGGAGGAGATGTGCCTGGGGGGGAGATAAAGGCTGCAGTGTCTCCTTTCACCTACAACCTCCCCATGCATGGCTGCACAACCCCTCCTCAGCAACATCCAGCAATATTTGGTGTGAATTTTCCCCTCTCCAGTGGGAAGTGGATGAGGAGGAGAGTGCTCCATGACACAGCAGTTACTGTGCTCTTCCTCTCTGCTGAGCAGTGAGCTGGGTGCTGACCATGGCCAAAGGGAGAAGGGTGAGCGTGCCCATGGTGCCCCTGCAACCATCCTCAGTCACACTCTGCAGAGCTGCCAGTCCTCCAAAGGAAGGAAAATGTGCTCATTAAACTCATGTTCTGGCCCCCTCTCTTTTATTTCTTGCCATATTAAAAGCAGTCTCTGTTCTCCTCAGTCTGCAACTCAGAATCTTTTGTGTTGATGATTTCCAGTTTCAATAGTTCAATTTTAGTTTCACCTTCTAATTTGTATTCCTGGTATCAGCTACTAAAGGAGCAAGTTAAATTATTTGAATTCTTACTGATTTAACATTACTAATTGCACTGCCAAATGCTTTCCAACCTTGCTGGTTTTTTTTCAAGTGACATCAAAACCTCTGATAGGTTTAAGATCCTCCATACTTAAAAGAAGGGAGAGAAAGAAAGAGCAAATAAGGCAATAAACCTGAGTGGAGCAAATTATCAATTACAGTCAGTTAACTGTGTTATCTAACACTGTGCCTGCCACAAAGAAGAAAATCAGCCTTTTCACTCTCTGTAGGTGGCTACACATGTGTTGCAATAAAAGTATTTATGCTGCTGTCTCCACCAGCTCAAAGAACAACGAGGAGCAGCCCTGCACTGAACAGAGGCAAAGGCAAAACCTGGGGGAGAGGGGAAAGCCCTTGTTCCCATAGTTACAACAAGCCACCTCCAAAACCTGAATTAGAAAAGTGCTTTTAACTCAACATATTCCATTTAATTTCAGCAATTTCCCCCTAACTATTATACTGCTGTGTGGGTTGTGTTGTCAGCTGCTGGAGCCCTGCAGTCCTCACCTCCAGCAGCTGTCACAAAGAAGCCAAGCACACACTTTGGAGTTAAACCTCTAATAAACAGCTTATCAGCAGAACCAAATCTCTCTCCTGTGCTGGGCTGACCACCCTGCAGCCTTATGACAATTTAAGTGCTCAGAGGAGAAAGAATCATAAAATAAGGGAGTTGTGGGGGTGAGGGGAAGATAGCCTTGCTCTACAAGGCTGTTTGTACCAGCTTGAATGTGTGTATGAGGGGTGCAAAGGTCTGAGATTAATTGTTATAATTTCTTTTGCTATGTCATTATTACTATTATTATCATTATTATCATCATGGACAACTACAACAATAATAATAATATCATGGATGTATGGTGCACAGGTTTAGTACCATCACATCTTTTTCCTCTGTCTGTAATAAAGCAAGCTATGCCCATATTAGCACTGATATAATTACATTTACTCTGGGCATTGGTATGTGTGTGGGGGGGTTTGTACTTCTGTAATTATATTACTGTGTGTAGCAGTCTGTGTAAAGATAAGTTCTTAAAATTACTTTCAGGAGTCACATTTTCCCCTTGAAGCCTCCTGCCTTTGTTTGCTGTTATATAACCATATTTTGCTTTACTTTGAAATATTTTCCCTTCTCTGTTGCTGTTGGAAATACCCACGCAAACCAAGAGGAGAAATGGGCTATAAAGGGAACAAACAAAACTGAGTATTGACTTAAATTCCTTTTGGTCTGGTTCCAAATGTTGCCAAACACACAAGATAAATAGATGGAGAGTGGAGAAAAACTGTCCCCCTCTCTCACTTGCTTATGGTGCCACTTGCAAATAGCATAAATATAAAAAAAAGGCTAGCAAAGATACACATAATAATAAAGCGTGCAGACTCCTTATTGGCAAGAGCCAGATTCTCAAAAATTTTTAATATAAACATCCTTGAGGACCCTAAGGGAGTCAAAAGTACATGTAGGTAAAGAGAAGTCAACACTCTATTCATTATATTTATCACAAAGATATTCTCTGGTTTCTATTTTTGTAATCTATTTTTCCTTTTTACTGTTGACAGTCTTATAATTTTCATGTCTTTCAGGCCTACAATTTTACAATCATGCTTTATTGATAAACTGAAGCTTGGTTTACATTATTTTCTAGAGGCTCAGCTAAAAATTGGACTATCTTATAAAAACCTGCATCCACACATGAATATGCACATGTCTGAAGGCTATCACCCTGCAAATTTACAGCTGGGTACTTAAAACCAAGACAAGCATTAGAATTGAAATATGACTAGCACTTCATAAATGGAGCCCTGGGAGAGAGAAATTGTGTCACATCCAAAATGATGAGATCCTCCTCCCTCATCCTGGGCCGTGCCTTCTTGGCACTACAGCCACATGAAACCTTTCCCATTCCCTTTCAGAGTAATTTATTTTATGGCATTTTAGGCATCCCACCTTTAAATTCCACCCCAAACTCTCATCTAAGCTTTCCTTTCCTCAGTCTTTGAGTAACACAGGTCTCCTTGGCAGTGCCTCTCCTTGCTCCAAGTTATCCTTCTGCTCCTCCCTGCCCACAGGAGCACCAGCCACTGCTGGGAGCATAAAGTTACCACCTTTACCATTCATACTCTTTAAACTGGAATGTCCTATAACCCCAGTGTCATCACATTGTGTCCTGCCCCTTCTGCCTTGCTTATGGTGCCACTTGCAAATACCATAAATAAAAAAAAAAAAAGGGCTAGCAAGGATACACATAATAGTAAAACATGCAGACTCCTTATGGGCAAGACCCAGATTCTCAAAAATTTTAAATATTTAAAAAATATTGTGATGTGACTTCCTGGGTGCCTCCTTTATGCCAGGCTGTCTGTGGTGCACATAAATCTGCTGCTGCTGCTGCTGTGAAAAGATACAAGAGAGGCAGGAGCAAATCCTGGTGCCAGCATTGCTTCCAGACTTCACAATTACTGGAGGAAAGGGGCTACAATGAGTAAATGACACTTATGGCAATCTCGAGACAGCTCTTTATGCTGTCCTCAACCTTGACTTTATGGGTGGATTGTCTGAGAAAAACTGCATCACAAGGTCATTTCCTCCTTCATGATCCTTCTCAAGGACCATTTTTACCTGGGCACCTGAAGGAAATTAGCCATTATACAATGGAAATGACAAAGGGTCGCTGGCCAAGCTGAGTCTGAAGGGAGAATTTCCATGAACCCTCCCTGTATTGTCTGTAAATTGGGATATCTCAAGGCAGGGCATGTCCACAGGTCTGTTGGGGAGCACTCCCTGTGACTCCTACTGGAATTCTACCATTACAGAAAAGTAACAGCAGCAACATTTGGGCCTTCATTAAAAAAATCCATATGGATGATATGTATCAAATAGGCAATTGATACCATCCTATGCTGCCATGATGGGCTCATAAAGGAGCCTAAAAATGCCCAGGATTGCCAAAATGCGTTGGTGAGTTTGGACTCCAGTCTACATTTTTGCACTTACTGTGCATTCTAGAACTATTTCCCTACAATGTTTAATGAATTTGGGAACAAATTAATTTAGAAAAATAAATTCAAATAGACTTTTCTGAATCAATATTGCAGCATTTCACATTCTTGATAACTTGAATCATAGTGCTGAAGCAATATTCAGCTGCTGTAAATTGCCACAGCTCCACTGAAGCCAATAAAGTTACAGTAATTTATTTCATCTGAGGATGTGATTTTTTACAGAATAGTTCTGACCTTATTTAATTGTGTGGTTTGTTCATTTATTTGTTTCAATAAATGGAGGGAAAAGGGCACACTCCTGCATTTGCAGGCAGAATAAAGTCATTGCTTCTGCAAATAAACTGGGGGGTACCTGTGGCAAAAATAGGATTTTCAGCAACTGCTGTTTTGTAAGGAAAAGAGCTCAACCCAAGGACAGAAACAGGGAAGCTTTGCTTCTTCTTTTCTCTTTCTTTATTTCTATAATGGAAAAATGTGAGTTATGGAAACACACTGGAGACATTTCAAGATTTTGTATGAATTAATTTCATTAAAGTGCCCTAAAACTGCAAATACATGTATGTCCCAGAGAGGTTTTCTGGTGGCCTCTAGAACCCGTCATTAATGCTGGTTAGAAAGAGAATTTCAGAGAAGGAACAGATAGACAGGGATTTTTCTTACAGCATAAACTGGGAACTTTAGGAACTGCTCATTGAGGACTTTTTGGACATGGATTGGATGTTTCTAGGCCAGAGGTGTGAGCAGCTCTGCATTCAGTGACTCCCACTGACTCTTGACAGCAAATTTATTCTGTAGCTTCCACAGGATCCTGTGAGAATTAATTCCCTGGCCTTGTGTGAAAAGATCTTTTTTTCTCTCTGCTCTGGAGCTGATGGTTGATAATTTCATTATCAGCCTACCCACTGTTGTTTTGTGAGAAACAGTGAATAAATCACTTCCCATTCTTCATATCTACCTCTGCCATATTCCATCTCTGTCCTCTATTATCTAGTCTATTATTATGTATTATCTGTCACCTAGTCTATCCACTCTCCATGTAACAAAACAGCGGAGTAAATTTGGTCTTCCCATCTCTGTCTTAGTTCCAGTACATCCCTTTGAGGTGGGGTGAAATGAATAATAAGTACATAATGTAGAGCAATAATATACAGTAGCATAATGTTTGATTTTTCTTCTCTTTGCCTTTCCTAATCATTCTTAATATTCTTTGTTTCCGAGCTCCTGAGCATTGATGTGTCAGGCATTCAAAGTGTTCAGTGAATCCTGAAGGACTCCAAGCCCTCTTCTTAAAGGACAAGGGGTGAATTACCACCTAAGTGTCTGTGTGTAATGGCTCTGCACATCTCTGCACACATGGACGTGCAGATGTGTGCCAGCACTGCCTGTTTCTGTATCATCCTTCACCACACTGCAGTTACTAACATGGAATTAAATACAGACACTCGTGAGCTTCTGAAATACTTCACAGTCAGCTTTAGATTGGCCTCTTACAAATAATTTTGTAGGAGCCAGTTTTCAGTGTCCTTCTTCTCTGCTTCCTGCAGAGAATCAGAGAAGAAGGACACTGAACATGTTGAGGAGCCCTGGGCCCAGGTCCAACCCATTAGTAGCACCACAAGTGACAGTATTATACTGTGAAGAACCTAATTATTCTTGTCTTTTCTTTTCCTTTCTTAATTTTTCTATTTTGAAGCATCTACTAATTGATCATTGTCATTTGTGCTGTGAATATTTAGTTTTTGTAAGGGCTGTTGACTCATGGCAGTGGCAATGACTCATTGCCACTTTTTGGACAATACAAAGAGACTCTATTAGCTCTAATGTCTTTTTGCTCCTCACCTCTTCTGAGAACTGTGTGATATGTGAGGCTGTGTGATATATGACTGCCCTTTGCAAAAGCCATGCTGTCTGTTGTGCATTTCTTACACATATTTTTTTCCTTAATTACTATAGTTTCTAATGTTTGCAGTCCAGAAATCAAATTATTGGTCACTAGTACCCATGATAACTCTTCAAAAAATTTTTGCTACCACTTCATCCTGTTGCTCTAAAACCTTATTTCAGGAGACTTTAATTTGAAACAGAGCCTTCTTTGCTCTTCCAGGGCCTCCATGTAGAAGGTAGTGAGTAAAGTTGATGATAAGCATGTACATAAAAGATCCTCCCTTTTCTGAGACCTCAAATGTTTGACCATGTTTTTCTTCCTTTAAAGATGTTTTTCTCCTTGTGATGCAGTTCTCTGGGGGAAATAAAAAAAGGAGCCTTTTCTAAATTGATTGTTTGTTCCCTCCCCTCCCACTTGTCATTCCATCTCTTGCTTTGTGCATGGAGTACTAATGTCCTCTGGTAATGACAGCCCTGCCATGCACTGCTGCCTTTAGCCTTTCTTGAAGCTGCATCAATTTTCTACTTTGCCCTGACTTGCCCTGACAGCTATCTTCAGATTTTTCTATTGTGCTTCATATTGTGAATGTTATCCATTATTTCCAAGTTGATTTCAGTGTGAAAACAGATGTTCCTGATTCTGCCTCATTTCCCCCCTCTCTCTCTCACACACACCAGCATGCACACAGCCCTGACTCCTTAACAGTGGATAAAATCACTGTTTTCCCTCTGAGAGCAAAGAAATAGGGACCTGTCTTGAGCTGGAAGAAATTGATTTCTTCAAGGACTACCTTGGAAGATACATGGTTTATTTTGCACAACAAGTGGGGGTGCAGTCATCTGACTTGCTGATGGCACATCCCAGGTACAGATGGGGCACTCAACTATTTCACAGGCGGAATCTGAGGACCATTTAAACTGGAGGCATTTGAAACTGGGTTAGTTCCACAGTACAGGGTGCAAAATCATATAAGGACAAAAGAGTTATAGGAATACCTGCAGCCATTAGATTCTTGCTATTAAAGGCCCTTCTGCTGGAATGGCAAAGACAAGATAAAGACACGTAACCTTGCACAGAGGCTGTCAACATGACAGAAAAACTCAAAGGCCCTGGAAACCCAAGATGGATTAGGAGAGTTATTTCCTGCAGACTGAGGGGTGTACACATCCACGCTGGCAGATGCAGCATGATTTGCTCACCTGGGATCAGAGTGATTGCTTTAAAGTGGAATGCATGATTGACAAGGGGTATTAAGATGGTCAGAAAAATGAAGAGCATAATATATGAAGGGGTACTAGAAGAGCCTGGATTGATTAATTTACTGGGATGGGGGTGAGAGGAAGCATGGTTTCTGCTGATAGGCACCTCAGTGGGGTGAATGCTAAACAGGCAGGAAGGAACTGTGGCCAGGGAGTAAAGCTGGCAGGGGAACAAACAAGGCACCCAACATGTGGGAGAAATGAAGCCTGAATCTCTGGAGAAGGCCCCAGGCTGATGGGCAGGGGAGATTTTGGAGGCTTGGAGCACCCTGGAAAAGAAATAAATCCTTTCTGGGAGGATGCACAATGTCCTCACCACCTGCAGGTGATTTGCAGTTCCTCCTGCTTTTCCTGGCAGCTCACTGTGCAGCTTTAGACACAACTTGCTGTTCCCTGGCCCTGGTCTCCACACTGGTAAAATCCAGGTAATTATGCTGATGGCTTCTGCAAAAAAGGTTGAGACCTGCCAGCAAGGAGGGCTAAGCAGCATAAAGGTGTTGTTATTCTCATTTCCAGCTGCCTCAAAGGAAAGCAGAATCTGCCTTTCCAGCCGTCAGGTGTGTGAGGGGGTGAGAACAAGAGCTGAGAGAACAATGGCTGCGTTACCTGCACAGCTGCAGGCAAAACCCCAAGTGTTTTATACAGAGAATGCAACCTAAAGAGAATCTTTATTTACTTTTTAGTATTTCACCTCTCCGTGTACCACCAACGATGCTTTGAAATTTATAAATTTCCTGACAGCAGGGACTGCAATTCTCTGCATCTTTTTTCCCAACATTTTCTTTTGATCATTGCCTTTTCCACAATAAGCATCTATACTGAAAGTGGCTGCCTCTTGCTCATAAATGAATAGCTGCCTTCATGGTCTGTGCCACATTTATTTTAACTTGGTCAGACTGGCTAAAATTAGATGACCGCTACTGAAATCTAAAATTCAAAGGAGGTCAAAGTTAGCCAGATTAGTGTGTTGTCAGCTGCATTTCAGAATCTTAAAAGAAAGCCCTAAAACATTGGTGCATTCCCCACCAACTAGGGAACATTAATCATATGTGAGGTGAAAAAATGCAGCTGATCCCACAAATATTTCCAAAGCTAAATTTATGGAACCACTGCTCACCCGCAGATACATTCCTTCATCTGTGCTGTCAACAGTACCTATTTTAATAGGGATCCCTCAGGTATCTCTGCTCTTTGGCCATACCTCCATCCCCTGCAGGCTTTCTAAAGCTGAGAAGCACCAACTGACTGGCACTGAAATGGTTAGCTGGGGTTTTACCTGGGGCACAAGGGTGTCAGGCTGGGGTCCATGTGGTTTGTTCAAAGCATCTTCAGTTTGACTGATGTGGAAAATTGTTGACTATGTGCTGGTGCTTCTACAGCACTGGGAGGTCTCATTTTCCTTTGAGAAAAATGTTTCTTTCTCACTCTGTCATGAGATGTTTAAACAAACAAGTAACACTAATGTAGTTTTTTAGCAATATTTTTCCTGTGTAGACTCAGAGAAATGCAGTTTCTGGTCATTCTTTCCCTACAAATGTGGGTTATATCAGTCTTCTGATAGAAAGATAGAAGTTATTGCATGTGGCAGAAAAAACTCTCTAGTTAAGGGCAGATGCCTCCAAATGCAACAGGACATGATTCTCCATTACTTGCACTGTAAATTTCTCAGGCTATTCAGATGCACACTTGACTACACTGACAAATCCTAATAAAATCAGATTGCCAAACACAAAGAGGAAAAAGTGTTATACAAGATAAAAGGGCTGCAAGCTCAAAAGTTCATTGAGACTTTTTACAGAGCATGATCAGATTTACACTTTGAGGTACTAAAAGGATGATGAGTGTTTGACAGTGCCAAATGTGGTCTTTAGCTTTTTGTCTAGAGGTAGCTCCTCTTGGTAAGTACAAGCATCTGTCTCTATCAGGAAATGCACTGATCCAAGGCAGCACAAAACTTTTGCCTTCAACATGACTTTCATGGCTTCTCTCTCAGTTTGCTTCATCTTCAGGCCCTTTCTCCCTGATGCCTTCAGTCCAAAATATTCCAGGGTACTTCAGTGGTGCCCCTTGTTTGCTCAGAACAGCTGTGAAAGTAATAAGGCATTTTTATTTTGAGGTTAAAATTGAAGGCAGCACTGTGCACCCGTGGATGTTCAAAAAGCTAAATGTGGGCTCATTGTAGCAATGACAAATCAGGGATATCCTCAGCTCCTTTGCAAACAGAGACTGGACTCCATCTCATGCTGCTTGATGTAACTTCAGCACTTAGGACAAGTCACTGATGTGCCCTCCATAGCCAAAGGGGAGGGAAAGACACTTTAGAGGAGAAGCCCTTCTGTGTCTCCAATGAACTAAAAGTAAAAAAGCTTTTATTAGTGACTGAACCATTAGACAATCCCACCTTCACTGCCAGTTTTATTTTAACTGCCCAACAGGCAACCCTGCTTTGCAAGTTTTTACCTTGAGGAAGTTATTTTTATTATGGATCACCAAAAAAAAAATCTGTTTGAAGTAAAAAAAGGTGTTTTGGCCAGACCTTGTCACATGTGCTGCCTCTTTGCCAAACCACATGCCAGTGCTCACCAGTTACTCCTGGCTTCATGCAAAAAGATACTTCTGACACATTGAACAACAGAGCAAAGCAATGCTACCTGTGGAGGGTGGCATTCCCATCACTGGTGGGTGTTAGACAGCACCTGGGGGCTGACTCACTGCAGCTCCTTTCCTAGTCATCTCTGGAATCACCAAAACACCAAAAACATAAATAATCTGAAATGACTGTGAGATGGGGAAGAGGGTTGCAGTGTGTAAACAGCGAGTTTTTAGTGGAAAAAGACAAAAAAGACAAAAGGAAACCATGTATTTTTTCATGTCCCAGTCATGTGCCAGCTCCCCAATCCTCCTGAAAGGCTCATATCAAGATGTTAGTACTGCATTACTTGACAGCCTGCTGCTTCCAAACTCAGAATTCCTGGTGAGCTGCAGTCTGCAGTTAAGATCTGAGCATTCAGAAAGGACTGTAACTGAATTTAGATGCATGTAACTCCTAAATTACACAGTGCTGTAAAGTATTGATGTTTACACTTGATAGCTTTAATATTACTATTTATGTCTCAATAAATTATACTTGCAGAAATAAAAATGGAAAAGCCAGACTGCATTAATATCTACACTAAACATAAATCTCAAAATATAATTGATATGGATATTAGCAGTGCAATTTCAATAATATTAAACATGCCTATGGCTTGTGATAGGATCTTTTAAATGCAATGTAAAAAGGATAAAGTGAATCAGGTAAGAAATATTTTTTGCAGAAGAGCTGGTTTGAATGGAAGATTAAACCCCAGGTATTGGATACTAGACACTAGTTTGAAGTGAGAAACTTTAGACTTTTGATAAACCAAAGCAAGCTAAAAATAAATTCTTTTTAATATGACTCTAAAATGGGCCTCAAATTTGAGGTCTGCAAATGATTCCTGTATTTATTGTGGAGTTTGCAGTGGAGCATACTTACATTATTTTCTCTGGAGAGAAGACAACTTCTTACTTGCCAGTCATGCTCCACAAAAATTGGAGATGGAAAACATCTCCCTAAAGTAAAAGTGTGTGTATTAAATATTTAAAAACAGGCACCCTATAGCAGAAGTTATCTGGCAAGTCAGCTGCAGGCTTGTTGATGCCTCAGACTGTATTTCTGAAACAGCAGGGCACTGCATATCACCCTGAACAGGGCTGTGTTTTTACAGCAATAAATCAGCATCCAGCTCCTCTTCCCGATCTGACTTACAAGATTGTTGTTCACATTATATATTTGTGCTTATTATGGGCTAGAGGAAGTTGAGAAACTCATAAAACGAGCTTATCTTTTGTGTTAGGGTGAGAAGTGCTTTAAATTGTTTCAACCATGAACTCCACAGACAGTGTAGCTACCCATATGTGAAATTACATTCCATAAAATGGCAATTTCACTCAAATCCATTAATGACTTTTCTAGCCTCTGTGGGTTCCAGCATGGTTTTAATTTGGGTAGGGCATCTGCAGAGAAGAGGATTGTTTGAAAAACATCATTGTATAGGGACAGAGCTTCCTGCTCTGGGGAGGCATCTGAGGAAATCTCTGGAAAAGTTGACAGGGTTGATCCTTCCCTTTTCCTGGTGAACTTTCATGTCTGAAGGAATGGGGTGGAGGAGGGTGAGCTGGGGTTCCTGCTTCTCTGGGTGCAGAAAAAACAGGACCAGAAAGTGCAGATAAATTTATTTCACTGTTACATTCAGCCTACAGATTGCTTTAAAAATGTCATTGATTTACCACAGTAATCTGATAGTGTCAACACAATTAATTATCTTTTCTCCAGGTTGTTTAAAGATCTTTCAACATCTAAGTTTCTTTTCTGGCCTTCTATGAATACCATGCAGCAAAATTTTGGAAAAAAAATATTAAAGCCCTGAAATAACTGATTGTAGAAATAAAGAAAATAAATCTTCTCTTTTAGCTCCTTTTGCTCAGCACTTGACATGATTACAGCACCTTCAGCATGCAGAAAATATTCAAGTGTCTTCTGAAGGAACCTGCATCATGCTAAACTTTCACTAGTCAGGACAGGCATTCATTGTGCTCAAGGACTACATGGCTTAACAAAAAAAGTGTGTATACAGCCAGAAAACAAATTGGACTCTGAAGGAGTCCAAGGAGGGGCTTGATGCTAGCTGGAGTCTAGACAAGATTTTTAACTTGGTTCATGAAACAGAAGTGTAAGTGGAAAAGAATGTTTTGGGCTTGATAAGATAAGCAAGTTTTGTTTGGATGACATACTTATCCATCACTTGTAGATTGGACCACTAACATTTTCCATGTGACTCTGTATTCCAGGAAACTTGTTCAGGATGATTTATTCCATTTACTAGTCTAGTTCTGTGCTGGCATTGTATAATTCCAGAGTGCTACAGACTGCACAAGTTAGCAGCTGACTTCTGAGCAGAGTTTAATAATGATTTCATGTGCAAAGAGCCACTCTAGAGCCAGCCAAAACAAACTGGAAGCAACTCGTTGTCTCAGAATTAGAGTTAAATCCCTGACTGATTTGGGTCTACATTGCCTGGAGGCAGCTGATCTTTTTCTATCAAACACTCACAATTGAGATTAGCAGCATGACATGGCTCTTTTGATGTAAAAGACAGACATCAATAAGGGATTTTCTAAGAAATGTCTCTTATTCTGGACTGTTTTTCCTGCTGCCATGAATATCAGAGCTAATCTCTCCATAAATGCTGCAGATGCTTTTGTTTCAGAATTGAGAAATTTGAGGAGAATCTGGAGCAAGGTTGGGTTGGGCTGTTGTTTGTAAGCTGAGATGAAGTAATGGTGCCAGCCCAAGATATGACTCTCCAGGCTGGCAGTGACCTCATGAGAGATTCATCTCCTTTAACTGCAGATGTATCCAAGCACAACATTTCACCCAGAGTGGTTTCTTTTGAGTGAACCTGTGTCCATGGTAGGTGGGAAAAAATTCCTGGATGAGAACACCTAGCTCACACTTGAGCATCTTGCACAGATTTGGACTGTCTTTAAGTTTATATATTGGGAATGTTTATTATTGGAAATGTTTGCACCTACTAATTTCCTGCTCTTCTATTGATAATTAAAATACAATAATTAACAATTTGCCATGTATAAGGGAAAAATATGAAGTCTCTCATAAAAATTGAATTTTGGGTTTTACCTCCAGGTCCCCTTTTTTGTCTTGTTTTTTGTGTATCTTAAAGGAGAGATGTAAAACATGACAGACAGAAATTCTCCAGATCTCAGACCACCATCTGCACCCTTAGTTCACTAGTGTTTTTTTCCTTCTCCCTTTTCTTGCCTTCTGTCATCATTACTCACCAGATCTGGGATCTTATTATCCCTTTCCTCTCCTAGCCAGACTCCAGGCAGGAGCACAGAGCACGGATCAGTGTCTGAATATTTCCTCCCAGCTCAGCAGCCTTGCTGGCTCCCATGCATGGAGAAGTTTGGATTTCCCAGCAGTTTAGTGCTGTGATTTGTCCCATTTGTCTTTCAGGCAGTTCCTCATCTCAGGCCTAATGTGCCCAGGCAGGCATGGAGCTGAGGACAGGACAGGAGATGAGCAGGGAGCCTGCTCATCATCATTGCCTGTGTGAGAAAACCTCCCAGGCTTTGTCCTCCAGGGCTCTGAGTGCTGGGGAGATGCTCTAAAAAACCAACACCAACAAGTCTGAGGGTGCTGCCCTGTCCCTCCACCCAGATCCCTGAGGCTGGTGGGCAGCAGTGTGATTTTTGAATGCTGGAGGAAAAAAGACAACACAGAAATTGCTTGATAACAAGCAGAAACTCACAAGAATTAACTGAGAAATAAAAGGCTCAAGACAGTTTTGTCACACACATCTAGCTTGCTTCCTAATTCTCTTCAGTCTATTTCTTTCTTCCACAAAGTCATAGTTTCTGGCATACTCTGCAGTCTGATGGTGCTACAATGACTTTTTTTTAAGGACATCTCCCTTTGGAATATTTGTGTGTGTGGTTTCTTTGTTCTGTGAGCAGAACATGCCTGCCAGCGAGACAGAATCTCATTTAGTTACAAAATACACTGATTCTGTTAATGAAGACGTGGATCTGCTCTGCAGATGAGGGTCTCCTCAGCTTCTCTCAGTAGGACAATTATGGTTTGTTTTAAAAGTACAGAAATTCTCTGAGGCACCAGCTCCTTCAGTTTTTTAGCAGGTTTTGTTGAATTATATTAATTTTTTTTAATGCAGTGCCACGAACCGGCCCTACATTCTGTCCTGAGAGAAGGGCTTTGGTTTTTTTAGGGATTTTTTTAGTCTTAATTTATCACATTACTATTCTGCAGGGGTTTGCTTGAGCAGTCAGAATTGAGTTGTGTCACTTGAGCATGCATTTTAAATTAAGATGGGGTCATCCTCTTCTGTGTTTTATAATCATCAGTTGCTTGAAGCACACAAGAAGATGTGTTCAGACAGGTAGGTCTGAGATTTCTGGTGATGAAAATTGCACAAACCTTAAAACTTATTTGGCCATGCAATTTAACACTTGTTCTTTTTGTTTGTGCCCTGTAGGTGTATCTTTCATGCAGTATGGCTCTTCCTATAAAGACAAATGTGACAATCATTCACAGAGGCATTTATCCTTGCTTTCTCATATGAGTTCAGCTCCTCTTCCTGAGTTTTAGCTTAAAAAATATTTAAACTAACTATTTAACTGCTTCTGCTGCTCGTTCTGGCCACACCATTTACTTCTTACCATTGTACACATATTCCATCAGGCATTTGCAGAGCTGAAGGTGCTCTGGAGTGGCAGAATTTCCCAGCTGATCACATCCATGTCACACGTGTATCAGTGTGACAATCTATCCCTCTTTGGCCCTTCCAATGTATTTGTGTTGGAATTAGAGCTGATTTCATTGTGAGCAGGAGTGCCTATGGGACCCAGGCAAGGCTGGCAGAGTGCTGAGCTAAGCACAGGGTTTACATAACATGACAGTCCCTGCCCTCAAATATTGGGAGCCAAATAAGCAGGACCAAGAGCAGGAGGAAAGAAGAGAGGTGAAGTGACAGGTCAAGGTTGGGCAGCAGAAGCCTGTGAGAGCAGTGGGACAAGAACAGAGCTTTCCTGAGCCCTAGATAGCCCCTGTTGCACCAAGTGTGGGGTATTTTATGGAGAGGATCCATAAGCTCTGAGGATTCAATTATTTTTTTGTTGCCTTCCCTGTGCTGCCCTTACATGTGACCAGCGGCAGCTGTGGTGCTGGCTACTGCCAAAGTAGTAAATAGAGTCTTTCATCCCCACTGAAAGGAGAGTGAATGATGTCATTTGGCTTCCCTTCCCTCCTGCTGCCTGCCAAGACATTATTTCTGTATCAGTGCACATGGCCACTTGGCACCAAACGGGACCCCTCTCTTTGTGGCAGTGGAGGCAGGATGTTAATTCTTTTTGATGTACCAGGAACGTATCTGGAGCCCTGCAGCCACGTTTCTTTCAGGAGGGAACTGGCTCCCAGTGTTCCCTGACAAAAAAGGAGTGTGGGCTCCTTTCAGTGCATGAGCAGAGCCTGAGGAGGTGAGCACACACCCTGCTGACCACAGGTCGATTGTGTTGTGTGCTTTTAGTTTCAATGGGACAGAGAGCCTGTTTGTGCTGCTCATGGGGGTGGTTCTGCTCCAGAGCACCTCTGCATTAATTCATTAAACTTCTTTGTTCTCCAGCCTATAAATTTAAGCTGTATTGCCTTTAAAGGCTGGAAGAAGGATTCAGACACTGTGTAACATAGGAAGTCATATGGCACCCACAAGGCTGTATTTCTGCCTGCTCTGCCTCTGTCTTCCAACCATATGAAAATATTCTTACTCCAGTGGCTTTACATCAGGTCATTAACTTTGGTTTATTGCCTGTGAAGACAGTTCTGTGAACTTTCCTTCTGGATTTTTGAGAACAGGAACAATTTGCTGGAAAGGGCGGGGAAGGAGAGCGGTTGCCTTCTGATGCCAACCCAGATTTATGTGTTTGGCTTCTCCAAGTCCTGGAATTTCTCTGTTTCCTCCTTGAGACTTCCTGCACCTCCCATTGAATGAGGTGAGGGTATCAGATAATATTTTTTTTCCTCTCTTAGGAAAACAGAAAGAAAGTCCTGGACAAAAGAGTGCCAGCAAAGCTGCTGAAACCAGCAGGCAAATGATAGTGAGTGCCTTTTTCATCCTGTGTCTCTGTAAGGAAAGAAAGAGGTTGCTTTCATTCAGATAGGAGACGCCTAACAAAGTAAGAGAGTCTGCAGTCTCAGGATAAAAAAACCAAAAAAAGCACTATTCTGTCTCAGTTTGAACTGGCTAAAAGACTACTGGCACAATGTCCACCACAACACACATGGAAATTCACAAAATGAGAGAACAAGCTGGTCCAGAGCCTCTTCCCAGCCCTGTTCCTCTAACCAGGACAGAATCAAGAAGGCATGATTTTTAACTGCACATTTATTATAAGCCTGACGATTTTCTCTTTCATTTTCACTGCATTTTCAACTTATCTGAGTTGCCAGAGGCAGCTCCCATGTCTGCTCACAGGAGTGCTGTGAGTGAATGGTTCAAGGTTTTCATGGCCTCTGTGAGCTGACAGAGGCTCATCCCTTCCTCTGGTGTTTGGCAGTCAGAGCAAAGAGACAGACTGGACATGCCTGCATCTCTAGGATCCACACTCTCCAGTAGTTCTGTTCATTGCTCCACACTCAGGGGTGAATGCAGTGAATACTGGAGCATCCAGAAACGAGTCTGGCACTGGAGAGGCTGAGAGGGCCTCAGTTTCAGTCTTTGTATGTGGATGATTCTGGTCAAAAATGCCTGGGGCTGGTGCCCAGGGGCAACCCAGTCACCAGAGTGGACTCTTTGGGCTATGACTGCCCTTTCTCTCACCCTACCATGGTGTTGCTCCTGCTCCCACCACTCCCTCTTCACTACACCAGTGTCATGGGGCTGAGCTGCAGAAGGGCAGGTGAGCAGCACAGAGAGCAGTGCAGCACAGCCTCAGCCTTTTCTTATCCTGAAGGGTGAAACCTGTTCAGCTAGAAGGCTGGATTTGTCCCTTCATACACAGAGAGAAGCAGAGTTTCCTACTTCTCTCCCCACTTACCCATCCCTGCCCCCAAATCCCTTGGTTGCACCATCTATTTCCACATCTCACACAAATATTTTATTCCCTGAGTGGCTTGTCTTGCCTTTCCCCATTTCCATTGAGAAAATGCTTCATTAAAGAATTTTTCTCAAGAGAAGTGTTTGGCTAGAAGACAAGTGTGTGTGTGTTTATTTTTCCAGGATCACTGCAGCCAGTCAGATCCAATTGGAAACAGGAGGGCTCCAAATCAGACTTCCTGATTCCACCTTGGAAAAAGTGCTTGGCCCACAGTGGGTGTAGAGTTTTGTCACTTAGAGGTGAAGCTGCTCCCTCTGAGAAAAGGAACAGAGTTCAGGGGAATCCACAGAGGATCAGGGTTTTGCTTCTGCTGTTTCCAAAGGAAGGAGAGCTGCAGATGTGAGGGGCTGTCCCATCAAGTTTTGCTGCCACCCTGGCCATTAATATCCTCTTTGGGAGTAGCCTGGCTATCAATGGGAAAACTTGGTGGCACTGATGCCCTCAGCCACTGCCTGCTTTGTGGGTGCCTGTATCTCAGGCTGTGTGGGCAAGCAAAACATCTGAGGAAAGGGTGATCCCAGAACTTGCTCCCTGATTCCATCAGAATTGCTCTTGGCCAGTGGGGCACTACCAGCTTGCCAAGAGCCCATCTCTGGCTGCATGGGCACAGAGCTCAGCAATTCAGCCTCTCCCTGGTCTCATTCCTGACTGTCAGCCTCTTCAGCTTTGTGTCTCTGGCTGTTCCCCTGTCTCACGGGGCTGCCTGTGGTAATCACTCAGCCAAGCTTCCTGCTGGCTTGTCCAAATAGGTTTTTATCCTGTCAAAAATGCATGGACACCCTGTTAATTTGATAATTTGCTGAGGCAGGATCTTATGCAATATTATTCAGAACAGCTGTTTTCCCTAACTACTTTTGCTGCACAGTGAAACCTCTGAGTGACAGCAGTGGATCTAAGTCCTACCTTCCCTAGAAATGAAGGTGAAACTCAACCACCACTCATGCTGGATACAGCAGTGGCATTAATGGCAAGAATCAGAGGCTGTGGAAAAGGTCTGTATAACCAACTCAATCTTTCATTGAGGAAAATACTGGATTTTGGATTGGGAGCAAGTGCAAGTTTTGGAAGAGAAAGGATTAGCTGATCCAAACATCACACCTCCAGGATAGTCCTCAGCCTCTGGATTTCATTTGGCACTGCTTGAAATAACAGCTAGTTCAGTGACAGGTCTGGAAGCTCCTGAGATGTGGAGTCAAGGAGGAAGAGTCACATCTGCAATCCAGAACTGGAGCCAGACAAAACCTGTGGAGCAGAGCCTTTACCTGAACAGGAAGGTTTACATGCACTTCTTCCCAAGTTACCTCTGATGCTGAGGCAGTCAGTAATGGTTGACATTTATTTGCAGGACTAAGCTCACTCTCCCTGCTAATGCTTCAGTGGAAGAGACACACAGGGACCTGTTCTGAGCTCTGCCTGCTTCTGTGTTTGGGGCAGAAAACAAGATGCAGAGTGTCTGCTCTGGCCTCTCTGCCAAAGACAGGATGTCCTCAGCCCCTTGGTAAATGAGGAAGACTTTCCCATCTGGTCTGTGTCTGTATCCCAAATATCTTAACTCTAAGCCCCTCCACAGTTTGTTGGAAACACTCAAACTCTCTATCTTAAGGGCTAGCCACTTGGCTGTATCTTCACTGACATCCTGAAAACAAAATCCCACAGCTCTGTGGATGCTCTTAAGCTGGAGCTTTGTTTCCAGAACCTCTGCCATAGTCAGAAATGGTCCTAAGTACATCAGCATGGCACTGTAACAAATGATACAATTATTCCTGCACACAGCAGTGTTTCAAAGACACTTATTTTATCAGCCAGTGCATTCCTGTGGAATTTATTTCCTCTCTCCTGTTATTCATTTACTTATCTTCTTTTCATTGCAATAAAACTGAACAGAGGGGTGAAAATCTGGATGTCAGTTCAAAATGTTGTAGTAAATAATTCACAGTAATATGAGGAGAAATTGCTTTCTGTTGACTGCAGCTCGTGCAGGGCATTGCATGCAGCTCAGCCAGGATAAACATGGTTAGCTGGGGATACAGACATTTAAAGTCTGTCTGTCTTCTGTTCCAACCTTGTCTGGTGTTAGAGAGGCTGTGTGAAATCCAGTGCCAGGCATTGACCCAGAGTGGGGTAATGGATGGTACAGCTGGCTGAGGTAAACAGAGAATGGTTATTGTTTTCATCTCGGCCCCTTTCCTCCTTCACTGCTTCTGTCACCGAGAAAAGGCAAAGAAGTGAAATGTGAAACCTTCCAGTTGCCTACATCTGTTAACCAATTTATTTTTTTAAGGTAGAGGAAATGGGAGGGTAGGAAAGGTGAAGGTAGGAGTGTGTCTTAATCTGTAGGAGAACCAGGTCAGCAAATAAATGTAATCATTCTGAGAGTTAGTGAGATCTGTGTCAGCCACGTTAACCTGTTGAACCAGTGACCTGTGGCTCCCACCTGGAGTGTGCCTGGAAATAACACTTCTAACAATTCCCAGGACTGCAGATGGAGCACAGGCTTCCTGAGGCTGCTGCACACAGTGATTGAAAACTATCTGGATTAAGGAAACTAAAACCGACCAAACAAATGGGAAAACATCAACCCCTGTCTCTGCAGCTGGTTGACAGAACATTAATTCAGATACCATTCAAAACATTAATCTTTCCTTAGTTTCCAAATCTGAGCTGAAGCAGACAGGCTACAGTTACCGGATTTAGTATCGTAACTTGTGCTTTTTTAAGTTGCTTTTAATCTTTTTGATCCATGACAGGGTAAAATATCAGGGTGTGTCAGAGCTGGCAGCTCTGCAATGGATAATCTGGCTTGTAAATTCATGGCCTTGGATTACCAAATGGGCCAGGGAGAAAAAGGTGTTGGCTAAGAGGGGCTCAGGCTATTAACTGCATTTAATATAATGGTCTGCTGGTTGCACAATGATGAGAGGAGGAGGAGTTGGGAGGAATCTTTCTGCTTCTATTCCATACTTCTTAAATGATAACACAGAAATTTCTATGCTGCACCACGCACGCTCTGTGTTTATTATTGTTTAGATAGCTGGCCTTGCGAAGTATGGCTCATGAGTGTGGATGATTTGAAAATAATGACTCTGACATTATGTGACCTTTAGGTACATTGACAGCCACTCCAGACTACATGCTATTTTCTGAATAAAAGAATTTTTATCTTTTCTGGGGAAGTCTGTTGATGGAAGAGCTTTAAATGTAATATAGCCAGAGTTATAGTCAAAGCAACAGCCCTTGATGTGGAACACGCTGTAGGGGACATGAGATGATTTCTGTGCATGATAATGCATTTGCTTTTAAATGCCATCACTAGATTGATAATTATAGAATTCTTCATATTGTGCCTGGCAGGGTGTCAAGGCTGAATCCTACAAGTCTGTAAGAGTGGGAGATAGAAAAGTGTGCTGTGAACCAGAAGAGTTCAGTCACTTTGTGTATGAAGCTGCTAAATGTATTTAAAATGTTACAGGAGAGAGACTTTGGTCTTTTCTTTTCAGAGTCAGCATAAACCTGATGTTTTATTCACACTGAGTATTGGCAGGAAGGCTCTTAGGAGCTCTTTTTTGCCAGCAATACATAAGTGACCACCACCCAAAGCTTGGTTTGGGTATGTGGTTTGGTTTAGGTATGTGGCAATTCGTTTAATTCCTTGTATCCAGCTTCTTCTTCTGCCATTTTTAGAGGCACAGGGATGCTTGAAGATTTTTTTCTTTTCACTTTCAAAATACAGAGAAATAACAGTGAGGAGGACAGAGCATCTGGAGCTTTATGAAGATATTCAGATATTCAGATATCTGTAGCTAGCAGAGGATGGAAAAGAGGAGGGACTCTGCTGGTCATTTTCAACTACCAACTTCCTTAATCAAATTTTTCTGAATAAATAAATAGGTGAACATTTTAGGAACACCATGACCTAGGGAGTGATAAATTAAACAAGAAAAAGGGGTGTGAATTCCTAATTGGGTTTTGTGTATTGGGTACACTGAAAATCATGGTTGCAATTGCCCAGACACAATCAATGTCATCAGCACAGCTCTTTTCGCTGATTGCAAACCTTCAGTGTGTTTGCTGCTGTACCACAGGCAAATGTGGTCAGAGCCTTGTAAATTCTGCTGCTGATGAGTGGGATTTTTTAAGTGCCTTAGTGATTTAAATATGCCAATGTTGACTCACAGTGAGATGTCTGCTTTTAAGCAGGTAAAAAGGAAATTAATCAAAAATGAAAGCCCTTTTTGGGTGGACAAGTGTCTGTGAATGCTTAGATAAATATGATGAATGGTTTCTGTAAGAAAAAAGAGGAGGATGCTATTAAAGATAGAAATATGTTTTATCTGGCCTTTAAAACACAGTATTTTGATATTCTTTCATTTCAGGATGCAAATTTTTTTTCTTAAAAAATTGTCCTGATTATTTAAAGGCGCTCTAAACACTAATCACGACTCAGCACTCCCTTACGCATCAAATAAAACATTTCCACATTTATCTAGAATTTTCTTTCTCATTCCCCACCCACAGTGTCTGAAATTGGGAACTGGACCAAAAATGCATTATTCATCCAGACCTTTTCAAAATTCCATTTGTGGTCATCCAAAGACCCTGAAAAGGGCAGAGCACACGGTGAGGGTACACTGAGGATCTTCCTTCCCACTCTGGTGAGGAGATTGTGCTCACAGTGTGAAAAGCCAGATGCCCATGTGTAAGTCACTGGCTGTGGGGACAATGAGTGCCAGAAGGAGAAGGTGGCAGCTTGCCTGAGCCTTCTTTAGAGCTGTTGAGAGCCAGCAATGAAAAAATATGTGTGCACCCCTCATTTCTCAGCATCAAAAAAAAAAAGCCAGCCCAAGAGGAATCGAGGCAGGAGAACTGATAATTCAGCAGAAAAAGAATGAGCAGGATGATAAATAGAGAAAAAAAGGCACATCTTCCAGGCTATGGAGAAGTAAGAAAATGCAAAGCAGCCTGTTGGCACTGTGTGGCAGTGCACAAAGCTGGGAACATGAATGGCAGGGAGCCTGGGAGTTGTATCTGCAGCAGGAGGTGTCACACGAGGGCAAAACTGGACAGCGGAAAATCTGACAAAGACCAATTCCTTCCAAGAACACTTCTGTTGTGGGATGAGCTCCTTCACAGCCTGTGCAGGGCTTCAGAAAATGGTTTGGGAGGTTATGAAGACAGAATGCAACAAACACTCGAGAGCAGTGTTGCTGTTTTTCTGTGCTCAGAGCACGTTCAGCCCTTTGTGCTGCCGCATGAATGAGGAGTTCGCCGATAGAGAAAACGCCCTCGCCGTGCACTGCTTCTGTTTCTAGTCATAGGCTAAAAATTCTCTCAGGAGGATCCCTCTGGGTTGCACAGGTGTGTGGGAAATTCTGAGCATTTTAATGACACTACATCTTGTTTTAGTTAGAAAAGTCTGAGGGAAAATTTCTGAATTCAAACAGAGAACTTCAAAAATGACATGGTTTTGAAGAGCTCTGAATTCTAGAGGAATGCAAATTACTTTTTTCCAATTCCTTGGCAAGTGTAAAACATCATCTCCAGCTGATGATATTTTTAGCAAATACAGTTTTTTGGGGGGTGAAAATGAAACCAGCAATTTTGCAGTCAAAACCTGTTACAAAATGCCAATAAAATTTGCATTTCTTTCCAAATGAGAAGTTGCTTATAATATGAAAAGTAAAATGTTTTGTTTTGAAATCCTAAAGTGGACCTTGTTATGGAGTGCAATATTTTACTGAAACTGAGATGAATGAGCAAACATTTCAGTGTCCCAGAATCTGTATTTTTTCATGGAAATGAAATTTCAAGTATTAGCTTTGCTAAGTTCCTTTCAGCTCCCATTGGATGTGACTGATAGATGTTTATTAAAGCGAGCTAATTATTTGTGTACATAAATATGGAATTTGCAATATAATATCAGTTTATGGTTTTGTAGTGATTTCTAAACATGAGTTATAAAAGACCAGTGGTGCGCTGTAGCTTCTTATTTAAGCTGCAAGAGCTCTGTAGGTACACCAGGTAAGGGAATACAGCAGAGTGAAGACACTACAGATTTTAATTATGGCTAGCTTGTTTACAGACATCATCACCACTGCATCAATAACTTATTGAAGTAATTTAATTTATGTGGCTCAGATTTCCTCAAATAAAACAGCTGTTGATTTCCTGAAGCACTGAACTGTTCAGTTTTTCTTGGTTCTCTTATTCTCATTATTCACCTCCCTGTAACTCTGGCTTGGTTTTGCAAGCAGTGTTATTTTCATACATCAATCTCTTTCACACAGCAAAATGTAAAAAACCCGACACATTTTTCCTGGCACTTCTTCTCCCACTCTCGCTTTTCTTTTTTTAATTGATAGGTGTCTTCTAAATTGCTAAATCAGGAGTACAGACTGCCATCTTTCTCTGCTGGTAGGATATGGAGCTGTGCTGTCTACACCAAGGACACCAGCAGGTTAGATGGTCTGTGGGTGACCAAAACCTTGTTTTAAAGCCTCTTGTGACTGATGGTTATGTCCCCTGGTATCTAATTTGTCATAAGATCTGACTGAAGTTTATCCCTACAGCTGAAGGTTTCATACCATCTGCTCCTTCAATTCTTCTCCCTCCATTTCTCTCACTCTCTGATGTGTAACAATGTGCTCCAACATGTGATGGTTTTTAACAAATCCACTCCCATGGCAGCACTAGGAGAATTTACCTCTTATCAGCCCTCCTTTCTTCACAGTTCTGGAAGGTTTGTTTTTGGTTTTTTTCTTTTTCAAACTTTTATATCTATGTTAAATTTGGTCAAAATCATCCAATATTTAAAAACAAGAAATAGTTTGGCATAGACAACAATCTGAGTGCCAGACACACATTCCTATAGGCATTCACATCCAAACATATGCAGCATGAAACAAGGATAACACATCTCAGAGGCACCACATTCTGGATAAGTCAACACTTCTGGAGATATCAAACATCTGTGTGAACACTGACAAATTTTAGGTTTCTTGTGTCTTAAGCAGTTTCCTTATGATAAGCTCATTGTGTTGCAGGCGAGTGTTAAAAGAAATGAAGTCAATGACTCTGTGATGAACCCTTTGATAAAGCACACTTGAAAGTTCCCTCCCCAAAAATAAGTGAAGATATTAAGTAGTGAGGTAGAAGGGCGAAGTTCATCTCATGGACTGATATCTGATTAAAAGACAGGAAATAAATCTGAGTATAAAGGCTCTGTTATCACAACAGAGAAAATGCTGCAAGAGGTGACCACTGAGATCTGTGCTGGAGCTTGTGCTCTCCAGTGTATTAGTAAATGATCTGGAAAGAAGAACAAAGAGGAAAAGAGAAGCCTTTGCTGAGGAGTAATAAAAACTAAAATTGACTGTGAAGACTTGCAGGAGGATTGCTGAGTGACGGGCAATAAAACAGCAGGAGAAATTATCTTTCGATCAGCTGAAAACCTGATACACATGGAGAAAAATAAACCCACCTATACATGAGGAGTGACAAGTCCCACATGAGATACTGTTTTTCAAGGATTAGATATTCAGATCAGTGTAAGCTGCTCTGTGAATATGGCTCACTCTTCCAGGGCAGTTCTACAGAGGTGCCACAAATTTTAGAAAAGAGAAGAGAAGAGAAGAGAAGAGAGAAGAGAAGAGAAGAGAAGAGAAGAGAAGAGAAGAGACAGAATAGAGAGAAGAGAAGAGCAGAGAACGAGAGAAAGAGAAGAGAAGAGAACGATCAGAGAAGAGAATCGATACCTCCTCTCCTCTCATCTCCTCTGCGCAGCCTCTCGCTCTCCATCTCACGACTCCTCGCCTCCTCTCCGACCCCTCCTCCCCTCTCCGCACTCCCGCTCCCCATCCACACTACCCTCCACTCCCCTCCACACCCCTCCCCTCCACTCCCTCCCTCCCCGCCCCTCCCCGACCCTCCCCTCCACTCCCCTCCCCTCCACTCCCACTCCCCTACCCGCCCGCCCCTCCAGCACAGCACAGGCCAAAACCACCCCTCCAACATGACCGGAAAGTAAAGCATATCTGTAAGTCAGCAAGTAAAGCAGTGATGCATCTAAATTTTACAGTTCCAGTCTTGTCTTCTTTGGTACCAAAAAGTAAGCAAAAAAAAAGTACTGCTGTTATGGAATAGTTTCTGCACAATTAGAAACTAAATACACTAGTTATTGTCCATAAAGAAAAAATATGAGATGCATAGTGAGTTCATAAAACATAGGTGATGCTGAAAAGAGAAATTATTTCTTGCACCCCAAAAGGAATGGCTTTCAAATTAAACCATCAAACTAAGGTTTGAAAAGCAAGAAGAAGCAGAGTTTTCCACCCAGTGCATAATTAAACAGCAGAGCTTACTGCCACAGGGTGTTGAGCAAGCCAAGAGTATAAATTAACAAAGCAATTAGACAAGCTCACAGATGAAAACTCCATCCCTCGTTGCTAAACATCAAGATGCTAATCCACTTCAGGCCTAAAAAGTCCCTGCTTCACATTTGGACTCCTCTGGTATTTTGTTCTCAAGCTGCTGTTCCAGCTTGACACCAGACATGGGATTCAGGGATGGATGGACTTCTGGTTTGGCCTGAGAACCCCCCTTATGGTCTTAATTGCAACTCAGAAAAACAGGAGGTGAGATAATCAAGGTCACTTTTGATATGGCCATGAGAAGTGAAATTAGAACTCAAAAAGTCTTATTTTCTTAGGACACTGACATGCAGCTTCTTTTTTTGTTTCTGTATTTCACTATCCTGCAAGACCTGCTCTCATTCTTCACAGGTTTGTACACTGCAGTTTAATACCTCCACACAGTCTGAGAGTATTTGGATGGGAGCCTGGCCTTTGAGAAATATGTATGAGTACAAACAGATCAAAGAGAATTTACTACAGCCTTGTGCATCACTTCTGAATTTTGGTAGACATCTCAGGAGGGAATCATCTGGTGCAAAGGGGAAGGGAACTGCTAATAGTGCTCCGAGGCCACTGAAAAATTTAAATTCCTCCTAATCCTCTAGACAATTGATTAGAAAATATGCAGTTAAGAAAATGTTCTTGGAACTCAGGAAACAATTTTCTTTATACCAGGTTGCCTAAGAACTAGAATGGGGTTGAATGTTTCAAGAGCTTTGAAGACAGAGATAATAATTGACATATCTTCAGAAAATGATCATACCATTATTGCTGTGAGTGGCTTCAAATGGGAAAGTATCTGCAAGAGCTGGAGTAAAGAACCTTATTGAAAATATGCTACCTCCTAATAAAGGAAATAAAAGGCACAGGAGGCCCAGACCAAGGCTGCAAATCAATGAATCTGTGCAGAACCCAAGTGCAGATTTTAGTCAGTGGGAGTGGACCTATGTAGAGGAAAGTGCATGTGGACTCTGGAGTCCACTGAGGGTATATTTAAATTTAATTATAGCCTAAATACCATTTTTCATTGGGAAATAAAAAGGCTTTTAGAATGTCAAGCCTCATTGCTGGTGCTCTCACTAGTGCCCGGGGATATTGTGACAATAGGGAAGAGAAGATAGCCACTGCATGCTAATTATTTAATATCCAGTTACAATCACTGTGGTGGATAGGGTGTAAATCAGCAAAGAATTTTAAAGGAAAAAAAAACATATAGTCAAACAAAAGCTATTTGTAGAGGGATTATTCTGTTAAAGGGCCAAACATCTTAATGCAACACGCTATGAACGTCACCTGCTTTTCATTTCCAAGAGCACTGTGACTGCCCTGCTCAGGAGGAGGAAAATCAGAGACAGAACAACAGTTTCACACAATGCAGGGTCTGAGAGGCAGAAGGGGAGGAAGCAGGAGGTAGGATTTGTGGGAAAGACACTGGAGACTCCATGACCACAGATTTCCTCTGTGTCAGTTAGGCATGCTGGGGATTGATTTTTAAATGCAATAGTAAGCAGCATAAATGGGTACTGAGTAATTTGAGAAATCAGACATTGGAAACGTCCTTGTGCCTCAACCCTTATATGTAGTGGCCCAGTTAGGCTTTCCACCACGTTCAGTCATGCTGAATGTGATATGCCTGAAACACTCAGGCAGAGGAGTCTGGGACAGAGGCACATCCATGAGCAAAGGAGTCCCAGGACAACCCTGGCTTTGTGGGACTGAATAAGGCCATTCCCCATTGAGCTGAATTATGCAGCTGGCTGAGAACAGACCTTTCCTTAAAATATGTGTACAGAGAAGTGGGAGGATGTATCTAAGGATTGTTTACCTTTTCAGGGTGAATTTTGTGATGTTATCAGTGTCTTTTTAAAGGAGTTGTTTATGTGGAGGATGGATATGCAGAGACAGCCTTAGACAGTTGTCACTGAGTTATACACAGATGAAATCATGTGCAGCATTCAAGGTGAATCACACAGAGTTTGAAGGTAAAGCAGCCAACTTGTGTGGATTAGGTTTGGTAGCAAAACAAGCCATGGACCTTCCATGGATAAGGTCCTCATCCATGATGAGGACCTCAGCCTCTTTCCCAAGTTCCCTTGAGGGTTCTTTAGGGTTCTTTAGGGTTAGGGATGGGTTCAGAGTGCCACACAGTTGACAGCTTCAGGAACACTGGGGCTGGAAAAGGTGTGTTCAGGGGGGGCATGGGCCACGTGTGGTGCTGGGTACTTAGAGGACATTAGAATTAGAGTTAGGGCCAGAAAAAAACCCATCAGAGTCAGAGCAGGTGTAGTTCATGTATAGGTGCAGGAATTCTCAGACATCGTATTTGGCAAAGGTCACGTCTATGCAGCAAAACAACTTTGCTCCATCTGCATTATTAACAGAGAATCTGTAGCTTCCCCTATGTAAGGCAGATGTGGTTGAGAGTGTGGTGCTACTGTAGCCATTAAAGGGGACATATCCCAGGAGCTCAGAGCTGATTTATCCCTCTCAAACTCATTTTTTTCCTGCTGACTCCTTTTGTTGCATGACTGAATGGAGGGGTCACGGCTGTGGCATTTGTGTCCCCTGGAGACCTTGGTCTCCATTGGCAGCTGGCACAGGTTGCTCCAACTTCTGCCATGGGACTGGACCAGCACACAGAGAGCTGAGGTCAGGCCTTTTGTGCCTTTTGGGGCTGGGCTGTGCTGCTGCTCAGCCACAGCTGGGAATCTGGGTCATGGTGTCTTGCTCCGGATGCAGCGCAGGACTGTGTTTATTGAGGAGAGGTTAATCTCTGTGTATGATTATGTCTGCAGATTGTGTCAAAAGTTCATGTCTAATAATAGCCTGCCTCCAACAGATGTTCCAGGAATTAATCAGCCCTCAAGTGTTTGGCTGTGACTTGATTTCTCTAAGTATAAATTAAGTGACATATGAGGGTAGCTGGGTTAGATCAGGAAGTGGGCAGCTGTGGAGCAATTCCCTGTGTCTTCACCACACAAATCAGACATGGAAAACCACCCATCAGATCATCTGTTCCTTTGTAGCTACCTTTGAAAAACTGTCTACTAAAAACATTACCTAGAGTCTTTCTCAGCCTGTGCTTTAATTTGCATTTAGTGTGATGCATTTTTTATCTAAATTAATTCCAATCACCCACCTCTACCACCAGTATCTTTGACAATGGATTAAAAGCATCATTAATCTTTAAAAAGGAGTAGTCAATGAGATCATTTAAGAAAAATACAAATGAGTTTAGGTTTCTGACTGTTCTAAAAGTTCCCCCCTCAGCAACATCTCCATTCTCTAAAAGTTTCCAGCAGTAATTGATTTTGCAATACACCTCAGAGCACATCAATTTTGTGCTATTTGTTGTAAATGCCAAAGCTGATGCATTACCTACATTGGCAACCTCCCTCTTTTTAAACCAGCCGTGGGAGTTTCCATTGAACTTGGCTCTGGCAACTTGAGGAGCTCTTGCCATTCCCACCAGGGAAAACACACAGTGGCTCAGTGCTTCACACCTGCTTCTCCTCACAAGACCTCGGCCAGGCTCACACTCCATTGCTCAGTGGGGCCAACAGCTGAGGCAGCCCCCAGCTCTGATGACCTGGACAAAGCTTATGGCAGCCCTGACTGTCCTTTGGTAGCCTCCCAGGGCTTCTGCACCTGCCCATGGCCCTGGAGCCCAGGTCAGCACCCACTGATGCTGCAGCAGCGCTGGCCTCCAGCTCCCCAGCCCTGCCCAGCAGAACCCTGCCCACCCTGGAGCTCACATCCCAGGCTAGCCTTGGTCCTGCCCCCCCAGGGAGGTGCCCAATGCCCCTGGCTGCTCCTGGCTGAGCAGGGGGTAGAGCTGCTGTCCCTGTTATAGGGGTCCCCCAGTGCTCCCATGTAGCATTCACATTCTCTGAAAAAATCCCTTTGCCCAGGATTTTTCTCCCTGGAAGCTGAGAAGCCTCAGAGAAAAGGAAAACAATTCTTATCTCATTGGCTTCTCCTGTGTTGTGCTCACATGTAAAATGCATTTGGGGATTGTTTACCCACAGGTGATTGTTTCACTGGATTCTGCTGTGAGTTGTTTTGACTCATTGGCCAACTGGGGCCAAGCTGTGTCCAGACTCTGGGAAGAGTCACAACTTTTCATTATTATCTTTTCAGCATTCAGTAAGTATCCTGTCCATATTCTTTAGTACAGTATAGCATTCTTTAATATAATATATAGTATCATAAAGTAATAAATTAGACTTCTGAGAACAGGGAGTCAGATGCATCATTCCTCCCTGCCACAGGGGTCCCAGCAAATACAATACTCCCATTCCCAGGGAGCTGCCAGCCTGTCTGCACCCTCAGGATGGTTGAAAATGTCAGAATGTGCTGGTTTTGGCTGGGCTGCAGATAATTTTCTTCACTGTGGCTGTTACAGGGCAGTGTTTTGGATTTGTGTTGAACGGAGTGATGATAATATAGAGATATTTTTGTTAATGCTGAGCAGGGCTTACAAAGATCCAAGACCTTTCTTGCTTTTCCTACTGCCATGCTGGTGAGGAGACTGGTGTGCATGGGAAGCTGGGAGGAGACACAGCCAGGAGAGGTGGCCCAAACTGACCCATCCCAGACCATGTGACTTCATGGAACAGAGTATAAAGCTGGAGGAGAAGTGGGGGAGGGGGATGTTTGGAGTGATGTTGTTTGTCTCCCCAAGTCACCAATAAGTGGGATGGGGATATCTGGAGATGGCTGAAGACCTGCCCAACCATGGGAAGCAGTGAATGAATTCCTTGTTTGGCTTTGCTTGTGTGCATGGCTTTTGCTTTCCCTACTAAACTGTCTTTATCCCAATCCATGAGTTCTCTGTCTTTCACTTTTCCATTTCCCTCCCTGGTCCTGCTGGTGAAGACCAGGGTGAGGCTGCCTGGGGCTTGGTGGGGTGCAACCACCACACAGAGCCAAGGAAGGCCCTGAAGTGATGCCAGTCCTGTGTTTCAGTGCCTGGGCAGCCCTTCCAGACCCTGCAGGAAGATTTATGCTTTGCCACACACCAGGAACCCCAGGAGAGTCCTGCTGGCCTCCAAGGGTGTCTGTAATTCTGTTCCTGCCGTGATTATTTTCTCATTAATCCTTGGCAGGTGATTGTGAGCATTGCCTTGAGCCACATTTTCAAAGCAGGGTCCTGGTGTGTCCCTGACTGGG
The DNA here is from genome assembly GCF_022539315.1 of Serinus canaria. Taxonomy (NCBI): domain Eukaryota; kingdom Metazoa; phylum Chordata; class Aves; order Passeriformes; family Fringillidae; genus Serinus; species Serinus canaria. The sequence continues at coordinate 107,644,628 of NC_066313.1, forward strand.
CAGGGACATCCTGGGACCCATCCCAGGGTCCCCCTGCAGCTCTGCCATCTCTGATCCAGCACCTGCTGCTGGGAGGGAAGGGCAGTGCTTGAGCAGGGACAGGGAGATGCTGTGAGATCCTCTGGCAGGATGGATGGCAGGTCTGCTGCCTCTGAGTCCAGCCTCAGATAAATCCTCATCAGGGATGCATGGCCAGGCTCCTCCTTTGCCAGGGTATAATACATTACATTCTTAAGAGGAAAAAAAGTTAATTACTTTCCAGATGCATTAGGGGAGTAGCTGTGAGTGCTTTCCTGTTCATCTTTTATTTATTATATATTACCTAACTGTTTAAAAATTTATTGTTGTGATGACTGTAATTGTTTGGGTTACAGCAGACCATGCTTACTGTATGTTTTATTTTCAGAGTCTCTACAATATACCTTGCAAGACAGGAAACTGGGAGCCTAAATGTCTTTTTGTGAGCAAGAAAAATGCTTCCCTCTGCCTCATGAACATTTAGGGCCAGACTCATTCCTCGAACTTAATTTTTGTATTGCTGTGTTATGAGTTTCTGGCCAGAGCACTTAAGGGCACTGATTTGCAAAGCCAAAGAGGAATCAATATTTTCCTCTTTACAGGCAAAGTGTCACATAAGGAAATTACTAAATATCGGCCTGTAGTGGTCCAACCAGCTACTCTCTCCACAGGGATTGGCATTTTTCTGTACTGTTGAAAAATGCTTACCTTATGGCCCATTCAATATTATAATAATGTCTAATGATTCCCTTAAAACTAAATCATCTAGGGTCAGGTTCCCTTTTTCTTACATCCATTGGTACCTTCTATTCCATAGGATAATTAATGTCCACATGCAAAGAAAAGGATTTATTTATATTTTGAGTAAAACTTGCCCTTAAAAAAGCCATAAAAAACCCTAAAGAAGTGACCCACTAACATAAATCTCATTTGTACTGTTAGTGATTTTTTTCTGTATCTCAGTTTAAGACCATTTATAACTTGATATATTTTTTAAACTTTAATTATTTTACCTCTTCGTTTTCATGCATTTTAGTAGCACAGTTCTTCTTAAAGCCTCAGAATATCCTCAAATAGGAAAAAAAAAAAAAAGATTCCTTAAAATAAAATCTGCTTCATCACCATCTTGTCATCCAGCCTACGAGACAGTGTTTCCACTGACTTCTCTAAGCTGTGGATAAGGCCCCATATGTCTTAATTACAGAGCTTAGCAAAAGCTCTTTGCACAGAGAGCAGCTTTGTCACTGTGCAGTTCTGTGCTCCATTATCTGTGGGAGGCTGGTGCCTGGAAAACAGTTTTGACAAGGACATCACTGGTCATGTAGCAACAGACAATCCTGGCCCAAAGACTCTGCAAGCTGTGCAGGGAAGATGGACAAAATATGGTAGGGGAAGGAGATCCCTGTGGAAGGAAAGGAGCTTGTTCAGGGTTGCATCAGAGATTTGGCATAGAGCTCCAGAAAACCAACTCACAGACTGATGAAATCACTCCATTTTGAGAGGAAGCAGAGTCTTTACTGAATTTCTGTGACCATGTAGACCCCTTTCCCGGTGTCTTCTCTGAACACTGGTTTTGCAAACCATCTCGAAGGTTGACCCAGGTCACTGAATCCTGTCTTTAACCATTTCTATTGGTGTTAGATCTTTTTGCAATCATTTGCTGGCTGGTGAGGACCAAAGACTGCCATTACATCCTATTTCCTCTTTGGGATGTGGCTGTGTTGGCCCTCTGTGCCACTCGTGTGACACCATCTCTTTCAAACCCAGTGCTGAGGACAGCAGAGTCTCTTTGAACCTTGAGGTCCCGGCTGCTTCAGGTCAGCCTGCCAACATTCCAGGGATAGCTTTGGTTGTTTCAATGCCAGCTGCACTTGCTGGTCATTAACAGGAATTGGAATTCTTCCTGCCACTCCAGATAAGGCTGTATTACCCTCATGTGTCACAGTGACTGTGCAGCAACCATCCTTTTGAAAAGCTAACATTTTATGAGTGCAGGTTGCTGGTTTGCCAGTTAGCTCAAAACCCCTTGAATTATTTTCTCTCTTATTCTCATTTTTTGACCAGTCTTCATGACTGTTGGGATTTACCATTCTCAGAGTAGACACATCTATTCCTCCACAGCTTCAAAAAGCAATAACTACAGCAGGGGAATCAACCACTGCTGGTTTCTCTTGATCCTTTCCTCAGGAATCCCTGGTATACAGAAATATTTCTCAGGGCTAAGTCTCCTTTTCTCAGCAACCTATCTAGGAAGCCTGAGCCAGATGGCTCACAATAATTATGTTGATACTTCCAGTAAGCAGCACTTTAATAGTGCATGTAACCTGAGGCTGCCTCAAGCTCTCTGGAGTCCCTCAAAGCTCCCAGACATGAGCACAGACTGGGAGAAGCCATTGAGAGCAGCCCTGAGGAGAAGGACCTAGGGGTTCTCATGGATGAGAAGTTGGACACACAAGGCAGCCCAGAATCCAAATATGTCCAAACAGCACCATAGGCATCAGGGCAAGGGAGGGGATTCTGTCCCTGTGCTCTGCTCTGCCCTCACTAGACCCCACCTGCAGTGCTGCTCCAGCTCTGGGGTCCCCAGCACAAGAGAGACATGGATCTGTTGGAGCAGGTGCAGAGGAGGCCAGGAAGATGATCAGAGGTCTAGAGAACCTCTCCTGTGAAAGTCAGAGATCTGTTCTGTCACCTGTTCACTCTGCTCTTAGAAGTCACTTTGTTCACTTGTTACTCAGCCTCTCTCCTGGCTGTGGGCCTTTAGACAGCACATTGCAAACATCACATGCTGGGTGACAGCTTCCAATCACTCTGGGTTTATACAAAAATGGCTCTTTTGTAAGTAAGCAATTCCCAAAGATGCTGGCACTGCAGACTGCCCAGTGACAACCTCTTCCACACCTCTCTTGTCTTCCCCCTTTCAGCTACATTTCTTGCAAAGAGAAAAGTTCTAAATATTCTTACAGAGCTCTGAGACACTATGCACTCCAGCAAATCTCAGCTTAAGAGAAAACTACTGAGACTATTTCTTTTCTTTATTTTTCTTTTTTTCTCTTCCTAATTCTGAAATCGTAGCTATTTAAAAAAAATGTTTATAAGGGTTTATTGCTTGTGGTGTTTCTTTCCTGGAATGCAAAACAGTTAAAAAAAGTAGTTTAGGATGCCTTCTGGAAATATCACATGTGTTTTCCAGGAAATGTTACAATAGCTTGTAGTGCTATAGTGCTTGGTTTCCATTAACTAATGGTAATGGCTTGATGTTGTGATAACTCATGCTAAGAGAAAATGCAGCGTTTAACTAAAGCTACAATAACATCTCACTGTAGTGTTATAAAGAACTCCTTCCTGAACTAAATGCCAGCACAGTTTATGCAAATAAAGTCTGTTCTGGATGTGTGAACCCTGAGCTTCATCTGCCCTTTCCCTTGGAAAATCTGGCTTGTCTCCCATGGGAACTGACCCTGGCACTGTGGCTTGTGGTTGTGCAATTCTCCTGTTGTATTAAGGTCAGGAATGACAACACTGCATTGTTCTCTAGCAAAATAGTGACTTTGGAAATCATGAGCCTGATAAATCTTTCTGGAACTCTGTAGGATCTCTCAGACATTTCATTAGCAATGTGATGAAGGTAGTATAATTCCTTCCCACCTCCACAAACCTGAAGGGGATACCTGCCTTCCATAAACTCATTATGAGTCCCAGCATTGAAAACAGTGCTCAGCCTTTTCTTTACCACAGTTTTGTTGGCTTCACCCCCATAGTTACATCACTGCAAACACTTACAGATCTGACAAGCTCACTGTTACAGAAGAAAAAAAGCAGAAATCCTTTGCAGCAGTTACTGTTTCTTTTCCCAAGTGCAATAACGTTTTCTGATTTTATGGATCAGGCCATTCATCTTTACAATTCACGCATTTTTAAGGAGCGAGCCCATAAGTCTTGGGAATCAACATATTCTCCTGCCATTTGGAATAGAAAATATCAACTATTGACTGCTACACAGTTCAGTTATTTGCTACTTTGGCACGTGCAGAAAAATCAGTCTGGCAGAGTAGGAGTGAAATGTACTGCAGTGTAAGAAATACTGTAAATGCAAGATATTTTCTTTAATTATTCTAAATTAAGTTTTAGTAAAATAATTCTAAAACATATGAAAAATGTTACCCATAGGAAAAAAATACTTAAAAAGAACATGACACTTACCATTTGTCTGCCATGAGATGAATCCCTTCGCCTTCCTTCACATACTTGAACATACACACACAGACATATTAACACAAGTTTATTTGGTAAATTTGTGTCTCTGGCACTGACTTAAAAAGCAAAGAGCTCTGTGTAACCACATGTACATTAAGTGAAGCCATAAGCAGTTACATATTGTTTCCTGGTCTATTAAGCTGCATCCTCCAACCTTAAGCTGCAGCTTTGTAATGGAAAGTTGCATCTATGTGGGATTCACATTCTCTGAACACAGAGAGACAATTCTCTCTCTCTCTCAGATCTTTTCCTGGTGAAACATAGAGGGAAAACAATTCTTATCTCATTTGCTGCTCCTGTGGTTTTGTGAACATGTGGAATGTGTTGGAAGATTGTTTACCTGAAGGAATTTGATGATTGGATTCTGGTGTGAGTGTTTTGTTTTCTTGACCAATCTCTGCAAGCTGTGTCCTGACAGTTGGCCAGGAGACAGTCACGACATTTTGGGCAGTTGAGTTCTTGTTCAGTTTCAGTTTAGATGTAGTGTAATACAGTATAGAATAATGTAGTAAAATAAAGTAATTAATTAACCTTCTGATATCATGCAGTCCTCCTCATCATTCCTCCCACCAATTGGGTGAAATTCCACTGATACATCTATTTGGAAAAAATGGACATTGCAACAGGTTGTGTTTGTGTTGAGGAGCCTTGGATTACTTATTATCTGTGGTGCTTTTCCACCTTTTATACCACTTAAAAGATACCTTAAAGTGTTTAAATTTTCATACAGGAGCAGCTGCCAGTTCCATATAAAGGGGGCACCTCTGATGCTGAGAGGATTTTAAAGGACCTCAAGCCTTCCTGTATCCAGCTGAGATTCCAGTCAGAAGGAGGAGGAGGAAATGGAGACAGCTCTGTATATCACTCCACACTGAGACACAGCAACCCTGGCTGATAGATTTACTTTAAGTGTGAGGACACTTATTCCTCAGGGGGTTTTGGCTAAAAATGATTAAGAGGGAGAGTGGCTAAAAATTCAATTGAACTTCCATGTCAGCTTGTGAATTAGGGAGGTCTTCCCAGATGGTGATAAAGTAAAGCAAGGAGTTGTTTTTCCAGGCAGTTCCTCTAGAGACAAGGGCTTCAGTCAGTCACTTGTTGCATTTAGAAAGCTTGAAGCAATCTGGGATGTGCTGGCAGGCTGCTGCTGGCCTTGGGGTGAATGCAATGGACCTGCCTCTCCCTGTGTGTCTGCGAGTGAGAGAAGGAACAATGCCAGGCTGAAAGGAGGAAATAAGGGGATTAAACAAAGAACTCTAATTCTTGAATTAACACAGTGTGCTGTGTCTGCCCTGAGAGCTGAACACAATGGCTTTCAGTTAAATACATTTTTCTGCTGAGCTGGTTTTTGGGATGGCTCATTGTAATGACTTCCTAAAACACTGAACTTGAATAAATAGAGGGGCTCTCAGGGACTTGCTCCAACAGAGCTTTATTTCTTCCACTCGAACATTCATCATGTTCTTTCCCTCCAGTAATAGCAGCTACAGGAGCCAGTGGAAAGCAATCCCTACCATATAACAAGGTATGGCTTTTGCAGCCCTTACAAACTGCCATGTAGCTACAGCAGGATATAAAGCATGTGCCACAGGAGTGTTCAGTTACCTTACATCTCTCGTGTCATGTCAGAGCTGAACCAATCTTGGATCAGAACAGAGGAAACTGAGGTACCTGGATAACTCATTCCTGAAGGGTTTTGAGGCCTGGATATTTACAGGGGCTGCACTGGAGAGCAGTGAAAGAACTGGATGTACAGAATAAAAAATTATTAATTGCAACAAAGTAATGTAGAAGACTATAGAAGAAAATTACCCTCCCCTTCTCAGCTTAAGTAGTTGCAATGCAAAGGTATTCAGACCAGATTTTGTGCAGGAAGTAATGTTTGTAGTAAAAGCAGCCATTCTGTAGAACTGGATTGCTTCCAGGAAAATTTGCAAAGGAACATGAAAGCAAAATGCATCTGCAACATAAAGAGCAGAATTCTGAGGTTAGCAAAGAGGCACTGTTCTTTCCTGCATCTCCTAATACATTTTCAGGCTTAGGTATTATAGCTGACCAGCTAAGAACATGTAATCCACTTTAATTGAACATTTTACTGCATGTTTCCTGGAGCTATGGAACAGTAATGTCTTCACAGGAAAGATAATATCTCTGTCTGTACTCTCCAGGGCAGCCCTTAGGGCTTGCTCAACACCAGGCTTGTCTTCCTTGCACAGTGGAAACCCATTATTCTCATTAGGAATCAAAGGCAGAGCGTGACACAGTGGGTTTAAACTGCTCCTGGAGAATGCAGGTTAAGTAACAAAAGCAGTGCTCTAAAGAGAAGGAAATCCAGGCAGCTGAACACAGTACAGCTGGATGATTAAGCAGGGTCTTCACAGGAGATATTTAAAGTTTAATCCTGGTATAAGTGATTTTTAGCAAGCAGCATCTGAGGGGTCTGTTTGTGTTTAAGGCATTCTCTGGCACAGAATTAAAATTTTCTTTGTTTACCTAATCTGGGTGAGGGATGAGGGAGGAGAAGGTGTTCAGTTTGCTAAACATCCCTGGATTCTCTAGGTCCAGGTGTTCCCAGCTTTCACTGGTAAAATAGAAAAGCTATTCACCCAATGAAAACATGCAAAAACTCTTCCAGCAATATCTATCCTTTCTCCTTGGGATAAGCACTTCAAGTCTGTCTCCTGCATAAAATTTACCAGTTGTTCTCCAGAAGGGTATTGCAGACTGTTGAAAATCTTTATTCTTCACCTCAGTGACCTTAACATAAAAATAATAATTAGGCAAAGAAGTTTTTCGAACTGTTTGAATGGTTTGCATGCTATTATTTAGTGGTTGGAAGAAAACAAGCTCAGTTGGGTATTTGTTTTGCCTTGAACCTGTTCCATTCATTCTCTACAAAGTTTTAAATTAGGGTTTTTTTTTTAGTTTACACAGTGGAAATAAAGAAATAAAGTTAGGGGCAAGGAAGAGAATGGCAGCAGGAAGGAAGAGTGCTAAAAGAAAATAATTGAAAATGACAGCCAATGCAAAGAGTGTTTTTTTCATTTTTCTTCTCCTTTACAGGAACTCTCTGTCATACCAAGAATGATGCATCTTCAGTGGTTTCAAGTTTGAAATCAACAGTATGAAAGCAATTAAAATACTCATCCCACTGATAATGCCTTTTACCAGGGGATCTCAGAGCACTCTATCTTTATCCTGCCCTGTTCTACAGTGCAGCTATTTGAGGAACTGAAACCACCATTGCCCGCCCATGCATTTCAGCAATCACACAGCATCTTTTCTCTTTTTTTTATTCTTAAATGCTGCCTTAAGGCAGTACCAGATGATTGACATTTTTCCCTCTCATCTTAACCAAAATGGAATCTTGGATCCATTTCCAAGAAGTGCTGGCATGCCTTCACATTTCTGTATATATGAGGTGTTTTTATAATAGGTCTGCTTGCTATCCTAAGCAAGATCATGGTGGGAAAGAAATATACTATCAAGCCTGTGAGTTAATTTAAGAAGTTATTTGGGCTGAGATTGGACAATTCAATAACTCCAGCTCTAGAGCTTCTGATGCAAAATAAAAAGTGATGCAGGCACAGAGTACTAAGCATTTGTCCTGATAAAACTCTCTTTCCTGGTTCACATTTCCTCATGGTTTTGTGGGTTAATATTCCAGTGTCAGTTTTTATAACAAACTAGATATAATCTATATTCTCACAGCTAGTATAAAAGGAGCATACATGCATCAGCTCTTTGCACCATAGTTAATGTGGCAGAGATTTAACTGTATATTCAAGTTGATCTGATCCAATTTTTAATCCTGGAAGATTCAGAAGTGCAAAGATCCAGTATTAATGGTAGTGGGAGTTTGCCACCATGGCTTCAGAAAATACATGAGTGTTGCTTTATATTTATTGTAATGAATCAGATCTTAATATCAATTAGAGAATTCTTGAATAAAGACAAATGGCAATTATTTAGTGTCTCTTATAGAAAGATTCAAGACAAGAAAAACTGACTGGTTTAGGCTGGATAAAATCTGAATTAGATTAATTTTTTGTAATAGAAACTGATTTTCCCCTAAAAAATTCTGAAATAAAATAATGAAATATTAAATATGTGACATAAACATATTTCTCTAGTCTAGTCAGAATGATGATCAGTCCATTCATGGAAATCTTCATCATAAGAGGAGAAAATTGTATTTAGATACACTGAAAGTTTCAAAATATTTCAGTGGTGTATATTTCAAGATGATTGAAATTTATGTAAAGTTGTCAGTAAGTAGGAATTTTCCTTCCTCACTCAAACAAACTGAGTATTTATTTCCAGATGCTTTAAACAAAGAGGCATATTGATCCTTTCATTTACTTTAAGCACGTTGTGACATAACAATAAATTACTTCTTTGGGTCTGAAAAAATGTATGGAAGCAATGGACCTGGGGAAAACAGAAAAGCAAAGCCATCTAAACAGAACAGGAATTTGCACATACTCCAGAGCCAGACCTGGAGTTCTTTTCCTTCTCTCTGTTATTCAGGCGTGCAAGGGAGAAGGTCCAAACTCATGGAACTGGGATGAAGCAGCTTTCTGCAATTATTTATATAGCAGATCCATCACTACTGCTGCAGGCAGCTCCTGCTTGAGGCAGCTGATGGAGCAAGGACAGGGAACACACAGCAAGGGGGAAAAGGAAACATCATCTTGATTTTCCAAACAGGAAAGGGTGGTGCAGAGACAAGGTAACGGGGGACTGGAGTGCTCTGAGTGTCCGGGGGCAGGGTGGTGGCTCTTCTCCAGAAGCACTGCTGCCCCTGGAGATGCTGCAGGTGCTCCTCAGGGCTTTGGCAAGAGACAAGCATTAGCAAGCAGAGAGCCACTGCACCTTTTCCTGCAATGACACAGGGCACGAGACACCAATGGCTGGTAGGAAATTCCCCCACAGTGCTGAATCTGAGACTAAGCAGTAGGAAAAATCCCAACTTTTGCCCTTCTGTGCTTTGTCCTTGTCTCCTCTGATTCCAAAGAGGCCTTAAAAAAGATGGTCATGTCCCAGATTTGAAGTGAAAGGAAACAAGAATCTGGCTGTGACTTTTTTTAGAAAAGCTGACGCTTGAGTAATGAAAACAACGTTCACCCGGCTGAGAAAAAGCAAAAGAACAGTATTTATTCTTGATTCCTTGCATGTGATCTCAAGTTCTCTGTGCCCAGATTTCTGATTTCTCCACACTTCCATTTCCCACTTTTCAAGTGCAGACTGCAGCAGCACAGGCAGCTTGCAAACTTCAGGTAGAGTTTTTGTCTGGAAGGTATAATCATCTTCCACACTGTGTGTCATAAACTTGTGGGAACAGGGTGTATTGGAGGCAGACCTTGCTTGGATCTAGATCTTCTCTGATTGAGTTCCAAGCTGTGACACTGAGCCACCAGATGACCTTACCTATCACTAATATGGAACTTGTTAATGCACATTATAACCTAGAAATTCTGGGTTACCACTGATGCTTGCAGCTGCCATGGCAACAGAGTTGGTAGGCATCTCTTAAAAAGTCTTTTTTTCTTTTTAAGGACTCCTTGAAAGCAGGAGGCATTTATCATCCAGCATGTACAAACAGGTTTAACTATGAAAACAGTTTTCCTACAAAATGATAGACACTGTCTCTCTGCAGTTTCTCTATAGCTCATATTTTTAGTTCTACATTCATGCTACTGCATTGCAAAAGATTTTTATTAGAGTCCTTTTTTTTATGGCCTATAACTAAGCTAGATTTTCAGGACTTTCCAGTGTTCAAGTTTTAGCTTTGCAATCCTCCCTGATGTTACTGGGAGTGTCCCAAAGCCATTTTCCTTGAAGACTTTTGAAAATGTAAGCTCCACTGTCTTTGTCTAGTAACATTGAAAAAACATTCAAGTTAAATCACTGGAAAAATAAAAGTTTGCTATTTTCAAATGAGCACTGCTAGGTATTCATCCACAGAAAATAAAAGTTTTGATTCTGTATAGCTCTAATATTTTATTTTGAGGAACATTTGCTCTGTGTTCTCACATTCCTGGAATAACCATTGTTCTCTGTCTTTGACAGGTGGCACTTCTGCAGGTGTGTGTTCACCAAAGAAACTATTTAAGCTTTGAGCAAACCACCATAATGTGCAATACACAATCTCTATCTGGCAGTCCTAAAGCCCTTCAAAATCCTGAAAACTTTCAGACAGTACCAAAGAGATGTGAATTATTGTTTGCCTTTTTGGAGAATGGAGATACTGACAAGTTAAGCCATATAACTGGCTCAGTAAGCCAATCTCCAGCTCTGCCACTGGCCTGAGATCCCCCTTGAACCCATTTCTTGGGATTAATCACAGGATTATCTTTCTTTCCTTCTTAAATGTTCATTTAAAGGACTGGTTAGAGACAGTGTGGAGTGTTCCAGTTGAAAATCTGGTCCAAATTTTTCGGAGATTGGATTATAAGTGCATGGTTTGGAAGCCTGCCATTTATTATCCTTTACTTGTGTTGTAGACCAGGCCTCCATTCTAAGTGATCACTTGCAAATCAATTGCAGATGCCTTTGTGGGAAAAAATGACACACATTCTCTAGAAAGGCAGGATTCATGGCACAGCAGAGGACATTCTTGCTTTCTGCACAGTTCTGGAGGCTCCACCAGTACTAAATCCTTCATGGCAAGTCAGCTCCAGGATTTTTAAACAGTCTGGATATCCTCAGGAACTGAAGGCTGTGCTTATTAAAGCTTTGTATTTTTCATGAGAACAGCCTTTCCTCAAGAACAAAGCTGGGCTGCTGAGCTGTGGGATCCAAAGCAGCCAGACCATGTAGTAAACTGATAACACCCTTTTAATTTGTCTGAGTGTCTTCCTTTGCTCCTGCACCCCTCTGCTCCCCTTGCACCTCACCTGCCTGACCTTTAGGAGCCACTGGGATCACAGTCAAGCTGGGCTGGCTATAGGCCATTTTTGCCATGAATTCAAGCAGATTGGAAGAATCAAGATGTTCAAAGCCTTGTCTATGTGTGAAACAATGAAGTTACACTCTGAGCTGCTTACACAGTATTATCAGGATGGCTCTTGGATGCCTCTCTGACACAGGATTAGTGCCTGAGACACGTGTTAAGATAGGAATTAACCTGTGACTCTGGTGATTTACCCTAAAATTTTTGAGTCAGGTGCTCCACAGGTCTTATTTGGTGCTGCCTCTTGAGTTAATGGAATGTACAGGGTCTCTTTATTTGTAGCTTTTGCAAAGCAACCTCTTTTTCCATCCTGCTAAAATTCCTAACTCTACATGAAGCAGGTGGAGGAAGAGTTTCTAACTACTTTTCTAATAGAGCAGAAGTACAAAAGGCCTTCAAAGGGAGCAGCTTTAATACTGCATGAAGCAGTCTTCTGCTTCTCAAGAAAAAAAAAAAAAAAAAAAAAAAAGCAAAACAGAACCTAATTTGGACAAAATTAAAATTGGCAAACACAGGACAAAATACACTTTTACTGTCATCCATCCATCCATCCTCCATCTTCAGCTTCATGATACCTCCCTCCTTTGGACCCAGGTCTGATTTCCAGTGAAAGCACTGCCCAGGAAGGTATCTGGGTGATTCCAGGGATGATCTGGCAGTGGTCTGTGCCCAGAAGTGAGAGTGGCAGCCCCTCAGTCAGGCAGCATTTGCTGATGGAGGCAGCACTGTGACTGTGTGTACCAAGGCTGGCTGCCTCTGGCCCTTGGCAAAGTTAGGTGAAAAATGTGACATGGCCTGCTGAGAGGGCACCATAATAAGAAATAATATAAAATCTCTGAGTGGAGCTGGGGGCAATGGAGTAGAATGATGTACTTGAAAGCAGGCTCAGTTGTATTTGCTGCTTATGGAGTGACATTTTTTTATAAAGAGTAATTGCTGAGGATGTTGCCTTTGTCTTAACACATGAATACCCTTGTTCATATCTCCTACATTAATCTTATTTTTTACCTTCTTATCAATTTGTTATATATCTGTATCCCATCTACCATTAGGCACCTACATAAGGTTTAACAGTCCTTTAAAACCAATGGAAAGAAAAAGTATGCCCAAAAGGTTATTCCGGTTATAGATGGAGTAAATTACTCCCTGGAAATGCTGCTGTCTTCTGATTTGTGAATGATTTTATGTGGCTGCAGCCCAAAAGTTTTGGTGAGATCCTGGTCCTCAGTGCTTCTTATTCCTCCACATATCATGGCAGCATTTATGTAAATAGCTAATTGTATTGGGGTTGCATGGCAAAGTTTTGGTAGTGAGGGGGGCTAGAGAGGTGTCTTCTGTGAGAGGCTGCCAGAAGGTTCCCTCATGTCCCACAGAGCCAATCCCAGCTGGATGCAAAACAGATCCACTGCTGGCCAAGGCCGAACCCATCAGTGATGGTAGGAGCACCTCTGGGACAATGTGTCTAAGAAGAGGAAAATCTGCTGTGCAATGGCAGCCAGAGAGAGGAGAGAGGAGATGGGAGAGCAGCAGCCCTGCAGACACCAAGGTCAGTGAAACAGGAGTGGGGAGGAGGTGCCAAACCTGAGACTCCCCTTTAGCCCACGGAAGTTCATGGTGTATAGTGGATATGTTGGCTCTAACAAATCATATCAGGAGGATAATTAATTACTTTATGGTATTATATTATTCTATACTATATTACATTATATCTAAACTGAACCTGCCAAGCACTCAACTGCCCAGAATCTCGTGACTGTCACTCAACAGTCCCAACACATCCACACTGATAGGCCAAGGAAACAAAACATCCTCACTTTGGGTGAACTATCTCCATATTGCATTCTGCTTTGGCACAACACAGGCACAGCAAATGAGATAAGAATTGTGTTTTCTTTCTCTGAGGTTCATAGAATGTGAATCCCAGAAATATTCTTGGGAAGAATTGTGCCTTGCTTTTCTCTGTGAAGAGAAATGTGGCGACAGTGGTGGAGCAGAGATCTGCCTGCAGCCTGTGGAGGAGCCCAAGCCAGGGCAGGTAGATGCACCCAAAGAAGGCTGCAACCCCTTGGGCTTATTTTTGGTTTATTTTTGTATTTCATCCCTAGATATTAATGGCATTCTGTAAATATCAAGGAGAATGCTTTCTATGCCCTGCGAGCAACTCAAGAAATTTGAGGCCAGCAAGCTTCCACTTTTCTGGTTGTTCTCAGTGGATTTATGTGGCCAGTGCTGTGAAAGTGAATGGGAAGCTTCAGGGTAAATATAAGATTTTGGATGCACACATTCTTGGCATTCAATAGGAGAAACAGCTGTCAATACTTATAGAGCTGTGGAAAAGGGCTAATCTTCAGAGTTCTCTTATCCAGAAGCAAAGCTGGAAGGGGGATGCATGTGGGAACCAGGAGGAGATATATGGAAATGAGAAGGTAAATGGGCTGATGTTTTCTGCTTGTGGTTCCCACCATGCATGCAGAGAGTTAAGGCAAAAATAATTATCATTTCTCCCCACATTTGTCCTAGAGCAGTCTGTGACCTGGATTGTTGTGTCTGCCTGCTAGTGGAAAAAACAATAGAGCTGCAGTTCCACTGCAAATTGTACCAGGAGAGAAGACACAGTACAAAGCAGAAGAGTTAAATGGCTGCCAGCTACATGGTAAATCATGCAATGACACCAGCCAACAAACAGTCAGGTACATCTGGCCTAAAGGACCCAGAGCTTGGATAGGGAAAGAATGTAGGTACTGAAATGCAGAATTACCAACTGATCATCAGCATGATGGTGAAGCAGAAAGAGTCAAACTGCTCTTTGAGAGGGGCTGCCTTGCATGATGCATTCATGAGATGATGTGATCTGACAAGTTAGGGAGTGCTTCACCCCTCCTCTGCCAGTGGAGACTTTCTTCCTGCTTCTCAGCAGAGACAGCATTGATTTGCTGAGCTCAGAATAACCCTGTGGGTGAGAGCTGCTGTGCTCTCACACACAGCATTTGTCTGAAAGTTGTCTCTCTGGACAATATTTTGAGAGAGAAAACCCTTCTCATGTGGATTAGAATCCAGTATGGTCAGAGATGCCCTGGGCTGGAAAAGGAAAGAAAGAGAAGCAAAGGAGGTCATCATGTGTAGAGGTAAACAGACAAACTGTCATGGCAGGTGAAGCCAGCCCACAGCATTGCAGGGCAGAAGCATCACACCTTTCAGGGTCAGCGTCAGGTAGCCCTGACTGGTGCCATGGGGAGCTTCCTGGCTCAGAGGTGGCCAGAGGTGGTGAACTGTCACATCAAATGAGCAATACACAATTCCCTTTGCACCCCAAAAGGCTCTTCTTTAGCCCAAGGCTAGGTGGGCACAGTTATAGGAGGGACCCTTCTCATCTGCCCAGATACCTTAGGTATATGTGTCACAAAAAGCCAGGTGGGTTAACTGGGTGACCTTTCTACAGTTCAAGCTCCCTATGTTATCAAGGGGTTGATGAAAATGGGCAAAACTGGATTAAAGAAAATAATTTGGGTGGCAGAATATCACTTAATAGATTTGTCCCAAGGTGTCCAGGTTTGCTCACAAAGGAAAGTCTGCTATTTTTTCTTCTCCAGCACATCACCTTGCCAGCACAGAGCCCTGCAGATTCATTCCTCTTTTAATTTGCACTGATTTATGTCACATCACCCCATTACTAGAAAGTAATGTGAACAACTGTTTGTCTGTAAAAGTATAATGGCCAACTCTTAAAAATAATTGTAGCTAAGCATCAGGCATCATCTGGCATGTGTGACAGGTGAAACTGCCATATGGTGAGGGTCCACCTCGATAAATCTCTGTGCTCCAAGTTCTGCACTGCCCTGTGAAAAAACATCTGCCTGTCCTGAGGAAAGGCAGTACTCTCAAAGGTGAAAAGAAGCCTGAGCCATAACATGTAGTTTTATTTAAGACAATTGTGGAAGGAGTAAAAGCATTCTAACCAATCCTTTTTACATCTCTGAGGAGTTCTTAAAATGCTTTTTCATTCTGCAGAGGGTTAACACGGATCTCGTGTAGGGAGAAGCAGGTGGAGCCTGAGTGTGTGTACACAAGCATATGCACATGGTGCTCATAGGTTGGGGCTTTGACAGCAGTGGGGTCTATTTATAAGGGACAAGGAAAATATGTTTTCTTTGCTCCCTTGAGGAGCGAGTGAGCAGTGAGTGGGAGGGCGGCACAGGGAGCGCGTCTGTCTCTGCTCAGCCCCTTGCTGCTGGCTCTGCAGGTGCTGGGAGCTCTGCTGCTGCCTCAGTGCCCAGCCTGGCTGTGCTGGGCTGCCCTGCCACAGTGCCCCATGGCACCTCCAGCCATGGCTGCTCCATTCTGCTGGGGTGGGGCTGGGAAAGTGTATGGTCCAGGCACCCCCACGATCACAAACATTGCAACAACACAGACTAAGAACTACGACTTAGAAATATGCAAGAAGCCAGTGACCTGATGTAATTTTTCTGGGTTTTTTACTAAACTTCTCTTACTATTGTGCCCTTACAGACACTACTGATCCCCTATCCCACACTCCAAACTCCATGATACTCATTCCTAAACAACTACATCATTTTAAAAAGGAGTATGGACTTCAGCAGCACAGATGGGCAGTGTACTGATAGCTAACTCCATGGGGAAACTGTCCTGTATTGTCACCATGATATTTTATGAAAAATCCCTTTGCCATGATTTCTTCTCCTGGCAAGATGAGAAGCCTCAGCTTCTCCATGTTTTGCTTCTCTGGAATGTGATTTGGAGAATTGTTTACCCAGCATGTAAATTGTTTTTACTTAATGACCAATCCCAGTCCATCTATGTCAGACTCTTTGGTCAGCCATGAGTTTTTATTATTCATTCCTTTCTAGCTCTCTGATGCCTCATTTCTCTTTCTTTAGTATAGTTGTAGTATATAATTTTCTTTTAATATAATAAATATAATATCATAGATATAATAAAATAATAAAATACAATATAATGTAATGTAATATAATATAATATAATATAATGTAATGTAATGTAATATAATGTAATGTAATGTAATATGATATGATATGATATGATATGATATGATATGATATAATGTAATGTAATGTAATGTAATATAATGTAATGTAATGTAATGTAATGTAATGTGATATGATATGATATGATATGATATGATATGATATGATATGATATGATATAATATACATATAATATAATATAACTATATAATATACTATAATCTAATATCATATAATCTACTATAATATATCTATACATATAATCATAATATAATCTAATATAATATAATCATAAAATAATGTAATGTAATATATCAGCCTACAGAGAACTTAGAGTCAATTCTCATCTCTCACCTCATCCTGGGGACCCTCACAACACCACAAGACTGTGTAATCCAGAGGAGCAGCTGGGGTGAGGGACTGGGAAGTGCTCCAGAGACTCATCACTGGCAGAAGTCGAATATTTGAGACAGCAAAGGACCACTTGGAAAGAAGTGTGAGAAGTGTGTAGGCAAAGGAAAAGAGCAATACACTGGAAAATGCAAGCATAGGTAGGGAAAATACAGCACAAGGAAATTCCTGCTTGTCTGAATGTGCAGAAAAAGGAAGATGAATTTTGTTCAGGCAAATGCAAACTCTTCAGCTAGAGTAATTCACATTGAAGGAAAAAGATCAAAGAAAACCAGTGAAATTAGTCAGCTGAATTTTAATGTGATACCAAGTAAAGACTAAGGAAAGTCTACAAATGGTGGTAGAAACACTTTATAGAGATCAAAGTTTAGCTAGAGATAAAAGAAAGAAAAACAAAATATCATTTTGTAATTTCCTCCCCACCCCTGACAGCATTTGTCATGTATTATTTATGACCAGTAGGTTTTTTTTGAGGGGGGAGAACATCTGTAATGTTTTTAGCAGGGGTCCTTAAATTCCAGAAAGCATTTCAGCTGGAGTGGTCTCTGGCAAATTCTCTGTCAATTTCAACAGCATCTGAATTGGGTACATGGTAAATTTAACAATGAAAATAAACCAGACACTTTTAGTTCCTTATGGTGTGTCCCAAATAGCTTATAAAACACAAATGCTTCTTCAGTCATTAGGGATGAACAGGTCCCCTGGCATCCTAAATAGAATGCAAAGTGTGGATCAAACTGGGTAATAAATTGAATTAATGTGGCAAAGACATAGGCTAGTGTCAAACTGATGTTACAGGACTGACTTATATTGAACTACTCCTTGGAGACAGCAGCACAGAGAAATGGTTTGTGCTTCATCTCAAGCACAGCTACCAGGCACTCTGTTGCCATGCTACAGTATCTAGGTGGCATCTTACTGAAGGAAAATCCTGCTTGTCTCAGTGCCAGTCCTTGTTGGGGTGCCAGCAGGAGGCTGAGCACATCAGCTGAGTGGGTTGTCTTCCCCCAGATGCTGCTGGACCAGAGGAAGGTGAGGACACCCCACAGCAGTGCCTCTCCCTCACCATCCCACTCCTGGGATGACTCTGTGTTCACTCTGGGGGAGAGAGTGTGGAGCTGAGCCATGTGCTGATGCCTTTCACACCCCTCTCTGCCTCAACTCTCCTTTTCTGCACAAGAACTGAGCCCATCCAGCATTTAAATGTCTCTCTGGGGAAGCAAAATGGAAGGTGGGATTTGCCAGAGGAAACTTCACAACAAAAAATTTAAAGAATGCTGGGAAATCCTTTGAAAGGGAATGTGGAAGGTAGTAAACAGCTAAAAATGGAGCAAAGCATAGCATGGAAATAAATCAGAGAAGCAGAAAACAAAAATAAAGGTAGGGAAGAAAAGGTAGGATGAATAAAAGTTTATAAAATATTCTCATGAGTTAGATGAAAGGAATGGCAGTGATCAATGACTCACCTTCATCTGGTACTCTTCCTTATTCTCTGTAATTCCCAAAATCAGGAACAACATTTTAGAATTTCCAGTCTTGGAGAGATGCAATGCCAGGGGCAATGAGAACCAGACCCATATTTTCAAATCTAAAAAGCCCAAAACTTGCACTATCCATTTTTGACCCAACCAAATGTGCATTTTTATGGCTCTAGCAGTTATTCTTCACCCTGAAGCAATTTTACAACATGCTGAAAATATTGAGCAACTCAGAGGTTGGACTGCACTTGAGATGCCCATGTATTTTCCAGCCCTCAGTGTTTTGGATGCAATGCACTGCAACACAAGCACTTGACTAAAAGATGGAAGTTGTGTCTTTCAATGGCTTCATGAACTCTGACTGGGAGCAGGCTTTACCTTCAGCCCCTTTCCAGTGTTTTGTGGGTCAGCTTGGGCTCACCCTGGCTAATGTCAGCACCAAACCTCCCCTAGAGTTTCTCATGTTAACTGTGGAGCACATAGTGCCTGACATGGAGAGAAGAAACACCACAGCATGTTAACTCATGAAGGAAAAATCAAGCTTGGCCTGCCTCCTTATGCTCCAAAACACAGTTCCCTCCCTGCTGTGGGCTGGTCAATATTTTCAGCATGAGACGGACGTGCTCTTTGGGAGTTGTGAGAAGAGCAGTGAGCCTGGCATGGCAAAAGCATTTATGGAGCTGCTGCCTTCATCCTGCCTGAGGAGGAGCCCAAATTCAGTTGCTTTAGGTTCTTTTGCAGGAGCTGGAAACCACTGACCCCATGAAACACCATCAACTCCATGTGACAGCTGCTGCTGCCTCTTCTCACCCTCTCTGTAACACAGAGCCCTGGAGTGACAGGCTGGCTAGACAGAAGGTCCAGAAAGGAGCTCTTTCTGAGCATTCAGAATAGTCTGGCACCTCACTGTTGTCATCTCCATAAAATGCTGCAGGTAAAAAATGAACCCCAAAGGCCCTCAGAGCCTCTTTTGCTGCCAGAAGCTGCTGCCCTGAGCAGTGAGTCCTCGAGGCCCAGGGGGTGCCAGGGCTGTGCACATGGCCCCCCTCTGAAAGGGGTGAAACATCAAAGGTTTCACAGGCCTGCTTCACACAGCTTTAACAACATCCACTGAGAGAGGGGTGGTGGGGCCTGAGGGCAGCACCAGAGTCCCTCTGGCAGGGATGGACTCAGGGGGAGGCCGAGGAGGCCTCCAGGCTGTGGCACTGCCATTCTGGGCCCGGCCACAGCACAAATGCTTTCTGTGGCACTCCCAGGCAAACCTCAGACAAATCTTTAGGTGTCACTGTAGACAAAAGCCTTAAGCTATTTCCAGGAGTATGCTCTGGCTCAGAGATCTTGGACAGAAGAGTGCAGCCCATCTGTCCTGCCACGTGGAGACAAAGACAAGCTTTTAGGATGGAAACTCTGACCTGATCCCACAGGGCTGGGGTCAGCAGAAGAGGTGGACCAGTGGGAGATTACTGAAGAGGACACAACTTCCAATATATTAAAAAGCTATCCAACCTACTGGAAATTTATTGCAGCTTTTGCAGCATTAAAAGCCCCTTTACATTTACCTGGACCCCTTTTAAAAATTGTTGACAGTAATAACTGCCAGTGAAGGTCACAGTGGGGTTAAGGTGCAGAGAGTCTCCATTTCAATTGGGAAAGAGCACTTGGGGAAGCCCTGGAGAAGGAAGTTATCCTGTTCTTGCCAACCTGCAGTAACCAAGCACTGTGCACATCCAGCCAGGAAGACTGCAACAAAGCCCTTCACCCTGCAGTGGGCTGAGGACAGCTGACATGGATTGATTTAAGTAATATGCTATTAAAATCTCTTCTGAGTGATTGCCACCTCTTATGTGGCTTCAGACTTCAGCACATCTAAAATGCATATGGTTTAATTGACACAGCATTAGGGGTCCTTAACAGCCATTAGTGCTGCTCACACTGTGACAATCTGCATGCAGAGTTGTCACTGTGCTGCTGCCTGTACAGACACACGAGAAGAGGAGCAGAGAGGCCACCATTCATGGCATAGAAATGGCATCTCAGCCCTAATGATACCAGTCAATTTGTGCTGCTGCAATGGATGTCACCTTACTCCATAGCTGAGTGACCAAGGGGACGTGCATTGCTAGCCTGCTGTTAATAACAATTCCCAGCAGTTCCAGAAATGCACTGGTTCTACACCACTGCATGCATCAAGACAATGACTGCAGCCTGCTACTCCACTTCCCACCCATTTTCTCTCATATTTCTGGCTGGGTCCCTGTATCAGCTGTGAAAGCAGAGGACATCAGAGGACATGCTACTACTACTACTACATTATGACACACTGAAGAGAGGAAGACACAGCTATATTTAAATCAATGTTCCATAGAGAGTGTTCTGCATTGGCAAATAAGTCCTTATACATTTACCTGTCATAAACTTGCCATATATTATCATACTAATGGTGGTACATTTCAGCAATTTTTTTTCCTTTGCTGTTCACATGCTCCTAATTCCTTTTCAGCTTGACTCCTCTTAACATGCAAATTGCAATTTGCAAGCTTAAAATACAAGTTCTGTTTGTGAAGATAAGATTCTGGAAGAGAAGGAGATTATTTTACATCGACCTAAACAAATTATTTAGATAATATCAAGTCTGCTTCAGGTTAAAATTTTTGAGATGTAAATACATTTTAATAGGCCATGTTTATAGCAAATATATTATAAGCATTTGTACTATTTTAGCTGTTTTAGAATAATTGTAGTAAGAGACATACTGCAGCTAGAAAAACAATATTAGATTACAGACAGGGAAAAGTTAAAAAAAATCAATCTATTAAAGCAGGTATTCAGGCTACAGCTAGCTTTAAAGGCCCATTCTCAGAGATGGCATCTGCCTGCCCCCAAGCTCACAGGACCAGCAGGAATTTACCTGCCCATTCAGTGGGATTTCTTCCAGTGGAAGCCAGGGCATAGCACGGATAGAGGGAATGATGTCCACACCCCCCCCCCCCCCACCCCACATCTCAGCCTGGCTTGCTGGCAGGGTGTGGTGAGAGAACTCACCCAGGCAGAGCAGGCTGAGGGATGGGAAATGGTCTCAGGCTGAACTGTCCTGAATGTTAAACTTGCACCTTCCATGCCAGGCAGCTCAGTGGTGTGCACTGAGAATACCAAGCACTGAAATACTGAGTGTGCTGCAGCTGCCTATCAGAGAGCAGGAGGAGGAACTGGGTGAGGGAATGCCTCTAAAAAACACGAAAATGTGTGGAAGCAGTGCTCTGGTGTAGTCATGGCAAGGTGGGGGAAGATGAGAAAGGTTTAGAGCTGAAACCCCTCCAATTAAGAGGATTAGGCAACTTCTAGGAGATAGTAAGTCTGAATCAATAACAGTGAATATTAAATCCTGTAAAGATGGAAAGGAAAAGGCAGGGATTGCAGTTTCAGACTCACCAGGCTGCCACTGAGCTCCTGCTCTTGGCTCTCAGCTCCTTTCAGCAAAGGAGCTGAGAGCCAAGAGCAGCTGCTTCTCACATGGACAAATGCCCACCACAGCAGGATGGGGGCATTCTGGCTGCTCTGACCTGGGATCACAGCAGCAGGATCAGTGTAGCAGCATCTCCTGCAGGAGATTATCCTGCCATGATGAGGAGCAGTGGCTCTGCTGAGTTCCCAGCTAGCTGGAGCAAGAAAGCAAGGGCTGACTGGCTCTCACAGTGCTGCAATACTGCTTGGCACTGTTACGTTTCTCTCAGAGCCAAAGGTTTTTGAATCACAGATCCCAGTGAATTCCAAACAAGATACTGAGCACCAACATCACCAGTCATGCTGTTTCTGCTGAGCCTTAATTCAGGAAGTACTTCCATCTAGGAAGTCCTTGCTTTTGCTGGAAAGATACTACTGGGTTCCAAGCTGCCTTGCAAATGTGAGAGTCTGCTGGACAAGCTGGATTTTTGGACTGTGTGTTTTATTGCCACTGCTGTAGCCAGTGCAGTTCAGTGGCCATGAGCCTGATTCTACTCTAGACCTGGCTGCAAGTACTGCTGGTGCAAAGGGGGCAGGAACACAGAGCTTGGGACAGGTGGCAGGGGCACTGCAGGGATCAGTGAGATCACAGGTGCAGGGCAGTCACACCTGGTGATGGCAGGGGCACTGCAGGGATCAGTGAGATCACAGGCGCAGGGCAGTCACACCTGGTGATGGCAGGGGCACTGCAGGGATCAGTGAGATCACAGGCGCAGGGCAGTCACACCTGGTGATGTGGAGAGAGGAGTTCTCTCCTCAGATGGGGAGATGTCCCTATCCTTGAAGCTAAGCTAAGGACAGCCTAAAGATTTTGCTAGGGCATTAGTCCAGCTGCAGTTGGGAAATAAAGAGGAAGACTGAAGATGTTGATATTACTGGAGAAAGGATGTAGCAGGAAGTAGCTTGATCAGAAAATATTGGGATAAGGCATGATCTATATTAAAGGGGCATTGATTAAGGGGTATTGATTTTGGAGGCTATCAGATCATTTCCATTCTGTGCAATGGGGAAGTTTAGTGCTTTGGCATGGCAGTCTGCAGTGCCTGCAGAAGTCTTTGTGAGCAATTTTTCATCCAATCAGAAAAATAAACCTTTCTGAGTATGGCAGCCTGGCCCTGCCTTGAATGGAAGCACTCATCTTTAAGGAACTTGCATTGGAAACTAACTGTATGTTTGCAGTAAGTGGTAGCTGTAAAATAATAAAAGTAATTAGTGCATGTTACAAACTAATCATCTGCAAAAAGGCCTTGAATGAGAACTTTAATACAGACTGAATTTTTATGATTATATTATATAAAGCTTGAAAACAGAAGCTTACACACTGGAACTGCTGAGTAGCCCTGAACTACAGTGCTATGACCAGCTAATTCAATCCATATTCCTTGGCATTCAGGGAATCAATAACTATTAGAAGCAAAGGGCACTGCCTTAAAAGCCCAGTGAGTGCTTTGTGCAAGGGGGAGTTTGTGTGGTGAAAATGCAGTTGTGGAATGGTAGGAGTATGTGCCAGGCATCTGCAAGAGGATCATGTCCAAAACACTACACTGAGGACAAGCACAGCCAAGCCCTAAGCAAACACCATCATTTATAATATTTTCCTGATTTAGGATGATGAACAGTCTGATGTGCCAGCCTCAAAAATTGCTGGGTTCGGAGATCTTAAGCTGAGCCAAGCAATCCTGTTGGACACTAGTATCTTTAACAGGGTGTGAACATGCCAGGGAGCAACTGGGAGAGGGGAACATATTTATAGCAGCAGCAGGCTGTAAAGCACTGGAGCAGCAAGACTGACTAGTGCCTTGTAACTTACTCATGCATGCAAACAACACCTTATGCTCCACAGGCTG
Organism: Serinus canaria; assembly: GCF_022539315.1. NCBI lineage: Eukaryota > Metazoa > Chordata > Aves > Passeriformes > Fringillidae > Serinus > Serinus canaria. The sequence goes on from NC_066313.1 coordinate 107,668,098, forward strand.
CTGCTGAGGAACAGCCCCAGGGGCAACAAAGTGGTGGAGAAAACCCAATAATCTCCTTGTGGGAGCAATAGCCATCTACCACGAGGTGGTGGTGGCTGCTCCCACCCCTGAACTGGGATCCAGGTAGCCTGTGAGGAGATGGACCAAGGTGCACCACCAGAGGAGCTGCTGCCAGAGCTGTGTTAAACACAGTTACTTGCCCTTCTGAGAGGAAGCTCTGTCAATTCTTCACGAAAAGCCTGCTGCAGTTGTTTTCACACAGCTTTATAGCTAAATGCTGTCCCATATTGCTTCTAGTGGCAGGGTCAGATCAGGACACTGTGAGATTCTCTGTGTGTGAATTTTTCATGCTGGCAGAGGAAGAGGGAGGGAGAGAGGGAGAAGTAGGAATGAGAAATACATGCCTCAGGAATCCCAGGGAAGAGAATTTGTGCCTCCTGCTCATTTTACTGTTTGCAGCTACCTTGTGTCAGGCACCAAGTCTTGCTCACATTTCCACAGTGGGTCTGATGCAGTCATTTAGCACATGCTAACTGCAGGCATATGAGAGCTTCCATTGCAGCTGCTTCCATTCACAAACACCAATATTCTCAAGAGATTTCTTGGATGTCAGTCTAGGAGAGGAAGGAGCTCTAAAAGCTCTTGCAGGTCAGAGTCCCTTCAGGATTACCTGGTGTGTGCCACTGGGCCATCTTTGTGGGTTTAATGCTGTGTCTGTGACTGTTCTCTTTGCTTGTGACAGTTCATCTGAGCTGCTGTACTGAATTGTTTTCTGCCTCTGGGTTGCTTGTAATCACTTTGCTTTGATTGTTCATTATTTGTTTGATGTCTGTGGCAGGCAAACACACTTTTTCTTTTTTTTTTTTTTCCTTTTTTTTTAGTGCTCTCTGCCAGGTGGCTGAGTAGTGTAAAAAATGAAAAATACAAACACAGCATGTTTCAAGTATTTTTCAAAAGCATTCAGAAATTTTTAGAAAACTCAGTTTAATTCTCTCTTCTTCCTGTCAGGCCAAAATAATCCAGACAAAAAACCCCCTCTTGTGATAAAATAAGTGATAGTTTTAGGATAAGCAGATACACCTACTAGAATGCAGTAGTCAGAAGAGTGTATGAGAATAGAACACAAGGGAAATCCTTAAGTATTCAGATTAGGGCAATTCATTTGGACAGCCAGCAACTCAGACAAAGTAAACAGCTGCCCCCAGCAGCAGATTTTGGGAGCATCCAGCCATCCACGGGTTTTCTCTGCCTGTGGCACAGACATGCAAATTCAGGCTGCTGCTGCTGCTGGGAGAGCAGGGGTGCCTGGGGAGAGCAGCAGTGCTGGGCCAGGCAAAGGGCAGCAGTGCTGACCCTGTCTGTCCCCTGGCAGTGGGAGCCTGACCCTGCAGGGCATTGTCTGCTTCCTGGGCTCAGCTCCATCCCAGCTCCTCTCCCTCTGGCCTCTTGCCCCATGTCTCCTCCTACAGTGGCTTTGGCTCATTGCCCTGGGAATCCCTGCAGCTAAAGCACAACATAATCTTTCTCTTTGGAAGTCATCCAGTCTCCATCCCAGGTTTTACTGAGTGCCAGACCCTTTTGGATTTTGTGTGCTTGTAGCCCTAGCAGGGCAGAGTGGGAAGATGATGAGGTTTATCTTCTGCCTCCAGGATAATCAGAAGTAACAAGAGAGAGAAGATGGAAACCTGAACCTGCATTGGACTTGATTTTCTCCTCTCTGTTTCTGAAGTAAGAGGAGAGCTAGAGGGGGAGGAGGGATAGGGCCCAAGGGGGAGGAGGGAGATAGAGGAAAGAAGTTTTGGCATGTTGTCTTGCCAAAACGTGCAGTACAGATGGGAAGACACAGATGGAGCATTTCTACTGATAGTTCAAGAAATCAAACATGCAGGGAGTTGCAGCAATTTCCTTGTATCACTGTATTGGAACATTCTGTAGCAGCAGTTCTTAAAGAAAACAGGCTGTCACTTCAGCACTGCTTTGGGAGGCTGCACATGAACACAAACAGTCACCCTAAAAATCTGCTGCAGCAACTCTTGCCTGGCACAATGAGCTGATATATTTTGTTTCAGCTCACATTATGTTTGCTGGCCCATCTGTGTGCACAGAGGATCTCAGCCTCGCTCCTTAACTTAGCAGGCTGAACTTGCCCATGGCAGGGCTGCTGCAGCAGCAGATGTGGAGCAGATCTGCCTCCTTTGTGCTCAGGTGCAGCAGCAAACCAGAATACATGCTGCATGCAGTGGTGGTGCTGGCATGCAGGCAGGGAGGAAGGAAAGGGATCCAGGGAAATGCCAGAAAGAATTCTGCAGGTACTGCATGTCAAGTGCCCTTATTAGAAGCTCTGAAATGACTGAACAGTCCCAGCAGCACAATTCCTGCAAAGGCTTGCCAAGCATTTCTAGTCTAATTAGGCTTTAGGAGAGTCTGCAGGAGGCCTGGATATCATCTCTGTCGAGAAGAAATCTGACTGGATTCTCCTTTGCCTCTGTGGGAAAGTGGATGATTCCAGCCCCAGCCTCCTGGTTTCCATGGGGTCACAGCCCTGTGTGCCTTCTGCAGCTGCAGGCAGGGCAGGGAGTGCTGGGGCAGTGTTCTGCCTCTGGCTCATGGCACTCTCTCTCTGTGCCCCCAGGAATACCCTGATGGATGCTTCAGAGGAGGCTGGTGTGGCTGGGACCTCCCTCTGACAGCAACAGAGCAGACAGGTGTAGAAACCCCTTCAGTAGCTCCCTTCACATTCCTCAAGAGGAAGATTTTGAGGAAATTTACTTAACTATGTTCTTCTGTTCTCTTTCTCCTCTCTTACTGTGGGAGGCTTGACATAAGACCTGACATATGTAGATATATGTTGTGCTCTCCTCATAAAAAAAAAGTATTCCTTATCCAGCTCTCTTTTTCTGAGGGCAGCTGTCTCCATCACATCTAAGAAGAAAAGCAGCTTTTGGAAATAACTTCTTTTTCAAACTTTTTGAGTCCCAGCACAGGCATTTTCTTGCCTCTCACATTCTGATTTTTCTTGTGCTGCAGTAAGCAAATGGGAGTTGGAGAAGTCATTAGTGCCCAATTTAGCCTGGCAATTAGGCAAAATCTAATGGGCTGCTCTCAGGTTCAGAAGCTAGAACTGCTGCTTGCAGGCTCTAATTCTGACAATGACTTTTTCTTTTTCCTTGTGGCCAGGATGAATTCCCTTCTCTTGCGTGAAAATTTACTGTTCTTTGTAAAACTATATGTTGGGGTTCATTGCTTGGGATTTGTAAAATGCTTTGGAAGGGAAAGGTAGGAGACATTATCTCAATCAACATTTTAATGTCTGTCTGAATAGCTTTCAACCTCCTACTCTGGTTACTTCAATATCTCTGTCTTGGGTGAGAGAATTCCTGATCTTTGAATTTATAACTTTCACAGCTATAAATTCAGTAATAGCATTGGTCCAAAAGACACATTGCTCAATGGAACTGAATAATGTGCCAGCACTACACAGTAACAGCTCTGGCCAACTGGAGGGATTGCTGAGGTAAACATGTGGCAGAGGTCACCACATCTGTCAAACATCATTTCCTGTTGTTTCTGTGGGTATTTGGAGTCCAGCACAATGATGGGATATGGTATATTTTGATATGCAATGTCAGTGGTCTCCTTTTCTTCCTCTGCATCATATCAGCTTCAAGAGTGCCATTAAACCAGAACAATATTAGATTAAAAAAGCTCCTTGAAAAATATATTTTTAAAGAGTTTGGGAGGACAAAAGAAACCTCTCTCAAATAAAAGGAAAGCCCATAGGTTTTCACTTTAAAGCCACAGCTGAATTTTCACTTGAAAGCTCTATCTGAAGCTCCAGCCCCTTGGTTGAATCTCTCTCCATGAGAAATTCCTCTTCAAGAAAATAAGATGGGAGGAGTGATCATGCCTTCCTCTCCATCTGGGCTGGGAAGGACTCTGTTCTCTCCTTTGAGATGGAAAGAAGATTAAAACTTCAAAGTTACCATCTTTATTTAATGCCTGTGACATCAGCCCTAGAGAGACTGTCACTCTGCAGTGCCACCTTAACCAACATGTTCACTGAGCCACCCCTGTGGCTTAACTAGTCTTGCTCCTCAGTGATTTTGTTGTCAGGATGAGAGATTGCCTGAGCTAAAAAAGGGACCAGGTTGAGGATGGGAGCAGAGGCTCCAAGCATCAGACAGGAAGGCAAATGTTCACTTGTCCTGGTTGGTGATCCAGGGGAAAATGAAGATTCTGTGTCACATACAGAGATGGCAGATAATAAATACTGTGGCTTTGCTGAAATCTGTTCTTACAGAGGTAGATTAGGAGCACTCAAGCCCCACAGGCAAGGACTGTTAAACATCTGACTGAAGCCTAACATATCTCTTCAGAAAGCTGAAGAGAAATCAGAAATCTTGAAATTATGTCCCTTTTCCAAATTATAGTTCACTGCCTAGACCAGTAAAGCTCACTGTCCTCAGAGACCCTGAGTGAAAAGAGCAGCTGAGCCATCTGGGCTGGTTCTCTGCAGTATGGACATGAGGAAACAGGGCCTGTGCAGAAGATCAGAGGATTTATACCACAGAACAGTGGCAAATGACCAATGCTCAACAATAACCAGCAAGTCTGCCAAGAGATTCCTGCACTGAGCCTGTGAGCCAGCCCTATTCACCTGAAATTGATGGGAGCTGGAAATAAGGACAGAGCAATTAATGTGAGTGTGGGGAGAGACACCACCTGAAATAATACGAGTTTCCATTTCTCATCTGAGTTCAAAGCAGTGGTAGCACAGAGTAATTTAGGTTGGAAAAGACCTTAAAAGATGTCAAGTCCAACCATAATGGTAATAGGCATGATCTGAGGACTCAAAGTCTTCTGTAACCTATGATGTTTTACACTGAGAAATGTGGAGACTTTCATTTGCAGCCAGATACTTGCATGTTTAAAGACATTTCTATAGTCATTGTTTGCAAGTCCTATACTCAAAGGAAACCTCTCTGGCAAGATTTCATTTCTGATGCCTGTTCTGAACAAGAGAGCACAGAGAAATGAAAACTGACAGATTATGGAGATTTTCAAGTCTTGTTTTCATTTGCTGGTGTTCTGGGTTGTTTTTTTTTTAATGCCATTAGGGAGTTATTTTATATATAATGCCATAGAAGAGAATTACTTGTTTTGGCTAATTACGTAGTCCTGTGATCACTGGCCTGTTCAACATTTTAAATTCTCTGTTTCAAAGCCTTCCTTCTTCAGTGGTTTAATGCAGCTAAGCAGATATGTGACAGATATTTATGAGAAGCATGAAAGTGAATAAAATAGGAGAAGTCAGATAAATTAGGAGTCTAGGGATGTTTGCATCAGCTCTTCAAGAGGGCTCTGCTATGTGAGGAGTTTACTGCCTGGCAGTTTATTTCTAGTTTGTTTTCCCCACACTATTTGCTGTTAACTGTGATTAGCCTTTACTGTGATTAACTTTATTAGCATTTGGAGAAGATTTACTCTAAAGAGCACACATATTGTGTCTTCCAAATATATTGAATATGTCATTCTTACACTGTTGGTAAGAGGAGGCATTTCAGACAACACATGAATAGTAAAACCCTCTTGAAAATGGAATGCCTCTGTATTCCAGTATTGTTTTTTCACTCTTTCAAGGACAGGACTCCACATTCAAAAACATTTTTATCTTTGTCTTTCTAAAATAATCGGATGTTTAGATCAGTGGTTTTGGGAATAGACTATTAACTGTATTGCTTTAGGCTCTTCTAGCAGACAAGGATGGCAAGATAAGAACTTAAATAGAAGAGAATCTGGTATCCAGGACAATCTTACCAAATCCAATTTATAAGCTGTTAAACATAGGAAGGGCAAGGAAAAAATCTTAGGAAAATTGAATGGCCTAGACTCCAAAGCTATTGGCTTTTGATCTTTGTTGGAACTTTGAGGGGAAGGAATTTTCATGGTTGATCTCATGGATTGTTGTTTACAGCCCAACAAACCAGATATGGTGTTATGATGGAGATTAACACTTCTCAGATCAGATTTTTGGAGCACAAATGTCATTTTTACTCCCAGGAATTGCACTCTCCCAGGAATTGCACACTCCTAGCACCATGGGACAAAATGCTCTGGCAGTTGATGGTATCTGGCCCTTGGTTTCTAATAGCATAGTCACAGCTATTTATAAAGTACAATAGAATTTTGCTCTACAGCTTTGATATAAATGTCAAGTGCCCTGCAGTACTGTGCACTGTTCCTGGAGAAATGATCCATTAAAACCATCCATATGAGAGGAAGTATTCAAAACAATCCAGAAAGAAATGATATTCTTGTCGGATAATAGACAAAATTGGCTGACTTGCATGGACTATTGACATGCAGCAAAGCTCTTCACTAACCATGTCCCCATGCCAGAACCAAGGACATCCTGCCTTCAAGGAGGACACACAGCCTTTATTTTACTTTCTGCCTCAGACCCTGTGTTACATGTAAGCAAGGCTGTGCAGCTGGACAGAAGAAAAAAGTGTAAAGTGCATCAATAATGAGAAATTGAGGCCAATAGGGGCAGAGTGTGAATAAAAAAAAAAAAAAGCTACTATATACTAAAGCAAAATATGAAATAGAAGAAGCTGAATTCACAACACTCTGTGCATTTTAGAGGATTAGAAGTGCTGGGGTTGAAATTGTAGAGATGAGTTTCCAGCTTATCATTGTCTGAGTGCTCCATCACTTGTGTGCATGATGGATAATGAAGGGATTTGTTTGAGAGGAGAGGCTTTAAGGAAAGGAAGGCTCTGTAAGTTGCTCAACTTAAAAAAAAAAGAAAATATGGAAATAGTTGATTTCTTATAATGAAAATATCTCACCAACCTGCACTTTCAGTTCTACCAGGCTGCAGTTCCAGCTGGAGTGTACTCCCTCTTCCCTCTCAGCCTGGCCTGGAGGATGTTAGCATCCACCATTCAACAGGACTTTTGCCATGGGATGTAGAGAGAATTTGGTTGTGCTTTCAGTCAGTGTGCTTTGGAAAGGGAATTAATTCCCTCATCACGAGGGGCCTGCCAGACAAGACATGGTAATTCCTTACAGTGGGCTCAAAGGCAGCTGCAAGCCAATCCAGCCTCATGAATTTCTCATATGCAAGACACACCCAGTGGCTGCTGCTTCTTTCACATCCTGCTGAATCTGTTTGGAGGCTGACTGAGGTCATGCAGAGACACTTTCAGCTGCTTTGCACGCTCTGTGCAAAGGGACTGTGCTCAAAGGAAACCAACAGTGATTCTTGCCTCAGGAAGAATGGAAATGGTCTTTCCTTTTAAGTTCACCCTGTATTCAACAATTTAAAAACACAGCACTCTCACTCATCCTGGGAAGACGTGATTTCTGAAGCTCTTTTCCCAGCTGTTTTCTGACTTTTAAAGGATTCAAACTCACAGCCCTCAGCCATGGTAATGATAATAACTGATCTGGTTAGAAATGGTGCCAGGCAAGCTTCTGGATTTAAGTAACTTTGCTTTATAAATCTATTCAGTAGTGAGGGATTTGCATGGTCCAGATTCAAAGAAGAGGACACTCCTGTCCACCTGCAGATAACCTCTGAGTGCTCACACTGACCTCACCCTGTGTTCCTGCCCTGGTGCCCTCTGTACTCTCAGCTGTACCCCCTTCTCTGCATTGTTTTCCTTTAAATTAAAGAAGGGTGGAAATCAGGTTTGTTTAGGCTCCTGTTCTGTGCTCAAACCTTTAGTGAAGCTGAAAGGGCCTAAGACCACCTACAGGCTGTGGAGCAGATGTGCTTTGTGAACCCCCTACAGTCTTGGCCCCTCAATTATCCAGATCAGGGATTTGTCCAGAGTACATGCCAGGTTTCCTTTGGGATGTGTAGTTCCTGTATCCTTAGGAGCACAGGGACTTGGGGGAGGAATGAGGGCTGGTGGACCCCACTGACTCAGGAAGCAGCCATTTCAGAGCAGGCAATCCAGGAGCCAGATGCATGAGGACTCCTTGGCAAAATTATCTGTCAGAAGCTGTCCTCAGATATTTTTCACCTGCAAGTAGATGTGACCTAGGACCTTCAAATCCCCTAGATACATGCTCATGACCGTATTAGAAGACCAAAGGGCAGTTTCTAAGACCTATCCCACCTCTTAAAATATCCAGGCTTCCTCATCCCCTAAGAAGCTTATAAATCACTGCACTCCAGTAAAAGGTACAGATGCTTTTTATTTTTTAAAATTACAACCACTTTTTGTCTTGCATTAAAGCCTCTTACATTTTCAGAAACCTTCCACTTGAATTATGGAACAGATCAGGCCAGCAGAAAACCATTCCCAAAAGAAAAAGGCAACATAATGGAACACAAATTAAAATACACATGCAAGTACAAAGCACCAAGACTGGTCTAGAACATGACACGCACATCGCTTTTAAAAATAACAAGTGAGTCCTAACACCCACACTTCAAAAATTGCAGAGCATCCTAAAATCTTCCTGATGTGGACTTGATTAGGGATAAAGTTAGGTGGGTTACAACCTGCACTTTAAAAGCAGTTCTTTGCCACAAATTGAAGAGAGTGAAGATTTGCTGAAGTAAAAGGAAAGGAGGGAGTTGAATCTTCCCAAAAAATACTCCACTAATAAATATGTGCACATTACTAGCAATCAAGAAAGGCAAGTAGTTCCCATCATGAAGATTTTCTTTATTTCTTATTGGTGTTGGTAGAACTTCTCATGGGAAGGATGCAGCAGAGAAGGTGAGTACAATCTCCTTTTTCTGCCTGGAACCAGCTGCTTTTTACAAGCAAGTGCTCCCTGGAAGCACCAAGGCATAAGCACCTGCATAACAGCATATAACCAGCTCAGATTTGCATTTGAGGTCTGGCTTGTGTGCATCTAACATCCCTAATAAAACCTTGAAGCTTTTCCATCATGGCTGAATAACCTGAGCTTGTGCAGCTTCCCTGTGCAGAAATCTGCATGTCACCTGGGGCAGGAACAGGCAGAGGTGTCACACAACCCTCAGACAGCTTTCTTGAAGGTTGCATTTGTCCTGGAGACACAGAAGTAACTCTTGACTTTCCAAGAAGGATTCCTAGATGCTGTAGTTGCCTATCCATGGAGAAAGCTTCCAAGACGAACCCTTTTGGAGTCAGTGAAAGTTCCAGACAAGCCTGTCAGGGGCTCTCCTGCAGGTGATTGTGGCTCGTGTCCTCTGAGCACTCTCAGAAGTTAAAACATTGATGCTGTTCCCTGAGATCCTATCTGAACACTGCCTGATTTCCCATGGTGTTCAAGCTCCTGAAGATTTACTCAGCTTGTGCTGGGCTCACAGTAAGCCAGGGTTGAGTTCTTTCTGAGGAGAGCCTTCCTTGGCTCCTCCAGAGGTTGGGCTGGGCATCAAACTGAGGCATCTTCAGGTCTTTCTGTAGATTCAGGGAGAATTCCTCCTGCTTTCTGTCAAGGAGGAAGTCTCAAGAGCCTTTGTTTTTCCTAGAGTGGAGGATGTGAGGTATCACAGACGACTCTTCCTCATTTTTTATAAGGTAACTTTGAATATAAGTGGGTCAGAAATCAGTAGAGATAAACACAGCAAAAATCACCACATATTTCTGCCAAAGCCTCAGACATCAGCAGCTGCACTGAATTTGTTGTGGTAGAAGAACCTTTCTGAATAATTATTGGCTCTCTAGAAAAGTATAGCATGCTCTGTACAGCACACCAAAAATGCCCCTGAGTAGAAAAATGGCTGCATTACCATTAATGCTGGTCATATTTTGAATTAAATACTTACTTCCTTAGTAGACATTAAAATATCAGCATTTGAAAGGCAGCACAGCACCTTCCTGAAAGAGTGACTTTAATATGAATACATTTTATTAAAAATATTCGTCACCGTGAAAGATCTGGTGGCATTGTGAGCAAGTAGACAGTAAAAATCATTTTTCTTCTCCATGCATCACCAAGGGATTGGCTTGCACACCTCAATTAAAGTTTGAGTTTTTCAGTAATCTTCCAGCATCAGAAGGAGCCAGAGATTCCTGTGTGGTGGCTAATTGATCATTTTATGCAGGGCACATCAGCTTTTGAGGAACTGTATCCATTTACATCATCTGTGAACAGCTGAGAGTGTCTGTGGGCAAATAAAAGGCTGCCAGCCTTTGTGTCTCAGCTAAGAATTTAAGATACAAGGGGCTAAACATGCTGGCATCAGTTGCAGAACATGTGGCACAAGGATTGGTCAAAAGCTGGTGGAAGAAAAATGTTGCACCTTGACTTTTTGGGTACCTCTTGGAATTTTAATTCATTGGATAGTAATTCTTGGGATAGTTCAAACTAATATGAGCCAGCTGCTTCTGGCATTGCAGACTGAAAAAAAAAAAAAGAAATGCAGAAGGAGCAGAATGGCTTGGAGTCACAAAAGCAAATTTGCAGTGTGGTACCTACTCTGCTCTGTCTAGAGCTGATGAGAGCTGGGTCTGACGAGACCATTTAGCTCCCAGTGTCTCTTGTAAGACTGGTGGTGTAAAGAGCAGCAACAAAGATGGAGAGATCTGAAAAGTGTGGAAAGAGCAAAGAAAGGCAAGAGGGACAGGCAAGTTTGCCACAATTAACTAACACAACTTAAGTTTACTTGGAAAATCCAGTGGACAGGCAGAGGAACTGTTCCTGGGTGCCAAAAACTTTGAAATTGTAACATTTTGATAACTATTGCTACTATTGCATATCACTTGTCATAACTCCATGTCCTTGCAAGAAAAATCTGTTCATGCTGAAATCTGATATGAATAACTTAGAAAGGTCCAACTTTTAAAAGGTAAAGGGGGCAGCAGAGGGGAGGACAAAGAAAGTGATCAGCAGAATGTAATGAAGAATGGAGGGGAGCACAGAAGTCTTCTTGGCAAAATACAGATATCAAGAAGGAAATAATTTAAAATCATCAGCCCTGAGAAAGATGTGGATAACAAAGCAGGTTCAAGGAGAAGCTTACAAGAGTGTGCCACTGTCCCAGCAGGAAAGTCTGTGCATGGCTGCATGGCAGCAGAATGACTCCATTTATTACAGTTTAATTTATTGGCTGCTGACAATGTAGTCTGTTCAGAACAAATTTAGTGCAGCCTGTGTCCTCACAAGTAGTCAGTTTAGCTTGGAAAAAAAAATTAAACAAGGGTGATAAGTGTCTCACTCTTGCATTCCCTCTTTTCCTACAAAAGGAAGTTGCTTATGAACAAACTTGACCTCCTTGTTTGCCCATTTTTTCTTGCAATTCCTTCCTCCTCTTCTTTCCAGAGGGAAGTCCTAAGGCACAGACACAAGGTGAGGCTGGAGCTGCTCTGTCCATGTCCCACACCAGGTCATTTCTGTTTCACAGAGCTGGAGCCACTACTGGGCCATGGTGTGGAGAAGAGAGCAGAGAAATCAGTGAAGGTCATGAGCCCTGAGTAAGGACATTCCTCCTGCTCTGCTCCTTGTACTGCAATCCTGCAGCCACAAAGTTCATGGCTGTGGTTTTTGGATTGAATGTGGGACTCTCTGTGAATACCAAATATTATAAAACATTATACACTGCCCAAACTACAGCAACACAGAGGAAGAAGGCTAATCACCCTTCAAACTCCATGTTTATTCATAAAGTTTTAATGGCAAGGGGATGAGCTGCTTCAGACCTTTATCACCTGGAGCTGAAGGATGACCCATAAAAAACTTTCTGTTCATTTAAAGGAAGATAAAATGAGTAGTATCCATCAGAGTTTATCTTGCTGCTCACTGCTATAGCTCCTCTACTCAAAATGTGGTTTCATGTGATTTGGGACACCTCCTGCATCCCCTGCAGGTGAGAATGGAGCATGCTAATGACATTTATTGTGCTACAGTCTGTAGGTGCCATGCCAGAAAGACAAGTATGTCTAGAGGTGGAACTCTTTGCTAGACATTACCAAGTGGCTGAATTTCTGATGGAGAACATTACATAGTCATTCAAAAGGCAGTAACTCAGGTTGTAACAAAGAACCTGAGACATACTAATAAAAGCCCCATTTCTATTTTATAAGTCACATAATGGATGTCACATTCAGTGCTTCTTATGGTGAACAGGCTACTTATTAAGCATAGTCTATGACTTTATTTCTTTTTAAAATTGCCATCTTTTCCAATTATTCTAACTTTTTAGAATCTTCTTTCTTTTAAATAAGGTTATTTTTAGCATGAACCTCAAGTTACAAACAGCAGAAGTTGCTATAGAAACAGAAAAGGCACTTTGTAGAATGAAAATGCAGGAAGAAATATTGTTCACTATTTATCTTCTGCAAACAGTAAGATAGAATCAATACTAGAGGTGTGTGTATGAGTATCCATCCATATATGTAAATATAGGTATAGATGACTTTCTTTACTGTATCACTGAACTCTTCAGTGCTTGTCTTTCCATCCTAACATTTAGCCACTTTTTTGGCATTTCTACACTAGAAGTTTATTATCCCCAGCTTTATGCAACTGCCCTGTAAGTAGGTGCCCTGTGTGCATCTCTGAATTCAGTCAGCCAAGCCACTGCAAGTCCAGCTGATGGATGCTGCAGCACAGGTAGAGGCAGGTGCCTTGTGAGGTGCTGGGGAAAAAAAGCTCTTCAGCAGTCTTACTAATACCTCATTATCTGACCCTCATCACACACCACACTGGACATTGCTAAAAGAGGGACTCACCTGGCTCTCTTCCTCCTACCCTAATCAGTCCCTACTGTACAGATATTCAGATTTTCCTTTAAAGGCCTTTTGCTTGTTGTTTCAGTTGTGAAAATAAACTTCATGCTCTAGCAACTTTAAACTAAACAGAGGTAATTTCCAGTCAGGGGATTTGTGCTGTGTCTGAAATCTCTTTCCTAAGTGCTGTGCAACCTTTAAGGCTCATCTATGGAGAGGATGATGAGGATGAAACATTATATAATTTTCAGCCATTGGGAATCAGCCTCAAAGTTCAGTGTAACAGCATGGGTTACTGACCCACATTCAAAGGAAAGATTATACTCCATAGATTATACTCCAAGTATTCATTACATTGAAAGAAAAAAACTTCAGGCATTTCACAGTCAAGCAGTTTGGAAGACTGGGCCAGAAATATTTCTCACTTCTGCTCTTAAACCTTTATTTAACTTCATTGTTCTTTGTAATGACTCAGCTTTACAATCATTTTGTGTTAATAAACAGTCACAAAAATAACTACCAGAGATAATTCAGGAATAGTTGATCCTTCCCTGAGTAAGGAGAGCCTGGAGGCAAGGGAATGAACTGGGAAAGAACCAAGGACCATTCAGGCCTAATTTAAATTTATTCAAGGCATTTGACTTAGCAACACATGATATTTTGATTAAAAAGTTTGTACCATATGGAATTAACAGAACACATATTAGATGGCTTAAGAATTAGTCATGTCACATCTCATCTTGTATGGGTCTGTTATTGCTAGGATAGGTCAAGGCCTTTTCAAGGAACAAGATTCTTCTTCTGCTTCAGAATTTGTATAAAATTGTTGGCAAACCACTTAGGACCGGGTTTCTGAGCACTTGGGGGTCCCAAAGAGGAGATTGCTGCTTACAGTGATTGCTGAGGGGATTTTGGAAATCACACTCAGTGTTTCACTGCATATTGGTTACCCAAATACCTTTGTGAAGTTGTTTATTTATTTTTTTTTAAATCAGATTATTAGCAACAGTGAGCTCCTGTTTTCTCAGCTGTCTGCCAGGCTGGTGTCCTGGTGTCTGTTTTGCAGGACAGGTTTGGACTCACAGCTCCAAGATAAACTGGTGGAACCTTTCTGGGACATCTGGAGCAGGTTTTAAATCCAGTCATTCAAAAAGTAAAAGCCCCACACCATCATGGTTAACACTGTGCTCCAGGTGTGCTGTGCATCCTGGCAGTGCCCTGGGTCTCTCTGAGATCAGGACTTGGATGTATCTCCTCAGGCAAGAGGTTTTCTCAGAGAAGAAATCTGGTGGAATCTTTGATCTCCAGGGGTTGCCTAGTCAGGATGAAGACCTGTGACTAGCTTCAGTGTGGAACATGCATTCCCCACCTTTTAGACATAACTAACAGGGCAGCCAAAGGCAGAGTTTTTACTTTTAACCATTTTTTCCTCTGTTCCTGGTTTATAAATGGGGAATAGTGTGAGGGAGTTTTTGGAGCACTATGATGTAACCTGGAGCACAACAGAAATCCTCACGAGAAAATTAGGGTTTTGAAATTCCAGACAGGGCTGGAAAGTGTTTATGTTGTATAGTCTGTTAGTAGGCATAGAATGGCAAAGGAGTAAAATACTGAATTGCTGCTTGTTAAATAATCAACGTTGATCTCAGCTACTGAATAAGGCAAGGGCGCTAGAGGAAAATAATAAATGTCCCTGTAATTAGAGAGTATATCCTAATGCACACTCTCCTAGGGATAGAGGAAGCTCTCACAGGCATCTTGAAGCCTGTCATTTCCAACTTTTAGATTTTTACTTGGCTCTGCTGGCCAGAGTATGGGGAAAAGGTTAGTCTAGACCTGCCTATTTGTACACACTATGAGGCTTCCAAGTGGTTCAACCTTAATTACTGCATGTAGAAACAAGTCTGAATTCAGAATTCAGATCAGCACCAGTAGAGGAGACATAATTTACATGTGCCTCATTTGGCACATAGTCTTGAGTAGGACTATTTTCAATTCTGGTAATTTTCAAGCAGTACTTTCCTTTTTAAAATGCTTGTCACTCTCTAACTCCAGCTCCTCAATTCTTGAATGTACCCTTGTTAAAGGGAACAGATGGTTTCAGTTCCACAGGATGAACTCCCAACAGTGCCTTCAAACCTGGGTGAAACCACTGTTTATTTGGCTGAATTGTAACTCAGGCCTCTGTGTTTTTGTGATGTTGTTCCAACCCTGCCTGGTTCTCTTACCCTCTCTGCCTTTCTTGCAACAAGAGAAAAGGCCAGCAGCCTTCTCCAGACCAGTCTTTTGTCTCTAATATTCACTACAAGAGGCAGCCAGCTAATTCCAATTCAGTATTAATAGCTGGGGCATGAGAGAAAATGACAGGAAATTAAAGCCAAATGTGGTGAGCTCAGAATTTCTCACGTGGATCAAGCGTTTGGAGATCCCTGTTCTAGTTACAGCTTGTCCATGTGATGCTCCCTCCTCTGTTGAATTGCACCTTTCAATCAGCTGCAGCACTGAGTGAAACTGGAGAGGGATCCTACCTTTGAAGGCCATGATGCCATTAAAATGGGATTGTTTTGAGGAAGAAATGGCCAGGGAAATGAAAGGGAGGCAGAAGATTAAATGGTGTTTTGATTTTCCAAATAAACACTGATGCCCTGTGAAGGCTGACCTAGAACAGAGGCTAGATGGAGTTAAAGAATAAAGTAGGTATTTATTAAAAGGCCTCAATGGATCCACCTAGGGGAGTACAAGAGCCCAGCCAGGGCTACACCCAAGATGAACCCAAAATGGTCACAAAATGCACAAATGGTCACGGGGTCTCTCACTTTTATAAGTTCTGCTCCTTTTGCATATTGGAGGTAGCTGTCCAATTCCAGCTTTAGGTTATGAAGTCCCATCCTTCTTGTTTTTCTCTCTTCAGTCCACATTGTTTATGCTGTTGGGCCTGAGATTTGGATCATTTGTCCTTGGTCCCCAGCTAGAGAAGGAATTGTTTTGTCTCCCTGCTCTGTGAAGAGAGCTCACCATCCCCTAATATGGAGCTCAGAACTACACACCAAAGCAGTGCAGTAAATCTGAAAAATATAAAAGCTAAATCCTGAGGCATCAATACCTTTTCAAAACTTCTTTAATACCTGAGATAAAAGCCAAGTTGACTTGTAGGACTACACAACTCTTTAGTGATAACCCTACAGGAACCCTGCTCTTTGGGACATGGTTGCTGGGGCATTTCCTCCCAGCTCCCTGTCACTAGGACAGCAACAATAGAAGCAGCTTTATCATACTATTCTGCCTAAAAATGCCTCTGAATTTTTCTCTAATAATATCCCAGCTGGATTGTTATTTCCTATGAAAACCTTATTGATTCGCAGCAGGCCATTTGCAAATGATAGATTAACTCTAACCTCATTAATATACAAAGGATTTTTAAAAGGGAATTATAGTGCACAAGATCTATTTCCCAAACAGAAATACACACAGTGGGGGAAATCAGTGAGCAGTGAGCAGCCCAGCAGCCTGGGTAAGTAGTCTGTGCCTTTTGTATGACATGAGCATAATACCAGTTTCTGAACAAATTTTCTGAACAAATTTTCTTCAGAAATTACTTGGGTGAGCAGAGGTGGAGAAAGATTCTCAGAGATCAAAGGAGGTGCTTTAAATATGAGTAAACAGATCAAAGAATTTTGGCTATCATGCTTTGGTTGAGATGGATGAAAGGGTTCCTTGGCGGCTCTGGCTGACTTTTTCAAAGAGCTGCAGCCCAATAGACATCAGGGTGCCCACGTTTTCCCTGAGCTGTATGTTATGTTATGTTTTAGTAGATTTTTATAAGGGAGCCAGTTCTTCACTGCACTGTGCCAGCTTTCACTTTCTTGCACAGTTTGGGGAGGGAGCAGCAGGTGGCCCAGGACTGGCCTGGGAACAATGAGGGGAGAGAAGGGACTGTAGCAGGCTCCAGAAGGGACATCTGAGGAGCTTTCAAGGGCAGCCTGAAAACCTGCAGCAAAAAGGTCTTGGAAGTGCAGTCTGGGTGGTGGGAGAAACTGTACCTGTGCTTTATGGCTTCTGCTGGAGGCTCCTGCCATAACCTGTGTCCTGGTGTTGGGGTTATTCATCTTTTTTACCTCAGTGAGGTCTTTATGAATTCTTTGTGGTAGGAAGCAGATTCTGCATAAATCACTCCCTCTGTAGAAGGTGCTGCCATTTTCTCAGTCTTTGAGACTCGCTATAAAGAAGTTATCCTACAACTGGGATTGCCACTTGCAAATCATCCTAGAACAGCTGTGGCTGGGAGCCAGCACAGTGAGCAGATGTTGGCTTATTTAACAACATGAACCACAAAGAATATGAGAAAGCAGTTCTAACTCAAATTTTTTTGTTCTTCCAAAATGTGGTAGTAAGAATGATCCTGAGCACAATAGCACAATGCCCCAGCCAGACACATTGCAGTGTTTTCTGCATTCAGGAGTGTCAGCTGTTCCATTCAGAAATTCATTTAATCTTGTCAAACAAGAATTCTCCCTCCTTCTGCTCCTTCTGCTGCTCTCTAAACCCCTTTATGAAATCAAATACCAGGTCAGCTCTTACAACAGAGCACTGCTAATGAACCTATGTATTCTTTCCAGGACAGCCTTCTCTCTGAAGAAATCATTTCTGGTTCTCAGTTGCTGTTCCTTGCATGCGGATGCATTAACATTCAATATTCTCTGGTGCTTCCTGTATTAAACCAAAGAAATTGGAGCAGACTGTGCCAATAGTCTGCTTTCATTATTAAATATTACACCACTCCAATGCTGCTCACAAATGTTACAAGGAAAGATTTAGTGTTGTCCCAGTCAAAGGTCTTAAACCTGTCAATCTGTGGACTCCTTCCCAGGGGACAAAGGAAGATGAACTGAGGAAATCAGTCCTAATGCCAGTCAGCTTTATTTTGCTGTGGGAGTGGGGTGATGCAGTGGTGTGTTCATGGTCTGAAAAGATAAAAATAAAAATAAATCAGTTAAGTCGCTGATGACAATATTAAGCAGCATTAGATAAAAAATTATTTTCCTAGGACAGTGCAGGAAACAATCTCACTTGCTGATACCTCAGCCTTTGAGATGTGACATGACTAATTCTTAAGCCATCTTGCATGTGTTCTGTTAATTCCACATAATATGAACTTCTTAACCAAAATGAACTTCTTGCTAAGTCAAATGCCTTGAAGAAACCCAAACCTATCATATCAACACAGCAATTTTTATCAACAAAAACTATAATCCAGTTTTCAAGAACACTTGATGACTGTATTTCATAGAATTAAAGCAAAAGACCTTTAAGAACACCCGGTCCTACCATTAACCCAGCACTGCCATGTTCACCACAAAACCATGTCCCCAAGTGCCACACAGAAGTGGCACTGAAATATCTCCAGGAATGGTGATCCTACCACTTCCCTGGGCAACCTGTTCCAATCCCTGACAACCATTTTGGTGAAGAAATTGTTTCCCAATGTCCAAATTAAACCTTCCCTGGCACAACTTGAGGCCATTTCCTCTTGTCCTGTTGCTTTTTACTTTGGAAGAGACCGACCCCCACCTGGCTACAATCTCATTTCAGGTAGTCTGGGGAGCAATAAGGGCTCCCCTGAGGCTCCTTTACTCCAGATTCAGTGATCCAAGTTCTATATTCTTAAAATTTCAAAATGTTTTATTGACTATTTGCTTCCATTTTTTCTCTTGTTTCTCACTTATTAATCAAATGAATTATTGTTGTTTTCCTATATCCTGGGAAATAGGAAATGTATATAATAGGTAGCTGGGATGGATCTTAGGTCAAACCAGTCCTTATTTTTGTGTCTGTGCTATGGTGGCTTCTTGGCAGGATATTGACTTGACTGTTAACAAAGTATTCTTGGTGTTCATTGATGGTTTTTAGGTTGAATGTACATTTCTCAGATTGTTTGACTTGCAAAATGCTTCAACTTGGGAAGATGGTATTTTTCAAGTTTCAGATGGACAAGATAGAAGTGTCACATTTGTTTGCATGAAGAAAACACAGGTCTTATGGCTGGTTTATCACAGCAGCATTTTTTTTTTAGGTTTACAATTAACTGCTGTGTTTCATCCTCATTCA